>NC_086452.1:231094582-231401010 GCF_028390025.1 Pseudophryne corroboree | reverse complement strand
TGAGGAAGATCATCGCGGAATGGCTTACCCCAATTGGACTCTCCTGTGGATTTGTGGCATCGGACAACGCCAGCAATATTGTGTGTGCATTAAATATGGGCAAATTCCAGCACGTCCCATGTTTTGCACATACCTTGAATTTGGTGGTGCAGAATTTTTTAAAAAACGACAGGGGCGTGCAAGAGATGCTGTCGGTGGCCAGAAGAATTGCGGGACACTTTCGGCGTACAGGCACCACGTACAGAAGACTGGAGCACCACCAAAAACTACTGAACCTGCCCTGCCATCATCTGAAGCAAGAAGTGGTAACGAGGTGGAATTCAACCCTCTATATGCTTCAGAGGTTGGAGGAGCAGCAAAAGGCCATTCAAGCCTATACAATTGAGCACGATATAGTAGGTGGAATGCACCTGTCTCAAGCGCAGTGGAGAATGATTTCAACGTTGTGCAAGGTTCTGATGCCCTTTGAACTTGCCACACGTGAAGTCAGTTCAGACACTGCCAGCCTGAGTCAGGTCATTCCCCTCATCAGGCTTTTGCAGAAGAAGCTGGAGACATTGAAGGAGGAGCTAACACGGAGCGATTCCGCTAGGCATGTGGGACTTGTGGATGGAGCCCTTAATTCGCTTAACAAGGATTCACGGGTGGTCAATCTGTTGAAATCAGAGCACTACATTTTGGCCACCGTGCTCGATCCTAGATTTAAAGCCTACCTTGGATCTCTCTTTCCGGCAGACACAGGTCTGCTGGGGTTGAAAGACCTGCTGGTGACAAAATTGTCAAGTCAAGCGGAACGCGACCTGTCAACATCTCCTCCTTCACATTCTCCCGCAACTGGGGGTGCGAGGAAAAGGCTCAGAATTCCGAGCCCACCCGCTGGCGGTGATGCAGGGCAGTCTGGAGCGACTGCTGATGCTGACATCTGGTCCGGACTGAAGGACCTGACAACGATTACGGACATGTCGTCTACTGTCACTGCATATGATTCTCTCAACATTGATAGAATGGTGGAGGATTATATGAGTGACCGCATCCAAGTAGGCACGTCACACAGTCCGTACTTATACTGGCAGGAAAAAGAGGCAATTTGGAGGCCCTTGCACAAACTGGCTTTATTCTACCTAAGTTGCCCTCCCACAAGTGTGTACTCCGAAAGAGTGTTTAGTGCCGCCGCTCACCTTGTCAGCAATCGGCGTACGAGGTTACATCCAGAAAATGTGGAGAAGATGATGTTCATTAAAATGAATTATAATCAATTCCTCCGCGGAGACATTGACCAGCAGCAATTGCCTCCACAAAGTACACAGGGAGCTGAGATGGTGGATTCCAGTGGGGACGAATTGATAATCTGTGAGGAGGGGGATGTACACGGTGATATATCGGAGGGTGATGATGAGGTGGACATCTTGCCTCTGTAGAGCCAGTTTGTGCAAGGAGAGATTAATTGCTTCTTTTTTGGGGGGGGTCCAAACCAACCCGTCATATCAGTCACAGTCGTGTGGCAGACCCTGTCACTGAAATGATGGGTTGGTTAAAGTGTGCATGTCCTGTTTTGTTTATACAACATAAGGGTGGGTGGGAGGGCCCAAGGACAATTCCATCTTGCACCTCTTTTTTCTTTTCTTTTTCTTTGCATCATGTGCTGATTGGGGAGGGTTTTTTGGAAGGGACATCCTGCGTGACACTGCAGTGCCACTCCTAAATGGGCCCGGTGTTTGTGTCGGCCACTAGGGTCGCTAATCTTACTCACACAGTCAGCTACCTCATTGCGCCTCTTTTTTTCTTTGCGTCATGTGCTGTTTGGGGAGGGTTTTTTGGAAGGGACATCCTGCGTGACACTGCAGTGCCACTCCTAGATGGGCCCGGTGTTTGTGTCGGCCACTAGGGTCGCTAATCTTACTCACACAGCTACCTCATTGCGCCTCTTTTTTTCTTTGCGTCATGTGCTGTTTGGGGAGGGTTTTTTGGAAGGGACATCCTGCGTGACACTGCAGTGCCACTCCTAGATGGGCCCGGTGTTTGTGTCGGCCACTAGGGTCGCTAATCTTACTCACACAGCTACCTCATTGCGCCTCTTTTTTTCTTTACGTCATGTGCTGTTTGGGGAGGGTTTTTTGGAAGGGCCATCCTGCGTGACACTGCAGTGCCACTCCTAGATGGGCCCGGTGTTTGTGTCGGCCACTAGGGTCGCTAATCTTACTCACACAGCTACCTCATTGCGCCTCTTTTTTTCTTTGCGTCATGTGCTGTTTGGGGAGGGTTTTTTGGAAGGGACATCCTGCGTGACACTGTAGTGCCACTCCTAGATGGGCCCGGTGTTTGTGTCGGCCACTAGGGTCGCTTATCTTACTCACACAGCGACCTCGGTGCAAATTTTAGGACTAAAAATAATATTGTGAGGTGTGAGGTATTCAGAATAGACTGAAAATGAGTGTAAATTATGGTTTTTGAGGTTAATAATACTTTGGGATCAAAATGACCCCCAAATTCTATGATTTAAGCTGTTTTTTAGTGTTTTTTGAAAAAAACACCCGAATCCAAAACACACCCGAATCCGACAAAAAAAATTCGGTGAGGTTTTGCCAAAACGCGTTCGAACCCAAAACACGGCCGCGGAACCGAACCCAAAACCAAAACACAAAACCCGAAAAATTTCAGGCGCTCATCTCTAATATGTAGTAGCTTTCCTTACTGACTCTACTGTCTGACCCAATTTGTCTAATGACATTGTGAGACAAAACTCACTGATTTATCCTACAGTATACAGCCTAGACTGCTATAACAAAGGCCTTTTAAACTGCAAATGGTACAAAAGGCAGTACCTACAGAACAGATAGTTAGCAGATATCACAGCCTTACAGGAATATGTACTGGTTGTAAAAGAGAACATAATCAAAAGTGCTTGATTTATGGAGATGCTTGGAAGTGTGCTGTCATGCGGGTCATAATACCTAAAATGTACTACAATACCCAGAAACTAACCGCCCCCCCATCTCCAATTGCTCCTCACAGTGGCTATAGAAGGAAACAATTTGTAGCTAAGGTCTGTGTGCATGACATAACCGCAGCTGCTGCTACAATAAGTTACTTCTGCATTAACGTTGTTCTTAGAAAGTTATGGATATTGGGTTCCCAGTAGATCCCATATCAGTATAAGTACAAGTTTTCACAATGATTGAAGAAATATAAATAAATAAATCTATATATTATTTATGATGGAAAAGTATTTTCAACAATATCAGTTTATGGCAAATAAAATTCCCCTGTTTTGTGTTATTAAATACTCCCCCCCACCCATTTATATATATATATATATATATATATATATATATACACACACACAGTATATATGTGTGTATATTTATATATATATATATATGTATATATAAAACTATAGTCAGTCATTTTAAAATTGTTGCGAGTCGAGCTCTGATGAGGTAACATGTACTATTATATGTATGTTCAGGAGAAGTTCAGCACCTGAAATATGAATATATATATAAAACTGATACAAAACAAAGGTAACTCATTTGGCTATCATATTGTCAATGAAAAGTTTAACCAGGCCATTTAAAAAGTTTTAATATAATTAAAACCACCAATTGTAAGTGTATTGCTCTATCATTACAGCTCTGGGTCACTTCCATTGTCTTTTGAAAGTGTTATAATAGGTGTCACCTTTTCCCACATTAACCAATGAACTTCCCATTTTGGCAGTGTTATTGGTCACCAGTAAAATAGTTGCCTGCCATTCCTACCAACCCCTATAAGTATCACAAGTGTTACACTAATCATTTGTTGGGACTACCACCTCTCTGTGAACATCACTTTGGACTATACTCTTGGAAAACCTTTATCCTCATGGAATACAAAATACTTGGCGCCCTGGCCACTGTTCTAATTTGTTGCCCATTTTTCACAGCATCAGCATGGTAAGCTTGATCACAGCGAAAGGGAAGTTTTCTCTAACTCTTTTTCCCCTGAGGAAAGGCTAAATCTGTCTATTCTGTCTTGTTCCAGGTCAGTTAACAACTTTCTGATGACAGGGCCAAAGGTAATTTAGAGTTTAATGTACATTTGACTTCATTATTACTGCACCGTAGTAAGCATGCATACATATGCAAATGATCACTGTTTAACCATGTTATATTATTTTACAAAGGCCTATTTGACATACTCTACAAGTGTGGCAGTTGGAGCTCAGAGTGGCATTGAGGAATGTAAGTTTCAGTTTGCATGGGAGAGATGGAACTGTCCTGAGAGCACTCTTCAACTAGCAACCCAAAACGGACTCAGAAGCGGTAATTTGCTCTTTCAAGGCTTTTTTTGTTTATTTGCTTTTAGAATTTATGTTATTTTTATTACACACATAATAGTTGACTATAGCTATTATACTATTCTAGCAGTACCATTGTGCTTTCTGTTTAAGACAAATTAATTTATACTCTGAACAAAGACTGCTTAAATTCAGATACAATCTTAGGAGTATTCCATTTTTGCTTGTCAACAGCTTTTCACGTTTTACTAATATGAAATACTTTACACATTGAAACAAATAATACATACAGTACATTGAGTATCCTGCCCTGGAAAAGACTACAAATTGCAGTGCCAAAGAGGAGTCTTACGAAGAGCTTATAAAGGTGTTGCATCAGCTGTTCTTCATATATTGCAACATACAGTACTCTATAATATTTTTGTCTAGACTGGGTTCCATATATCTGCAATACCCTTTTTTGCTTGGCTGTGTTATTTTTTTTTTTTTATCTATTGTTATGGCATAGTATATTTACTCTAAGAAAGGGTTACAAATACGGTGGCTCAGTAGTATCACTGATATTGCTGAGGTCATGGGTTAACTTTCATCCAGAGCACTACTGTATCTGTTAATCAGAATATTAGACCATTCTATTCAATCCCTGCCCCTTGGATTTTATAGTCTATACATCAATTATTATTTATTTGCATAGAACCACCGCATTACATAACATTTATAGAGTGTATTAGACCATACTTTTCCCCAATGGATATTATAGTATAATTTCCCTTCCACCCAAAGATGCACTCTAGGGTCCATTTAGTCAGAAGCTAAAAAAAGCTATAAGCATGTTTTTGGAGTATGAGAGGAATCCAGAACATGTGAAGGGAATAGGGTGTACTAAGACAGAGACTGATGTGATTACGTAAATATTCTATAGAAAATGCTGCATTACATGTCAGTGGTAATTAAAGGTAGAAATAAACTATAATTAAATATTCTATATAAAATATTAAAATGCTGCATTACATGTTAGTGTTGTCAAAAGGTAGAAATAAACCTTGATTTTTGTTATCTTTTGGCAGCGTTTCTTAATACAGGGAAATAAGAGAATGTTTGTTAAATCAATGTATAGTAACACAAATGTGAGTTCTTATTGGGATGTCACTGCCATTTTATTAAACATACTGAGGATTTTAAAAAGATAAGCCTGTGTTTCGGCTGATGGTTTATTTCTGAATAAAGGTTTGCTGTTCATTTGCAGCCATGCATCATATAATGAGAATGTCATCTTCATTTTTCCACCTAGCAACGAGAGAAACATCTTTTGTACACGCTATCAGTTCAGCCGGAGTAATGTACACTTTGACCAGAAACTGCAGCATGGGGGATTTTGATAATTGTGGATGTGATGATTCCAGAAATGGACGAATTGGTACGTTCTGTTGCTAGCTTAAATTTGCAACATTATTTTTGTTACATTTATTTAAAAAGAATGAGAGACATTTGGAACTTAGAATCTTAATAAATAGTAAAATAGTTAATGTTTTGCAGAAATAGCAGTGCATTGTGTTATTACTTATTATGTCATTTCAAATGCTAAAGTTCACATTGTCATCATTGAGGAGATCATTGGTGTTCATTTTAAGTGTAGAAAGAATCTTTTATACAAGCAAAATATATGTATTAATATGTTATTAGTAACCTAGCCATAACTATATTTGCTATTCTAATACCTGGTGCTAGTTACATTTGAAGTTTCACTGCATTATTTCAGAAATAATATAATCTGCGGAGCCTTTCAGCATTATGGGCCCAATTCAGAGAAATCATAAAACTACAACTCATGTCTCTAGCATGCGGGGGGCCGCCCAGCACACGGCAAGGCCACCCCGTATGCTGCCCCCCTACTAAAATGCGAGCGCATGGCTATACAGCAACGTTCTCGCATCTTAAGGGTTGCTTTAAAGGCTGCAGTCACCAGACAGTCATGTTTCAGGTCGCAGCGGCTGTCCCACATATGGTCCAGACACATCTGTGTTGTCCAGACCGTGCCCCCCCCCCCCCCCCCCGAATGGCGCGAGGACGACTACAAAACACTACATCGATGCTCAGTTGCCCCCCCCCCCCCCCCCCCCCGTCGGGACTAGGACTGTGATTGCAGTTTAAGTCCTTGCACTTGCGCACTTCTGCGATCCATGCTGATTTGGGCCCAGTATTTGCAATTGTTGTATCTAAAGTGCAGTAGGCATACCATATAGTCAAAAAGTACAAACTCAGGATATGTATGGATATTACATTATACAGTAGATACCTGATACAGTAGATAAATACAGGAGCACATGTATAACTGTGCAGCCGCTGATAGGGGAGGAGGTAAGGGAGTCTGAAAATACCTTTTCATCTGCTACTCTGCCCACACCTCTCCTGTTATATGCCCAGGATAGATCACTTCCCTGAAAAACACAATTGCTAGGGTCTGGCAATGTTATAGTCCTAGAGAAACAGCAAGATATAGGATTTTGTGAATATCTCTACTTCGTGATCATTTGGAGTGTTTTTTTTATATAAGATGGTTGTATGGCATGTCAGATATATTACATTATTTAGATTACATGAATAGGTCTACACATACAGTGATGATCTCTTAAATATTTTAACTTTCCCCTTATTTAGGAGACAGTTTTCATTTATGCTATCAGCTTCCTGGTTTCAGCAGCCACTTTCCTGCCGTGTCGTTCATTAGACACACATTGTAATGCACAGCAGGGGAATACACTGAGAGGCCATTAAACTAACCATGTGAAGTAACATTGCTTTCACTAGTTTAAAAAAAAGACATGTATTAGTAACTTTTACCTTTATATTTCAGCTTAGCATGAAGTCCTATTGCATTTCTCAAGTTTGATTTAGATAAAGTTGTATTATAGACAGTGCATTTAATAAATGAAAAGACCAATTCTACCTTTCCCATACTGTCCCTAGGAGGAAGAGGCTGGGTATGGGGTGGATGCAGTGATAATGTTGAATTTGGAGAGAGGATTTCAAAGCTCTTTGTTGATGGCCTGGAGACAGGACAAGATGCCAGAGCATTAATGAACTTGCATAACAATGAAGCAGGAAGACTTGTAAGTCCATTAACATTTGTTTGCTAATTGTATTTCTTCTTGACATGTTTTTTTAATTTAACTGCATTAAAATAGAATAGAGGCAGAGACATGCAGTCTAGCGAATGGTCAATGGAGGTAATTTCTTAATTCCTGGCACATTATATTCACACTTTCTCCTTTTGACATGTGCAAATTCTGGCCAGCCATTGCTGTAGGTGTTAGAGAAGTGTGGTCCAAGAGTTCACACTTTAGCATAATGTGTCTTTAGTTTTGGATTAAGAGCACTAAAACAAAGTGTCACTAAATGAGTATCACTGGTTTGTGCTCATGCTTAAATGTAATGCACTCCTTGTTCCTTCAATTATATTTTCAAATATTGTAGCTGATTTGTAATTAGAAGTGGACCCATCACCTACTCATGCACAGAAAGACATTTTGTGGGCTAAACCATTGTTCAAGCTGAAACAATTCCCAAAGTACCTCATGCATCAGTGATGTCACTAGTACCTGCATTCTCATTTATTCACAGCCCACAAAATGGCCCCTTCCACTGTGTGCAGGTGAGATGTCCACTTTTAATGTCTGCATATTTTATTTTATGTTCATTGACTTTTTTTAGTTTTATTGAATTTGACCAGCTTAGCTGGATGTGTGCTTTCATACTTTTACATATAAAAGTTTGGTACTCATTTATATTTGGAAAAGATGCAGAAAGGAAAGAGCATGTTATCATGTATATTTATTCAGTCAGATGCATCACTATGATGCATCCATTATCAAACAGGTGCATACCTGAAGCACACAAGTGTGTATACTTGCAGCTCATGATAGCATAGAGACAGTGTAGAGAAGTGTTTGATGGTTTTAGGAGTAAATGCAAAATTTGCATTACCCTCAGGCAATAGGGTCACAGTTGCCAAATAAATAAAATAATGAAACATCTCAAAATCTGATGGTTATCCCTTTATAAATTACATGGGAATCACCTGTCCAGCAGTAATGTTGCAAATAGACGCTAATTTCTATAATATATCTGCTATCCTAACAAATTAGGACCCATCAGCTGTACAACAACCTTCAAACAGACCATTTTAAGTGGCTACATAGCCATTATCATTAGTCAATATCCCTATAACTAGGGCCATCAAGAGCAGTGACAAGCATGGGTACTGGGTAGGGCGTTGAAAAATTGCGGAGGTGTGGTCACACCCCCTCTCATCCCCCCAAAATGTAAATTTTACTATATTTGTAAGTAAAGCAAATTATCAAGAAACTGGACAACACCATGTTGCAGGTGGGGCAGATGAAACATATGCAGAGAGATTTAGATTTGGTTGGGTTATATTGTTTCTGTGCATGGTAAATACTGGCTGCTTTATTTTTACATTTACAATTTAGATTTCAGTTTGAACACAACCCACCCAAATCTAACTCTCTCTGCACATGTTACATCTGCCCCATCTGCAGAGCAACATGGTTTTACCCAATTGTTAACTTTTTTGGTTTGCTATCAAACCTGAATAAGGACCTAAATGCGGCACCATATGCTGGGAAGGGGGATAGATTTGTCCCCCTCACACAGGGGACAGGTCCAGGTGGGGGGATCGGAGTGTTCACACCCACCCACCTGCCTATCCTTGTAATATATATAGGGATAAGACTGGAGACTGCTGCCCCTCAGCGGCAGTAGCATCCCTGGGCCATCCGCATCCCAGCACACAGCAAAGTGTACTGGACTGGGAAGAGAGAGAGTGCTGAGTGTCCGCACACACGCCCCCCTCCCCGCCTATACCTACTTACTAGCGTCACATATTTATATGTGTCTACATCCATTTGTGTTGCCATTAGGGAAATACCCATTTCCCATATTCAGCATATGCTTGCACACCTTTGCACATCTCTTTACTATCTCTCCAGGTGTAGGGAGAAAAGAATACACAGAATGTAAATATGGACACATACATTTATGATACATATGTATGCACAATATGCGATTATGTGTCTTAATGAAAAAAAAACTAAATGAGGCCCCATTTATGCAAATGTTATGTTCATACTGAAATATGCAAAATGTATTCTAGCCTGTCAAAATAATGCAAATAACAACACTAAAGTTATGCGTAAAATGCATAAATGTAACAATAATGAGTATAATGAAGATATGTATTAGTCACTGTAGGAATATTACCTTTGTCTTCCTGATTTTGCTAATGTTATATAATTATTTGAAGGCATGTTCTTATAACTTTGAAATCTGCTTTAAGAGAAAATTATTGAAATTTGTAATACAATAATTCTATTCACTTTATGAGTGGAAGTGAAATCTAAATGTACGCAGATAGTATACATCTTCTGCATATATGCATTGATAAATATGAGCTACCATATTGGCTTCATATAGAAGCCAAACATTAAAATACAGTAGCATCCACATTCATAAGCATGCAATACATGACTCCAATGTTTCCTCCAGTGATACCCTGCATTATGTATCTGTCAGTGATATATACTGTACATATAACAAAAGGATTGGATATTTCAGTATGATGCAACTCCTTAAATATTTCTGTGTTTTCACAGGCTGTTAAAGCCACTATGAAGAGGACTTGCAAATGCCACGGAGTATCAGGCAGCTGCAGTGTACAAACATGTTGGTTGCAGCTTGCAGAGTTTCGGGATATTGGAAACCATTTAAAAGTTAAGCATGACCAGGCTTTAAAACTCGACATGGACAAGAAAAAAATTAGATCCGGTAACAGCGCTGATAACAGAGGTGCCATAGCTGATGCTTTCGGCTCCGTTGCTAAATCCGAACTTATTTTCTTGGAAGATTCCCCTGACTATTGCCTAAAAAATGCCACCCTTGGTCTCCAGGGGACTGAAGGACGGGAGTGCCTGCAAAGTGGTAAGAACTTGACACAGTGGGAGAGGAGAAGTTGCAGGAGACTGTGTACAGAATGCAGCCTTAAAGTAGAAGAGAAGAAGATTGAGATTATTAGTAGCTGTAACTGTAAATTTCACTGGTGCTGCACAGTAAAGTGTGAGCAATGCAAGCAGGTCGTCATCAAGCACTACTGCTCCAAGAGAGACAGGAACTCTGATGTCTTCATAAAGAGAAAGAACAGAGGACACCAGAGATAACGACTAGTGGTGCCGGGAGAGGGGGGGAGAGGGCACAAATTACCTGGACCCAGGTCTGATAGAGGGGCCCAGTGGGAGCCCAGGTCCTCCTGTGATTAGGCTATGCCCCCTGAAAAGTACCTGGGCCCAGCCAGGATCACTACTGCCCTGGCTGTGAGGCATGCCATGCTCCTGTGAGTGGGTGCTTCTGATGTGCTAGACACTCCCCCAAAGGGGGGTGGCCATGCCCTCAGCATGCTGTGGTCACACCCCCTCCAGTGGGGGCAGGGGGGCCCAGTAAGTTGTTGTACCGGGGCCCAGGATTTCTCTTGGCAACCCTGATAACGACAGGACATGCAGTGTACCATGGACAATACCATTCAATGTTTATGTCTCATATCTTTGTTGAACTATTTCTGTGCTTTTTTTTATTCTTAATTTATCATTAGTCTAAAATATTAATAATTAAATAAAAAACTGTATATAATGAACTAGTTGGTGCTTTACATGTTCATTGCAAATATTGTTTCAAATAAAACATATGCACTTTTCAAGATAAATGCAGATCCCAACCTTTGGTTAAGTTGTGTTGTGAAATTATTATTTTTTAAGAAACAATGTAAATATTATCAGTCCTGTTTTATGTCTTCTATTATGATGTTTCTCCAGTTGTGGAGTTGGTCTGTCTTCCCATGTTTATGTTCAAAAACATATTGGTACAGTAAGGTAATTGTCTTCGGACAAATTGGAGTTAGTATGTGTATGTATGGCATGATACTTAGAGGGAGATTTATCAAATATTGGAGAGAAAGAAAGTGGAGAAAGAGAAACTACCGATCAGTCAGCTCCTAACTGCCATTTGACAGGCTGTGCTAGAAAAATGACAGGAACTGATTATTTGTTACTTAGGGGGTTTATGAACTAAAGCCCAGTACTTACGGGCCGATGTGAGAGAGATGTGTGCTGAGCGTGTGGAGGGAGACGGGGGGGGGCGCTCATTTCACCCAGCGTGAGCGACCTGCTAGGTTGGCCTGCGATCATGCTTAAAATCTAAGCAATCTAGTCAGATTGCTTAGATTTTAAGCAGTGATTGCTCCGTGAGTACCCCCCTTGAGCCTTGGATGGAGATAAAGTCGCTGGAGATAAAGTACCAGCCAGTCAGATCCTAACTGCCATGTGGTGTCACAGGCTGTGTTTGAAAAATGACAGGAGCTCATTGACTGGTACTTTATCTCCATGCGCTTTATCTCCATCCAAGGCTTAGTAAATAGACCCCTTTATCTCTCTATCCTACATGTCTCTCAGGGGGAGATGTACTAAGTCTCCGAGAGTGATAAAGTGAAGAGATAAATGGGCTCATTTATCAATGAGTGATAAATTTCACGGTGAGTGATAAATTCCACCAGGCAATCTGCTTCTAACTGCCATGTTAGACTGTGTTTGAAAAATGACAGTTAGGAGCTGATTGGCTGGTGCAATTTATCACTCACAGTAAAATTTACCACTCAGCACCTCTCACAAACCTGTCATTTTCATCTCAAAAACATTTCCAGGATCAGACCGTTTCTCACCCAGGATGCCACTAAGATCATTATTCACTCACTGATTATTTCCAGACTGGACTACTGTAATCTCCTCCTAACTGGCCTCCCTGACAATTACCTCTCTCCACTCCAATCTATCCTCAATGCTGCTGCCCGGCTTATCTTCCTCACCAAACGCACTACGTCCACCTCCTCTCTCCTACAAGCCCTTCAATGGCTTCCCTTCCCTTTCAGAATCCAATTCAAACTTCTCACTCTCACTTACAAAGCACTCACCCACTCCTCTCCCATTTACATCTCTGACCTTATCTCCCTTTACTCTCCCACCCGTCCTCTTCGCTCTGCTAATGCACGCCGGCTCTCCTGTCTTCTGATTACTTCCTCCCACTCCTATCTCCAAGATTTTTCACGTGCTGCTCCCTTCCTCTGGAATTCTTTACCTCTCCCCCTCAGACTCTCCACCTCTCTACAAAACTTCAAACTGGCTCTTAAGACCCATTTATTTACCAAACCCAGCCAAATCTCATCCTAACCCTCTGTTCTACGCTCTCTATGTACCCCATCTGTGTCACCCCTGTCTGTCTACCCCTCCCCTTAGATTGTAAGCTCTCACGAGTAGGGCCCTCTTCCCTCATGTGCTTATCCTTTTCTTACTTTAATAATCCTCAACTGCCCAAATCAAGCAGTTCTTTGGCCACCTGGAACTTCTCTGTCATTTACTGGTGTAGTTATGCTTAGTTACCCTGTACTTGTCCTAAATTGTCATCAACTGTAAGTCACTGTTTTCCTGTTTTGATTATGTGCATATGTACTCTGTAATTGGGCGCTGCGGAACCCTTGTGGTGCCATATAAATAAAGGCTAATAATAATAATTGATAAATGAGCCTAAAAGCATCAACCAGTCAGATCCTTACTGCCATGTTACAGGCTGTGTTTGAAAAATGACAGTTAGGAGCTTATTGGTTGGTAGTATATCTTTCTCGCTCCATTCTCAAAGGCTTACTACAGCTGTCCCTCCAAGAGTTGATAAATACCCCCCTTACGCTGTAAGTTTCAATGAGGCAAGGACTAATATAAATTATTTAATATTCTCTGGAACGCACTGTGTAATATGATGGCACAATAGGCAAACGCAAGTGGCTAAAATTATGACAACAACAGCAATGGGATATAATACGATTACTAGAGCTATTGCCACATCATCCAGTTAAAGGGACGGAACAGAGCTGCTGCACATGCCCAGTGGTAACAGCTTCTTATACCAAGTTTGCAGTGTGTGTGGAGTCCTCAATCAGTCCACTGGACCAGAGAGTAGCTACCAGTAAGAAGAGACAGGAGCCTTACCATGAGGTGGAATAATGGGTGTAGTATGGTATGCCGACGGCCGGGCTCCCGGCGACCAGCATATCGGCGCAAGGAGCCCATCCACCGGCATACCGACAGCGTGGCGAGCGCAAATGAGCCCCTTGCGGGCTCACTGCGGGCACGGTGGCATGCTACGTGCGCCACGCTATTTTATTCTCCCTCCAGGGGGGTCGTGGACCCCCACGAGGGAGAAAAAGTGTCGGTATGCCGGCTGTCGGGATTCCGGCACCGGTATACTGTGCGCCCGGGATCCCGACAGTTGGCATACTGAAGACCACCCGGAATAATGTGTGCTTAGAAAGTGCAGTACTGGTTCTATTATGTCTGTGTATTTTTTTATTATGGCATGTTTAATCTTTTCCTGACCACTTATTTATGTTATTTCAATGTTTGATACAGCCTATACTATAGACCATCTATAGTGTTAAATATTAATACTGTAGTCCATACAATATCCAGGGTATAAAATGACCAACGTTTACATTAATGTCCAGGGTCTTTACTAGGTTCTTCTACCGCTCCCCAGAACTCCTGCACTTGCTCCAATGTTCTGCAGAGTGGGAGATTGTGGACTGCATTTGGAAACCTTCCTCTAGAAATCCTGCATTTGCCACTGGGTACAATACAAATAAACAATATTAAATATCAGTAAAATTGATCACCTCATTATTACCAGTCTGATTATTCCTCTTAAAAGGACAATAAAGTCTATGGCACAAATATAATATAATAATTTGCTGGTCTCAGTGAGATTCTGGCAATAGAGCTGCAAGCTTTAAAGCAACAATTAGCTTAAAGGCAAAAACGAGTTGGTTTTCCCTTAAACTGATTGCTGATTAAAATAAGATTTTACTTACCGATAAATCTATTTCTCGTAGTCCGTAGTGGATGCTGGGGACTCCGTCAGGACCATGGGGATTAGCGGCTCCGCAGGAGACAGGGCACAAAAATAAAGCTTTAGGATCAGGTGGTGTGCACTGGCTCCTCCCCCTATGACCCTCCTCCAAGCCTCAGTTAGGATACTGTGCCCGGATGAGCGTACACAATAAGGAAGGATTTTGAATCCCGGGTAAGACTCATACCAGCCACACCAATCACACCGTACAACTTGTGATCTGAACCCAGTTTACAGTATGACAAACGTAGGAGCCTCTGAACAGACGGCTCACAACAATAACAACCCGATTTTTTTGTAACAATAACTATGTACAAGTATTGCAGACAATCCGCACTTGGGATGGGCGCCCAGCATCCACTACGGACTACGAGAAATAGATTTATCGGTAAGTAAAATCTTATTTTCTCTGACGTCCTAGTGGATGCTGGGGACTCCGTCAGGACCATGGGGATTATACCAAAGCTCCCAAACGGGCGGGAGAGTGCGGATGACTCTGCAGCACCGAATGAGAGAACTCCAGGTCCTCTTTAGCCAGGGTATCAAATTTGTAGAATTTTACAAACGTGTTCTCCCCCGACCACGTAGCTGCTCGGCAGAGTTGTAATGCCGAGACCCCTCGGGCAGCCGCCCAGGATGAGCCCACCTTCCTTGTGGAATGGGCCTTGATAGATTTAGGCTGTGGCAGGCCTGCCACAGAATGTGCAAGTTGAATTGTGCTACAAATCCAACGAGCAATCGTCTGCTTAGAAGCAGGAGCACCCAGCTTGTTGGGTGCATACAGTATAAACAGCGAGTCAGATTTTCTGACTCCAGCCGTCCTTGAAATATATATTTTCAATGCCCTGACAACGTCCAGCAACTTGGAATCCTCCAAATCGCTAGTAGCCGCAGGCACCACAATAGGCTGGTTCAGGTGAAACGCTGACACCACCTTAGGCAGAAACTGAGGACGCGTCCGCAGTTCTGCCCTGTCCGAATGGAAAATCAGATATGGGCTTTTATACGATAAAGCCGCCAATTCTGACACTCTCCTGGCTGAAGCCAGGGCCAGTAGCATGGTTACTTTCCATGTAAGATATTTCAAATCCACCGATTTGAGTGGCTCAAACCAATGGGATTTGAGAAAATCCAAAACTACATTAAGGTCCCACGGAGCCACTGGGGGCACAACCGGGGGCTGTATATGTAGTACTCCTTTTACAAAAGTCTGGACTTCAGGAACTGAAGCCAATTCTTTCTGGAAGAAAATCGACAGGGCCGAAATTTGAACCTTAATGGACCCCAATTTGAGGCCCATAGACAATCCTGTTTGCAGGAAATGTAGGAATCGACCCAATTGAAATTCCTCCGTGGGGGCCTTCCTGGCCTCACACCACGCAACATATTTTCTCCAAATGCGGTGATAATGTTGTGCAGTCACCTCCTTCCTGGCTTTTACCAGTGTAGGAATGACCTCTTCCGGGATGCCTTTTTCCCTTAGAATTCGGCGTTCAACCGCCATGCCGTCAAACGCAGCCGCGGTAAGTCTTGGAATAGACACGGTCCCTGCTGAAGCAGGTCCCGTCTTAGAGGTAGAGGCCACGGATCTTCCGTGAGCATCTCCTGAAGTTCCGGGTACCAAGTTCTTCTTGGCCAATCCGGAGCCACGAGTATCGTTCTTACTCCCCTTTGCCGTATAATTCTCAGTACTTTTGGTATGAGAGGCAGAGGAGGAAACACATACACTGACTGGAACACCCACGGTGTTACCAGAGCGTCCACAGCTATTGCCTGAGGGTCTCTTGACCTGGCGCAATACCTGTCCAGTTTTTTGTTGAGGCGAGACGCCATCATATCCACCTTTGGTTTTTCCCAACGGTTCACAATCATGTGGAAGACTTCTGGATGAAGTCCCCACTCTCCCGGGTGTAGATCGTGTCTGCTGAGGAAGTCTGCTTCCCAGTTGTCCACTCCCGGAATGAACACTGCTGACAGTGCTATCACATGATCTTCCGCCCAGCGAAGAATCCTTGCAGCTTCTGCCATTGCTCTCCTGCTTCTTGTGCCGCCCTGTCTGTTTACGTGGGCGACTGCCGTGATGTTGTCCGACTGGATCAACACCGGCTGACCCTGAAGCAGGGGTTTTGCCAGGCTTAGAGCATTGTAAATCGCTCTTAGCTCCAGTATATTTATGTGAAGAGACATCTCCAGGCTTGACCATACTCCCTGGAAGTTTCTTCCCTGTGTGACCGCTCCCCAGCCTCTCAGACTGGCATCCGTGGTCACCAGGACCCTGTCCTGTATGCCGAATCTGCGGCCCTCTAACAGATGAGCACTCTGCAACCACCACAGAAGAGACACCCTTGTCCGTGGCGATAAGGTTATCCGCTGATGCATCTGCAGATGCGATCCGGACCATTTGTCCAGCAGATCCCACTGAAAAGTTCGTGCGTGGAATCTGCCGAATGGAATCGCTTCGTAAGAAGCCACCATCTTTCCCAGGACTCTTGTGCATTGTGTCAAAGTCAGAAAAATATCCCTATACACGCTGCCATATTTGCACCTCACACTGGTCCGCGCTGCGCATGCGTGCGCTTTCCCGTGATAGCGCATACCCGCTGTTGCGTGCACCCGCTGGTGCTCGGTATGCGTATTTACGGTAAAGTTTGTGTAGTCGTAGCGTGCGACTCATTCGTTACATATTTTCACAATTAACGTAGTTTATAGATTATGGTCCCTTTGATAGATTCTGAAAGTTTGGTTAATATAGAATGTCCCTGAACGGAGGGATCCCTCTTTGTATTGTGGGAAGGGTCTAACAGGAGTCATACAGTAGTGTTTGGTACCCATCGGAAGAGTATTTAAATAGCAATATTCCGGTGTTGGTTTGGAGCGTATTAATCGCTCGTGCGAATAGTTATGGACATAAGAAGTTTATGTCCATTACTATTATTTACTCTTACTCAGGTATGCGGCGGGAAACCCAGTGTCCCACCCACCTGAGCTGTTTGAAATCGTCACAGCCCACCTGTATGAATCAACCTATGACCTTTTGTTATAATGCGAAGCCGAATTCCTGTGTCCAATGGACGATCAGATTGTAGGGACCATTAGATTGCATTGTGTGTGGGGCATAAATAGGCAGGCCGACCACATCCAGCTCTCACTCTTCAACGGTTCTCATTGCTGAAAATCGGGTGCTGGATGTCCAGGCGCATGCGATCGTTTCCCCTTGTGCGTAAGTTTTTCTCCGTGATCATATTGTCTTACTGTGAGCCATTTCTCTCATCTCTCTCTCTCCCTCTCTTCTCTTTCTCTCGTATTTTCCCTTGATTAGATTGTATTGTATTTTATTGTATTTCCTGCATAGTTATCTGGTTAGTTGGTTTATGTTATACTGTAGTGTATCATTTGTATTGTGATTCCTTTTTGCAAGAATAATTAGTTATAATACATATAATAGGCTTTGGACCCTAAACAGATATCTGTGTATTTTCTCATAGTGTTAAGTGTTCATAGAGCGTCGGTGACGCTCAAGCAGCTTTGTAGTTAATCAGGTTACACCAGGTTACACTTACACTTTGTCTCTACACTAAGGTATACTGTGTATCTCATTGTTAAAGGTATAGATATAAAGGTATAGCGTTGTGAGCGTCTGCGCCGCTGGTGATCTCCTCGTGGTCTCGAGCGTCCGCTACGCCATAGCGAATCATTACGTCAGTCAACAGCCAATAGCGTGTCAGCCTGTGATCTCTGGGCCGTGAGCGAACGCGACGCTTGAGCGTCTCGCCTACGGCTGAGCGATCGATACGCAACTAGCGTACCCTTACGGTACTTCTTACGTAGATAGCGTACAGTGTTCTTAGACCTCATAAAGGGTTATAAGTACGATAAATAATTTAGCTTTATCAATTGGCGGCTCGTCCTATCCTTCACATATCTGCACTAGGTAGATCAGCAGACATTATCCCTCAGCAAAGGGCGGGAGGTTGTCTCGTAGTGCTGACGGGATAAGCGTCTGCTTCGCTTAGATAACGAGTGCTGAAGGAATCCGGGAACCGGAGGTAAGAACAAAACGCTAGTGTCTTTTAAAACTGTTTATTTTTCTTCTGTTTTGCGTATACACGCACGCATACATATATCTGCATTTCTTTTTTCATTTTCGTATATCACCATCCTGTCTGCCAGTTTTATAGTTGATAGAAAGTGCTAAAAGAGATTTGCTGTTATTTCATAGTTTAAGAATAAAGGTTACATAGTTAAAAGTATAGACAAACACACAGGTTTGCCTGGACGATAAGGCAAAATCAGTGTGGTGTGCGGTAGATGATCAGGGATCATCTACATTGATAAAAGTATAAATTGTGTTACGGTGGATCTTTTGCTTTGCGTACACGTGTCCCTAACAAAAGACTTGTGTACGCAATCCAAAGGCAGACGCACGCAGCGTACATTACGCAACGGAGCGTCCGGTTACGCCCACGTAGCTCAAGTCACGATAAGTTGAAGTAACGCAACACGATAAGTAACGCAAAGCGGTAAATAGCGCAACAGGCGATAAATAACGCAAGTCTATTTTTGGTGTCCGAAATTTAAATTAACAGATCCTGCTCCTAATTGGTAACACAGCTGGGCTAAAGAAAAATTTCTGCGCAGAAATAGAAATAGAAGCAAAAGAGTGCATGTGGTGAGTGAGTGTTTTTCATACATTTATACAATTTTAGAGGTTGAACCAAAAGAAATCACCGAGTACTCGTGAGGAACATACGTGTAAGTGACATGCACGGTGGCTAGGGAGGCATCCTTGGTTAAAACACAATATTTGAGCATTAGAGTATAGCGGACTAGTATAGAAGGTCAGACCACTAGGTCGTATAGAAACAAGACCAGGAGGTCGTATAGAAACAAGACCAGGAGGTCGTATAGAAACAAGACCAGGAGGTCATAGTAGACCAACAGGTCCAGGTACAGTAAACAAGGAAGTCCGCTATACAGTCCACAGGCACAACACCGAAAAGGGTTGGTGCAACACCCATATAGGCCATACAAGCTCTTGCTGAAGGAATTCGCAGCCGCAATTATCGATTCCATTTGGTCTTTCCGTACATAAGCTTAGGTGCTTGTGTGCTGAACGATTGGACCGCACGTAATTGTGTACAGTAGTTAGTAATCTGACCTAGTACCATTAGAGTAAAGGGGTCACAAACGCTATTTGTACATTCTAACGTGATTTGTGTAATTTTTTATTTTTACAAAAAGGGAAGTTCGCTGGTCACTCAGGAACTATCTGACAACCCCACCTTTACTGGAAAGAGTAGTGCTCTTCGGATCACACTTGCATTTTTCAGTAAACAAAAGGTTAATAGGTGCCCTGTGTCGAGTGCGCCAGCACCATATCGGTGTGATCAGGTCGCATTGGTCGGCGTGGGCGAGCGAGTGGGGTGCTCGGTAAACTTCACCGTCTGCCTATCGTGAATAATTTGGTTTTCTGTAAGGGTTCGCTGAAGACCCTGATATAGAGATCAGAGGTAGAGCAAGCAACACCTGCAGATTATGGGGGCCAGTTGTTCAGGTAGGGGGCGATCAACCTCGGTTCGGGTTGACTCTGTAAACCGACCTATTGGATCGGCCAGGTACATAATGTGTGAGAAATATGGAAGTCACACAGAAGCTTTATGTGATGAATGGGAGAGAATGACTGTACAAGACAGGGAAAAATTCCCAAGAATAGGTAGCTTCAGTCCAGAAGTGTTACAAAATATAAGGAGGAGGATATGTCTCATAAAATCAACAAAGAGACGAATTCAGCATCATGATTATTTACAGTTGTGGCAACAGGAAGGTGAGATACAGAGAGGTTTGGCTCTGGCGGCGGGATCTGGGGCAGTCAGGAAACTGGTAGCCACAGCCCCACCACCACCATACATAACAGGAGAGAAGTTGATTGCGGAGAAAGACGCACTAAGGTGTAACGCACAATCACTTAGTAACCATGTAAATGTTAATGATAATGTTAACCCATTAACCCATGCAAGTATTAACCCGTGCAAGTTGTACCCTGTTTTGAACTTCCCTCAGGAGTGTGAACAAGAAGAAGATTCGGCAACAATTTCAGCGCTCTCTCTAGCGGCCACCATATCAGAAACCACAGTAGGAACTGCTCCACTCACGAGATTAGTGAAGGCCCCTAGCGGAGGGATAGGTGAGGTCGTGTCAACGGGTAAGTACGGCACCATGCATTATGCTGAGACAATTGTACCACAACAAACTGTAGAATCTACACAGAGTGAAGTTGTTAAAATTAATCCAGTTAAGGTGATAGTAGTTCCCAATGGGAAAACAGATGCATCAGGAGCCACACCCGTTAGGAACATTGCCATGTATTGCCCGTTTACTAGAATGGAATTGAGGACCATAGTGTCTGAATTCCCAGACCCCAGAAAAGATTTAGTTGCAAGCCAAAAATACATCAGGGATCTAGGAAACACTTTAGAGCCCAATAATAAGGATTGGCAGATAGTGCTAAGAGCTTGCTTACCTTCCAATGTCGACTCAGCCCAATTCTTAGTTGATTGTGGACTAGATAAAGATGTACCGCTTACAGATGTGTATGACAAAGATAATGTAAAAAGGATAAATTTACAGTTAAAGGAGTATTTCCCAGCCGTTGTTAAATGGAACAGAATATTCTCCATTAAACAAAAGGAGTCCGAAACGGCAGCAGAATATTTCCACCGGGCACTATTAGAAATGGCAAAATACACTGGTATAGAAGACATTAGGACCAACCCAAACCATCAAGAAGTAGCAGTATCTGTACTGATGGATGGTTTAAAAGAAACATTAAAGGCTAGGGTACAGACCACGCAACCATGTTGGCGAGGTCTGTCAGTGTCCACCTTGAGAGAGGCTGCTATTGATCACGACAGAAACATCACCAAACACAGAGAGTCACAAAGTGATAAGTTAATGTCAGTAAGTATACAGGCTCTGACCACAAAGCAGCCTGCGTATGTACCACCTAATCCTGTGGGTAAGTCAACTGTTGTAATATGTTATTATTGTCACAAACAGGGACATTTTGCACGAGACTGTAGATCAAGAAATATACAAAAATCTTACCAACCCCCTAGACAACGACACGACACACGACATTGGGATCAGGGTCCACAGAGGCGGAGTTATGAGCCACATACAGGGGAAACAAAAAGATATCCCCCGAACAGAGACTGGCATGCCTCTGATAGTCCCCAGCCAACTCCCTCACAAGTAGTTGCTGCCAACAGGATTCAGGGAGGTCACCATACCCAATAGGGGTGTGGCCATACCTGTAATCTGCAGCCAGTAAAATTGATTGCCAATCCTGGAAGTGAACCTGAGATCACAATTAATGTAGCTGGTAAAACTTTAAACTTTCTTGTAGACACAGGGGCGGCCAAGTCAGTGATAAATTCGACAGTGGGCATGAGAACCACTGGTAGGACAGTTCCAGCCATGGGAGTAACAGGAGTAGTCCAGCACTACCCTGTTAGCAAACCAGCCGAGATTACAATAGGACCCTTGCATACCAAGCATTCCTTTTTGCTGGCTGCATCGGCACCAACCAATCTCCTGGGAAGAGACTTACTGTGTAAAATGGGGTGCGTCATTTATTGTACTTCTGAAGGTGTATTCTTGGACATACCTGAGAATCACGCTCAGGAAGTGCGAGACATGTTAGACTCCCCATCAAAATTAATGTCACATACCATTATGACAAATAGGAATCCATCCCAAGTAGAAGAGATGACATCTCAGATACCAGAGTCACTTTGGACAAAAGACGGACAGGACACTGGATTAATGGCAAACGTAGCTCCAGTAGTTGTACAAGTAAAAGATGGTAGGATAGCTCCAAAAATCCCACAGTATCCTCTGAAGCCAGAGGTGGAGTTAGGAGTTTTCCCTGTAATAGAGCGCTTGCTACAACAGGGCATTCTGGTGAGAACGTCCAGCACAGCCAATAGTCCCATCTTCCCTGTTAAAAAGAGTGGGGGGAGGGGTTACAGGCTAGTGCAGGATCTAAGGGGGATTAACAAAATAGTTGAGAGTCAGTTCCCCGTAGTGCCAAATCCAGCTGTCATCCTAATGCAAATTCCTCCCACTGCCAAATTTTTCACTGTTATTGACCTCTGCTCCGCATTCTTTTCGGTACCTCTGCATCCTGACAGCCAATATTTGTTTGCATTCACATACAGAGGAGTCCAATACACGTGGACTCGATTACCCCAAGGTTTCATAGATAGTCCAAGTATATTTTCTCAGGCTTTGCACGATTGTTTACAGTCTTTCCAACCAGTGAGTGGATCTGTATTAATATAGTACGTGGATGATCTACTACTGTGTTCTGATTCATTGGAAGCATCCCTGAAGGATACGAAACAGCTCCTGTTTCATCTTTCAGACACAGGACACAAGGTTTCCAAAGACAAGTTGCAATTATGCCAAACTAAGGTAAAATATTTGGGACACTGTCTAACACAAGGACTGAGACACCTGACCGCTGATAGAATCCAAGCAATTAGAGACATGACTTTGCCACAAACCCAGCAACAGATCAGAACGTTTTTAGGAATGTGTGGGTATTGCCGTAATTGGATCCCAGGGTTTTCCATTTTAGCGCTACCTTTGCAGGAAATGGTCTCCTCAAACAAACCTGATAGGATTTTGCATACAGACGAATCCGAAACAGCATTTGAGAGACTCAAACAGTGCCTAACGGAGGCGCCAGCGCTAGGTATGCCGGACTATGGGAAACCCTTTGAACTATACGGAACAGAAAGTGCTGGTTGCGCAGCAGGTGTACTAACCCAAAAACACGGTGATGCCAGCAGGCCAGTTGCATACTACAGCGCTCAGCTAGATACGGTAGCGCGATCCCTCCCCACATGCTTGCGAAGCGTTGCGGCGATAGCATTGCTAGTGACAAAAAGCGAAGATGTCATGCTAGGCCACAACCTCACAATCCATACGCCACATGCAGTATCGGCCTTATTGAATTCTGCCCAAACCAGACACGTCTCATCAGCGAGGTTTACAAGATGGGAATTGGCACTAATGGCCCCAGTAAACATCACCATAAGGAGATGCAGTGCATTAAATCCTGCAACATATCTCCCAGGTGTGCCTGGTCAGGCACAAAGGGTGGAAGGTGAGAGTGATGGGGAAGGAGGATTTAATACAAAGGAAGATACACATGATTGTATGGAATATTTGACCCAAAATTTTACCGCAAGGCCTGACATCAGTGACAATCCACTGGAAGATGCAGAACTCACGTTCTACACGGACGGTAGTTGTCACAGACAGTCAGACTCGGGAGACTTGTGTACTGGATACGCAGTCGTAGATGACCAAGGCACCATAGAGGCGGAACCGCTAGGCCCACCTCACTCAGCCCAGGTTGCTGAACTGGTCGCCCTAACCAGAGCATGTGAATTGGCTAAGGGTAAGTCAGCCAATATCTGCACCGATTCTAGATACGCATTCGGGGTAGTCCATGATTTCGGAGCCCTATGGCGCCTCAGAAATTTCATGACGGCAGCTGGTACACCGATAGCGCATGCAGCTCACATAAAAAGGCTTCTAACAGCGATACAGGAACCCGACAGAGTGGCTGTTATCAAATGTAAAGCACATACATATAGTCAAGACCCAGTATCACTTGGTAACAGCCGAGCAGATGAAGCTGCTAAGCTAGCAGCTGCTACCCCCATACAGACAGACACCACACAACTGATGGTATTTAATACCATCAACACACAGAAGTTGTGTGAGATGCAGAATTTGTGTTCCACACAGGAAAGAGCGGTCTGGAAGGCAAAGGGATATGGCCAAGAGTCCTCAGGGCTCTGGACGGATGGACATGGTAAACCAGTGGCCCCCAGAGCATATCTTCCATGTCTGGCTGAAGCAGCTCACGGGCTGACTCATCTAGGCAAGGAGGGAATGTGCAAATTGGTAAGAGCCTATTGGTGCGCCCCAGGATTCTCCTCTCATGCGAGTAAAAGAGCAATGTCATGCCTTACCTGTCTGAGAAAGAATATTGGAAAGGCAATACCTACAGAACCATCCCATGTCCCACCTGCCGGCGGCCCTTTCCAGGTAATACAAATTGACTTTATACAATTACCCCCTTGTCGGAATTTGAAATATGTACTTGTTTGTATAGATGTTTTTTCAAATTGGGTCGAAGCATTTCCTGCGGCTACAAATACCGCTATGTTTACTGCTAAGAAAATTGTGCAGGAATTTGTATGTAGATATGGTATCCCTAGAATAATCGAAAGTGATAGGGGTACCCATTTTACAGGTGATGTCTTTCAAGGAATGTGTAAGTTAATGGGAATTGATAGCAAGCTGCACACTCCGTACCGTCCACAGGCGAGTGCGAAGGTCGAAAGAGTGAACAGCACTATTAAAAATAAATTGAGTAAAGTAATGGCAGAGACAGGATTGACATGGCCAGAAGCTTTACCCATTGTACTGTACAGCATCAGAACCACTCCCAGGTCCCCACTTAATCTGTCTCCCTTTGAAATCTTGTTTGGTCGACAACCGCATGTCATGATTAACCCTCAGGATGATTTGAAATGTAACAATGAAGTAACTGTAAAGTACTTGATTAACATGAGTAAACAGTTGAGGAATCAAAATGATAATCTGAAGTTGGTGATTCCTGATCTACCAGGTAGTAATTGTCATGACATTGAACCTGGGGATTATGTAATGATACGGAATTTTCTACGCTCAGGTTGCCTTATTGACAGATTGGAAGGACCATACCAGGTCTTACTGACTAGCACTACAGCATTGAAGGTTGCTGAGAGAGAGACTTGGGTTCATTCATCCCACTGCAAGAAGGTTGCTGATCCAGAGAAGTCCCGTGATAAGGAACAGATGGTAGAGGTTGTATCACTGGAGTGTCTGTTCCAGGAGGACTGAGGCGGCACCTGAGCCGTGAAAATCTCAAGACCAAGAGCTGTTGTCGACTCCCCACTCCCTTTTATTGTTTTTCTCCACTTCCCATCCCCTCTCCCTCAAATTTCTTTTTCCCCTTTTTCATTCTTCTCCGTTTCCTCCTATAAGATGGACTTGCCCCAAGAGACTGTGATCCGGATTTTCCTGTTAACCATGATGTTGACCAGAGCAGTCTGTTCCGGCGAGAGTACCATGGAGGTCGATAGAGGTTCTGGAATGGGTTCTGATGATAAAGATGGAGGCGTAGTTTTCCAAGATCAACCTAACCAACAAGCAAAGGCGAGTATCAGAAAACGATCCGATAGCATTGACCATAGAAGGAATTGTGACGGATTATTAGCTGAAGAGAACTGTATCTGTAGGCTCTGTAACAATGTCATTGAAGATGGGTGCATTAAGAAATGCCAATCCAGTTTTAATATCCATATGGATCGGCATCCATTAAGTGACTATCACTCCTTAGTGGGTAATGTGTTAAACAAAACAGATTGTTGGGTATGCTCTCAAGTACCTCAGGGTCATAGCAAATCAGGGCTAGTACCATTTCCTTTAACGATAGAGGAGGTACTTGAGTTAAATGGTGGGAGACCGGTGGACCGGAGGTTTAATATCTCCAGCCCTCCTAGTTTGAAGCTCCACCAATACCATGTGGATAGGTCCCTATTATGTTTCAACATCTCCAATCCCAGAAAGCCGGGAAATTGGGAAGTGTCATGGAGTAACCACACCATGACCTTTTCGCATAGAGCAGATAGAATGCCTACAGATACAGAGCTTGTACGCCACATAGCCAGTAGAGGAAAATCTTTCCGGTATAGATATACCTTAGGAAATAGGATTACTAGAGTTGGAGAAGTATCACCAGGATACTGTGCACATATCGTACAGCCTGATACGTGTATTAAGCAGATGGAAGAATTAGGATTAGGAGATTTCACCTGGAAGGTGTGTAATATGGTAATGTCCTTCTCCGTCCCATATGTTCTCCCCGATGATGCATATTTCATATGCGGGAGAAAGGCGTACAAGTGGCTTGCCCCAAACTCTGAAGGATTGTGTTATATTGGAAAAGTATTGCCTGAAGTGATGACTGTAACACATGACAAAATGAAGGACATACACCGTGGTGCCCAAGCTCCTTATACTCACACTCATTACGAGCACCGAGTTAAAAGGCACCTGATAGAGAAGACAGAGCATCCGGCCTCTGATCTGATAAGTGAATCCACCGGGATTCAATTCTTAATCGCGTTAGATTTCACCCGCACCGCTAGAGGAGTGCTAAATTATAAATACATATCGGCGCTCGCAAATTTGTTAGATAATATCACTGAAATGTATGATGACACGTTTAGATACACTGGAAGAGAACTTCAAGCCTATAAAACAGAACTGGTACAGCATAGAATGGTTCTTAATTACCTCACAGCAGTGACAGGCGGATATTGTGTTACATTGGCAACGCAGTACGGCGTGAAGTGTTGCACGTATATCACAAATAGCACCGAGGATCCGGTAGAGGTCATAGACCAAAAGATGGACGATATTCTCCAATTAAAGTGGGAATTTCGCCGAAAACACAATCTCACCCTTGCTGCTGTAGGTAATGAGCTGACTAGTTGGGTGTCATGGTTGAACCCGCGAAATTGGTTCTCTGGTTTAGGAGACTGGGCTCAAGGAGTCATAATGGATGTTGGGAAGTTTCTCCTATGTATCTTAGGTGTCGTTATATCGATTGGATTGATATTTAGATGCGGTCAGGCTTTAATGAAGTGCAAACAAAGTACAAGAGTGATGAGTTTGAGGAGTGAGGAAACTGTAATTAACCTGGATTTGATTTACGACCCAACGATAGAAACAATGATGTGATGAAAATGCGATTATACGGTCCGTTTCTTTCACCTGTTTTTCTGCTTTTCTCCAAGATAAAAAGACCCCCTTGGACGAGGAAGTTGACGAGACGCTATACAGACAACGGATGGACCAAAGAAGAAGTTTTGACCACTTGAGAAACGGACATTTGATGAACTTTGCCATGGATCCCCAGTTTCCCTAGAATTTTAAACTTACGCTAGCCCAACGTTTTTTTTGTAAATCTAATGGCACTGACAAAGCTTATTGCTCACGCCTAAGGAGCAAAACAGCGCAAAGAAGACGACTTTCAACTGATACCGAACAAAACTTCAACCGACAGATGTACATTAACCTGACATAGAATACCACCGCATTTACTGTAATTATGTCTTTTCTTCATTTCTACAACCCTCAGGTAATGACACACATAGTATAGGGAATACAGGCACAGATATCAGCAATCACATACTTCCCTCATTCATGTATCATCAACTAAAATGTGCATCCCCATTTTGTTACAACTAAAAGCCGAAATGAGCTCGGTAGAGTTTGACAGCCCATCCACAGACCCTTGATACGGGATAAGAAGGAATTCAAATGTATACTTCGCAATACCTCGAAGCTTGATTTACAACACGTACGGCACGATGATACATGACCCCCCAAACATGGACTCATACACACATGCTTCTGCTATCTCACTAGGTCATACCCTCTTCACACCTACTCCTCTCTCCTCCCCTACCCAACCATGGAAATGAATTAACCCCTGACATATATTTTTCTCCTTTTGAAATGTTTTAGAAGGTGGCAGTTATTATTGACTGCCAAAGGGTGGACTGTCAAAGTCAGAAAAATATCCCTATACACGCTGCCATATTTGCACCTCACACTGGTCCGCGCTGCGCATGCGTGCGCTTTCCCGTGATAGCGCATACCCGCTGTTGCGTGCACCCGCTGGTGCTCGGTATGCGTATTTACGGTAAAGTTTGTGTAGTCGTAGCGTGCGACTCATTCGTTACATATTTTCACAATTAACGTAGTTTATAGATTATGGTCCCTTTGATAGATTCTGAAAGTTTGGTTAATATAGAATGTCCCTGAACGGAGGGATCCCTCTTTGTATTGTGGGAAGGGTCTAACAGGAGTCATACAGTAGTGTTTGGTACCCATCGGAAGAGTATTTAAATAGCAATATTCCGGTGTTGGTTTGGAGCGTATTAATCGCTCGTGCGAATAGTTATGGACATAAGAAGTTTATGTCCATTACTATTATTTACTCTTACTCAGGTATGCGGCGGGAAACCCAGTGTCCCACCCACCTGAGCTGTTTGAAATCGTCACAGCCCACCTGTATGAATCAACCTATGACCTTTTGTTATAATGCGAAGCCGAATTCCTGTGTCCAATGGACGATCAGATTGTAGGGACCATTAGATTGCATTGTGTGTGGGGCATAAATAGGCAGGCCGACCACATCCAGCTCTCACTCTTCAACGGTTCTCATTGCTGAAAATCGGGTGCTGGATGTCCAGGCGCATGCGATCGTTTCCCCTTGTGCGTAAGTTTTTCTCCGTGATCATATTGTCTTACTGTGAGCCATTTCTCTCATCTCTCTCTCTCCCTCTCTTCTCTTTCTCTCGTATTTTCCCTTGATTAGATTGTATTGTATTTTATTGTATTTCCTGCATAGTTATCTGGTTAGTTGGTTTATGTTATACTGTAGTGTATCATTTGTATTGTGATTCCTTTTTGCAAGAATAATTAGTTATAATACATATAATAGGCTTTGGACCCTAAACAGATATCTGTGTATTTTCTCATAGTGTTAAGTGTTCATAGAGCGTCGGTGACGCTCAAGCAGCTTTGTAGTTAATCAGGTTACACCAGGTTACACTTACACTTTGTCTCTACACTAAGGTATACTGTGTATCTCATTGTTAAAGGTATAGATATAAAGGTATAGCGTTGTGAGCGTCTGCGCCGCTGGTGATCTCCTCGTGGTCTCGAGCGTCCGCTACGCCATAGCGAATCATTACGTCAGTCAACAGCCAATAGCGTGTCAGCCTGTGATCTCTGGGCCGTGAGCGAACGCGACGCTTGAGCGTCTCGCCTACGGCTGAGCGATCGATACGCAACTAGCGTACCCTTACGGTACTTCTTACGTAGATAGCGTACAGTGTTCTTAGACCTCATAAAGGGTTATAAGTACGATAAATAATTTAGCTTTATCAATTGATGCACAGACACTTTCCCTGGTTTTAGGAGGTTCCTGACAAGTTCGGATAACTCCCTGGCTTTCTCCTCCGGAAGAAACACCTTTTTCTGAACCGTGTCCAGAATCATTCCCAGGAACAGCAGACGTGTCGTCGGGGTCAATTGAGATTTTGGAAAATTCAGAATCCACCCGTGCTGTTGCAGCACTACTTGGGTTAGTGCTACTACGTCCCCCAGCTGTTCCCTGGACCTTGCCCTTATCAGGAGATCGTCCAAGTAAGGGATAATTAATACGCCTTTTCTTCGCAGAAGAAACATCATTTCGGCCATTACCTTGGTAAAGACCCGAGGTGCCGTGGACAATCCAAACGGCAGCGTCTGAAACTGATAATGACAGTTTTGCACCACGAACCTGAGGTACCCTTGATGTGAAGGGCAAATTGGGACATGCAGGTAAGCATCCTTGATGTCCAGGGACACCATAAAGTCCCCTTCTTCCAGATTCGCTATCACTGCTCTGAGTGACTCCATCTTGAACTTGAATTTTTGTATGTACAGGTTCAAAGATTTCAGATTTAGAATAGGTCTTACCGAGCCGCCCAGCTTCGGTACCACAAATAGTGTGGAATAATACCCCTTTCCCTGTTGTAGGAGGGGTACCTTGACTATCACCTGCTGAGAATACAGCTTGTGAATGGCTTCCAATACCGTCGCCCTGTCTGAGGGAGACGTTGGCAGAGCAGACTTTAGGAACCGGCGAGGGGGAGACTTCTCGAATTCCAACCTGTAACCCTGAGATACTATCTGCAGGATCCAGGGGTCCACCTGTGAGTGAGCCCACTGTGCGCTGAAATTCCTAAGTCGACCCCCCACCGCCCCTGAGTCCGCTTGTAAAGCCCCAACGTCATGCTGAGGGCTTTGCAGAAGCCGGGGGGGGCTTCTGCTCCTGGGAAGAAGCTGCTTGGTGCACTCTCTTACCCTTTCCTTTGCCTCGGGGCAAATATGACTGTCCTTTCGCCCGCTTGTTCCTATAGGAACGAAAGGACTGCGGCTGAAAAGACGGTGTCTTTTTCTGTTGGGAGGGGACCTGAGGTAAAAAGGTGGATTTCCCGGCTGTTGCCGTGGCCACCAAATCCGATAGACCGACCCCAAATAATTCCTCCCCCTTATACGGCAATACTTCCATATGCCGTTTGGAATCCGCATCACCTGACCATTGTCGCGTCCATAAACTTCTTCTGGCAGATATGGACATCGCACTTACTCTCGATGCCAGAGTGCAAATATCCCTCTGAGCATCTCGCATATAAAGAAAAGCATCCTTTAATTGCTCTAAAGTCAATAAAATACTGTCCCTATCTAGGGTATCAATATTTTCAGTCAGGGAATCCGACCAAACCACCCCAGCACTGCACATCCATGCAGAGGCGATGGCTGGTCGCAGTATAACACCAGTATGAGTGTATATACTTTTCAGGGTAGTTTCCAGCCTCCTATCCGCTGGATCCTTGAGGGCGGCCGTTTCAGGAGACGGTAACGCCACTTGTTTTGATAAGCGTGTGAGCGCCTTATCCACCCTAGGGGGTGTTTCCCAGCGCGCCCTAACCTCTGGCGGGAAAGGATATAATGCCAATAACTTCTTTGAAATTAGCAGTTTTCTATCGGGGTTAACCCACGCTTCATCACACACTTCATTCAATTCGTCTGATTCAGGAAAAACTACAGGTAGTTTTTTCAGACCCCACATAATACCCCTTTTTGTGGTACATGCAGTATCAGAGATATGCAAAGCCTCCTTCATTGCCGTGATCATATAACGTGTGGCCCTACTGGAAAATACGTTTGTTTCTTCACCGTCGACACTAGATTCGGTGTCCGTGTCTGGGTCTGTGTCGACCGACTGAGGTAAAGGGCGTTTTACAGCCCCTGACGGTGTCTGAGACGCCTGTACAGGTACTAACTGGTTTGCCGGCCGTCTCATGTCGTCAACTGATTTTTGTAATGTGCTGACATTATCACGTAATTCCATAAACAAAGCCATCCATTCCGGTGTCGACTCCCTAGGGGGTGACATCACCATTACCGGCAATTGCTCCGCCTCCACACCAACATCGTCCTCATACATGTCGACACACACGTACCGACACACAGCAGACACACAGGGAATGCTCTTATCGAAGACAGGACCCCACTAGCCCTTTGGGGAGACAGAGGGAGAGTTTGCCAGCACACACTCAAGCGCTATAAATATATAGGAACAACCCTATAGAAGTGTTGTCTCCCTTATAGCAGCTTAATATATCAAAAAACGCCAAAAAAGTGCCCCCCCCTCTCTGTTTTACCCTGTTTCTGTAGTGCAGTGCAGGGGAGAGTCCTGGGAGCCTTCCTCGCAGCGGAGCTGAGCAGGAAAATGGCGCTGTGTGCTGAGGAGATAGGCCCCGCCCCCTATTTCGGCGGGCTCTTCTCCGGTGTTTGTGAGACCTGGCAGGGGTTAAATACATCCATATAGCCCCAGGGGCTATATGTGATGTATTTTTTAGCCAGAACAAGGTATTCTCATTGCTGCCCAGGGCGCCCCCCGCAGCGCCCTGCACCCTCCGTGACCGCTGGTGTGAAGTGTGTGACAACAATGGCGCACAGCTGCAGTGCTGTGCGCTACCTCATGAAGACTGAAAAGTCTTCTGCCGCCGGTTTCTGGACCTCTTCACTTTTCGGCATCTGCAAGGGGGTCGGCGGCGCGGCTCCGGGACCGGACTCCATGGCTGGGCCTGTGTTCGATCCCTCTGGAGCTAATGGTGTCCAGTAGCCTAAGAAGCCAATCCATCCTGCACGCAGGTGAGTTCACTTCTTCTCCCCTAAGTCCCTCGTTGCAGTGAGCCTGTTGCCAGCAGGACTCACTGTAAAATAAAAAACCTAAAAACTTTTTCTAAGCAGCTCTTTAGGAGAGCCACCTAGATTGCACCCTGCTCGGACGGGCACAAAAACCTAACTGAGGCTTGGAGGAGGGTCATAGGGGGAGGAGCCAGTGCACACCACCTGATCCTAAAGCTTTCTTTTTGTGCCCTGTCTCCTGCGGAGCCGCTAATCCCCATGGTCCTGACGGAGTCCCCAGCATCCATTAGGACGTCAGAGAAAATTTTGTGACTACAGTATGTCACCAGCATGATGCCTGCACCAGCAAATAAGAGCTATTATATTTGTACCTATAAGTATTTCTAAGGATATAATTACATTAGTAACAGATTTGTGGAAAGAACACACTCTGTAGGTCCAGATTGGAGGTGACAGAATTGAAATCTGAATCTTGCTTATTCATCCATATGCATTTTTATGCATTATATATATATATATATATATATATATATATACATACATACATATATCTTTAATATTTACATAATGCAATAATTAGAGAGATAGAATGTAGTGAATATTAGGTTCAAGTAGTTTTGCAATAAAGAGAGGGGGGAGTAGGGACTGATGTACAAGCAGGAAGTAAATCAAGCATATGGGTGGCAAGGGGTGTTAAATCCATGATTGCTTTTAATGACTGCGCAGTGCGTTCACCTATATACTTCTACCTTCCTGGATTTCAATATTGGTATTTTTATGATGATGTTCAGAAGCATGTAATAGGTGAGGTAGCCATCCTGGATGTGCTCAGTTAATCTGGGGGCCGAGCCTTCAGCTTTGTGACTCTGAATCTATGGCACTTGTTGTCCTGCACAGTTCGTGAGGTTTCCACTCTAGAATCCATCAAAAACAGACTCAAGACTTACCTGTTTACTCACGTATTTTACTAATGTCCCCTTTTAGTTTCTAAAAAAATAAAACACAAATGCTTTTCCTGCTCTTTCCTGTTAAGATTATTTTGTAGTATATGCTATAAATGCAAATGTAAAGCACTTTGAGTCCCACTGGGAGAAAAATGCTATGTAAATAACATTTTTAGGGGGGTATCCAATTACCCGCTGGCAATTATATCACCGGTGGCTATATATAAGCCCCAATGCGGTGTGCTCCTCCCCCCAATGCCAGCACTTATAGCTGCTTATATTTTGGGTGCTTCAATGCATAATCTGCGTTAAGCGGCTGCCGGAGCCGCGAAAACATATGGTATCAGGGATTTACAAGTGGATAACACAATAATGACCATAGGTCAAAAATTGCTGAAAACGGATCACATCTAATAGAATACCTTCTTCTTCTTCTTCTTCTTCTTTTTCTTTTTCTTTTTCTTCTTCTTCTTCTTATTATTATTAATACTCTTATTACTAATCTCTCTTTTTTATTTATCTAATAATAGTTATTTATGTGGTTCAATATAGTCCATTGCACTTTACAATTGGGAATCCCTCTTTTTTCTACAGTACTAATAATTTGCAGATCAGTCATCTACTAATATCTGTAGCGATAGAGATACAGATGGAGAAGCATCTATTTAATACAATACACAATAGATCTGGATTGTTTCAAATGCAGGAATTTCCTGTAAGTGCTATTTATCTGCCTGAAAGATGTGCTCTTTATCATCAACATTAAGGCTGCAAAATGATATCTTTACATTAATACAGTTTGACATACAAATATTTAAATTATATAAAATTATAAGTATATATTTATCCCATTATAACTACACAACACACATAAAATAAAAATTAATAAGAGACAAGACACACAGTTGGAAAATATTTTATTAGTGTCAATAAATTCTTTCTATAAACTTTCTATTAACTTTTATTCAAATATTATGCTCCTTGTTTTTAAATTTAAGGAACCCAAATATGCAATTATTTTAACTGAATATTTAATACAATTTATATTTTGTTAGTGCTCCATTTGGAGACACTTTTTGTTTGCATGTAATGAATTACCCTTTCCGTTGTCTGTAGTAGCACCACCTAATTTAAGAAAAAAAAAAAAAAGTATATAGTTCTAAAGTAGGGGTAAACCAGAACATACTGTTTAAAAGGACATTTTCTATGTGTGATAGACATTTTCTGTCTCCATAATTAACATGCGAGTCTCAACCCACAATGATTATATATATATATATATATATATATATAAAAAGGAATTCTGTTTTATTAGTTAATTAGGGTTCACCTCCAACCTGCCATGTGTATGGGAAGGTTATCCTAGGCCTGAATTACAGTACAGTAAAAACAATGCTAGAAAACCCAATAAAGGTCAGTCCTTTGATATGCTAAAGTCATTTGCCTGTAGTGAAATTCATTATTCTAAAGATCAACTTCTGTTCTTTGAACCTGAACATATACTGTACGCTTGTAAAAGGACTGTAAATGTTTGGTGGTCTCATCTCCTGCTGTTACTTATCCTAAGCCTGTTGTCAAGTGTAAAGAGACACTTCCTCCTGCAATAGATTTTAGGAAATGCACATTCCAGTAAGTTCATGAAAAATATCCTATTGCTGTAATGAAAACATCCATGTTTAGCCACAAAAAGTAAGTCTACATATTAAATATTGTATATATGAAAGCTATGCAAACGTGAAATGTATGTTATTGCACTACGCAAATAACAGCTTGTTAGCTGGACTGTGATAATTTGATAAATAAACGGGACACAAACTTAAATAAAGACCAAAACTGTTTAACACCATTTTCAACATTTAAAATCATTTATACAGACTGAGTAAAAAGCAACAAAAGGTACTTAAAAGGCAGACTCCTTTATTTGTAAAGCTTTGTCTTCCGGAGACGTTCCTATCTTCAAATTAATTGTAGAACTTGCTAGGAAGCAGTACATTGAAAGAAGCAGATGATAAACAGTAATTGAGATGATTGGCATAAATACAGCTAATGTTATTACAGAGCTGAACATCTGTTGTAATTACTTTACCAAAATACAATTATTTGCAAAGATCTGTTATCTCTGCCAGTTATTGTTTTATATTCTTGCCTAAGTTATTAAGTAATTCTTGATGGGAGGTTATTGAATGCAAAGAAGGGCATCTACGAAGTGCAAATTGCTTACTGCCCAGTGCGAAAGCAGCTTCAGAGCAGCCATATAGCACAAAGGTACTTAGATTTATGCCAAGATGCAATGGGTTTATTGGGCACAATGATGGTGAGGAGTTGGGTGAAGTGAGGGCGTTCTCAGTAAAGTGTGGAGTTTGTGTTTTGTTTTGGAAAGTGGAGAAGAAGCTAAAGATAGATTAGAGATAGATTACTGTAATGAGATAGTGAGGTGGGGAAGGTGCATTGGTTAGATCCTTATTATGTTGGGGAACACATGGTCATTTCCACACTGCATGTCCTAAGCTTTGTCTTGTACTTTTCATGGCAACCATTTGTTGCCCTTCAGTGTCTAACTCGTCTCCTCCCTCTAACCTTGTAACCTCTATAAATCTTGCCATTTTAAGCTTTGTCATGTCAGTGATCCCTATATCTTCTTATCAGTAATCTGTCACTAATCTGTGTTAGTGATGGTCTAGCTAATACCCCTTTTACACTCGCATGAAAATCCTGGGATATTGCACGTGAACGCGCATCATCCCAGGATTTTTCTCAGTGTGAAAGGGTACAGGGACAATTTCCCGGGACGAGCATCCCGGGATTTCAACCCAGGTCTCGACCTGGGTTGAATCCGGGACCGTCCCGGGAAGCTGGGTAGTGTGAAAGGGCCCGTCCCGGGATTCACTACCCGGGACTGTTAAAAGGCCTCCGATTGGAGCTTTCTTGGGCTCAGAAAAGATGATGTCATCTTTCAGAGCCCTGGGGAGCGTCCTGGATGCGTGTGAGGAAGGCAGCATGGCGACCTGGACAGACCAGGAGGTTAGAGAGTTGCTGAGCATTAGGGGAGAGGAGGAAATAATGAGGCAGATCTTAGGCACAGTTAAAGATGCAGTGATTTATAAAAACATCTCCAAGATGCTGGAAGCCAGAGGAATCATCCGCACACAGCAGCAAGTGTTAAACAAAATGAAAACTATTAAAAAGCAGTTCCTGAAGGTGCATGACAACAACAGGAAAAAGAGCGTGGTAGGCAGTATTGACTGGAAGTACTATGACATCTGTGCAAATATCTTTGGAAACACAGCTATATGCAGTCCGGTGAGTCTGTCTTCCAGTTCACAGTACACTGCTACAGAAGTCACTCCAGAAGAGACACAGACAAGCAGTGACGTCTGCCCGTCATCACCCTTGTTTATTGACGACACACCCGAGGACAGCGACACATCCTCCCACCCGTCCGTCAACACATCTCGAAACGACGACAGCATAACTGCAACCATTGAAGACATTGTGGATGCTCAGACCAGTGACAGTGGGACTCTACAAAGTGCCGTCACCGTCACCGCAACTTTACAGAAAACAGTAAGTACATGTTTAGAAATTAACACACATAGCACAAATCCACAATTGTTAATCATCTGGTTATGTGGGTAGTATGAGTGGCCGGTGTGGCGGCAGCGTGGCAAGCGCAAATGAGCCCCTTGCGGGATCACTGCGCTCGCCACGCTGCTGGCACAGTGGCATGCTTTGCAATTTCTGCCCTACCCAAGGGTCTTTGCATTTTTATATATAGATCAATGTTGCAGAGTAGCTAGTGTGTAGGTGGATTAATGCCACAAACACATGTTTGCTAACGCTGCTATTTTTATATATGCTCATTTTGTATTTCTTCTCTTCACAGTTTACACCGTACCGCCTAGAAGGAAGAAACTGAGCAAAGCGGAGCAAGTGGCTAAAGCCATGTCAAATGTCCTTGTTGACCAACTCGAGACCAACGAGAGATGGACGCTGCAATGTCCGCACAAGAGGATGCAAGGCTCGACAGGTTTCTAGAGGCAGAACGCCAAATGCATGATGCATTTCTTTCCCAAGTCATGACAATGCAGGAATGCATGAGTAGAGAGCAGTATGACCGTCACAGGGAAATGCACCAAATGAACATGGCGTTCTATGAGCGTATGAGCAATACCTCAAGAGCACCAATCCAACACCACAACTCACAATACCCTGAGCAGGGTTTTTCCTCATTTAATCCTGACCCATACTATTCCCCAAATACTGCACCATCTAGCGCGCAAAACTCAGAGTTTACTGTATTGCGCAATTTGCAGTGAAACACAGTGACATTTCTTGTTGTTGTTATTTATTGTTAAATAACCACAGTGTGGTCAGTGTTTATGCACAACTGTTTGTGCATTCTTTAATTGTTTTTCTATGTTCTGTTTTGTATAGTGTCTACATTAAAGCACTTTTTATTTATTTTTTACACAGTAATAATATACTGCAGGGACACTGTGGTTTATGGTGTTGTATCTACAAGCCTGCCAAATCTATGCATAACATACCCAAATGTGCGTAACAGTAGACCATGTTTTCAGTGTTTTCTAAATCATTGTTTCTACATATATACATAGTTGCTGGCAATGTGTTTTTTTGGGGGGGGAAATCATAAAAAATGAAACCAAAGATCAAAGGTGGAATACAAAATAAAAAAAATGTAATTCACCAAACATGTTGTGCTGATTCTTAAACACTATTGTACCAGTGCTGCAAGGTTGGATGTAATAGTGTGACGTATTTGTTCTGCAGCGGAGTTTGAGGCAGTCCCAAACAAAGCACCTTCCACAAGTGGGTTTATAACCTCAAGGTCCTGCACAGTCTACTCAGGAAGGAATACCTCATTTTTCAGTTCACAGATGTTGTGCAGTATACAGCTCGCAGCTACTACATTAGGCATAGTCTTTAGGTCCACATCATTGCGCTTTATCAAACATCGCCATCCTCCTTTTAACCTGCCAAAGGCATTCTCAACCACCATCCTTGCTGAACTCAGGGTGTGAATATAAGTTTGTTGCTCTGGGGTTAACTGGACCTGTTGGGTGTAGCCTTTCATAATCCAGGGGCGTCCCCGATGATGTGGACAGGGATCTCCACCCCATTCACAATCTTTGCACACTCTTTGGGGTACAGCCAGCCACCCTGCTTCTCCTCTATGATGTTGTACAGGTCAGAATTGGCAAGAACTCGGGAGTCATGAGATCGGCCTGGCCAGCCAATAAACACATCTAGGAAACTAAAGAACAGTAACATTTTAAAAAGTTAGAATGTAAAACTCACACATGCAAATCATCCCACCACCCCAAAAATAAACACTTACCAATATTTGTGGTCCACAACAGCCTGTAATATGATGGAGTGCCAGCCCTTCCTATTAAAATAGTCAGCATGGTTGTCACGTGGGGCAATAATGGGGATGTGTGTCCCATCAATCGCTCCTCCACACTGCGGATAGCCTCGCTTCACAAATCCTTTGATGGTATCCTGTAAGCGCTGTCCTTGTGGTAGAGATATGAAGCGCTTGTATAAGGTAGATACAATTGCTTTAGTCACCTGGTGGACTATGACACAGCAGGTGGAGATCGCAACACCGAACAAGCATGAGACTGAGCGGTACTCTCCTGGGGTAGCATACCACCACAATGCAATAGCTAGCCTCCTGCGTGCCTCGATGGGTCTCCTAAGCCTGGGGGTCTGCATGTCAAGTGCTGGGGTAAGTAATTCCATGATGTAGTCAAAGGTTGCACGAGACACACGGAAGTTAGCCATCCACTCCTCATCCAGGTAAGCTTCCACGGTCCTCATAAAGGTTTCTCCGTGTCGGCGATCTCTGGACCAAAATGAGCGGTTTGGCCCCATACTCACTCTCAGGATGGTACTCATCCTGGATGATATGAAGGCACTCCTCCTGCGCAAATATTGGCGCCCTCCTCCTCCTCATAAAATATATGTGCAGTATACTGCACAGTGTGACAAGCTGCATCATGCTGTCACTGGCTGTATGAAACATCTGCAAAGTAGAAAGAATTACGAGCTCAGGCATACACACTGGGACTCCGTCGGCCATGACTGCAGCAATGCTGTGAGCAGGCCCCACCCCTCCCTTTGTTGACTATTGTGACCTCATCTATGTGAGCCAGAAAAAGGCCATTTCTAATGACATACATATGCATTTGCAGGGATATTCCGGGATCAGTGTAAATGGGGCTGTCCCGGGTCGATCCCAGGTCTTAGTGCAGTGTGAAAGGGGTCAGTCCCGGGAATGCATTACGGGACGCATCCCGGGAGTGACCCGGGTGTGCGAGTGTAAAAGGTGTATAACTGTATTATATATTGCAGACAGCATTAGTTATTTTTAATGGAAAATTTTATGTAACACAAGCATTTAATAAATTGTACAGTACAAACCTATATTATGATATGTTTAAGCATCTCACCAGTTACTAGAATGCGTAGATGCAGGAGTCAAAAATTCTTTGTGGGACACTTTTATATCAATTAAGTAATGTAATATTTAAAACATAACTTTTTTTCAGTGTATGTGGTGCTGGGTGCAGGGGGCTGTGTGTCAGTGTATGTGGTGCTGGGTGCAGGGGGCTGTGTGTCAGTGTATGTGGTGCTGGGTGCAGAGGGCTGTGTGTCAGTGTGTGTGATGCTGGGTACAGGGGGTTGTGTGTCAGTGTGTGTGGTGCTGGGTATAGGGGGTTGTGTGTCAGTGTGTGTGGTGCTGGGTATAGGGGGCTGTGAGTCAGTGTGTGTGGTGCTAGGTACAGGGGGCTGTGTGTCAGTGTGTGTGATGCTGGGTACAGGGGGTTGTGCGTCAGTGTGTGTGGTGCTGGGTATAGGGGACTGGGTGTCAGTGTGTGTGGTGCTAGGTACAGGGAGCTGTGTGTCAGTGTGTGTGGTGCTGGGTACAGGGGTCTGTGTGTCCGTGTGTGTGGTGCTGGGTACAGGGTTTGTGAGTCAGTGTATGTGGTGCTGGGTGCAGGGGGCTGTGTGTCAGTGTGTGTGATGCTGGGTACAGGGGGTTGTGTATCAGTGTGTGTGGTGCTGGGTATAGGGGGCTGGGTGTTAGTATGTGTGGTGCTGGGTACAGGGGGCTGTGTGTCAGTATGTGTGGTGCTGGGTACAGGGTGCTGTGTGTCAGTGTGTGAGGTGCTGGGTGCAGGGGGCTTTGTGTCAGTGTGTGAGGTGCTGGGTACAGGGGGCTTTGTGTCAGTGTGTGTGATGCTGGGTACAGGGGGTTGTGCGTCAGTGTGTGTGGTGCTGGGTATAGGGGACTGGGTGTCAGTGTGTGTGGTGCTAGGTACAGGGAGCTGTGTGTCAGTGTGTGTGGTGCTGGGTACAGGGGTCTGTGTGTCCGTGTGTGTGGTGCTGGGTACAGGGTTTGTGAGTCAGTGTATGTGGTGCTGGGTGCAGGGGGCTGTGTGTCAGTGTGTGTGATGCTGGGTACAGGGGGTTGTGTATCAGTGTGTGTGGTGCTGGGTATAGGGGGCTGGGTGTTAGTATGTGTGGTGCTGGGTACAGGGGGCTGTGTGTCAGTATGTGTGGTGCTGGGTACAGGGTGCTGTGTGTCAGTGTGTGAGGTGCTGGGTGCAGGGGGCTTTGTGTCAGTGTGTGAGGTGCTGGGTACAGGGGGCTTTGTGTCAGTGTGTGTGATGCTGGGTACAGGGGTCTGTGTGTCCGTGTGTGTGGTGCTGGGTACAGGGTTTGTGAGTCAGTGTATGTGGTGCAGGGGGCTGTGTGTCAGTGTGTGTGATGCTGGGTACAGGGGGTTGTGTATCAGTGTGTGTGGTGCTGGGTATAGGGGGCTGGGTGTTAGTATGTGTGGTGCTGGGTACAGGGGGCTGTGTGTCAGTGTCTGAGGTGCTGGGTGCAAGGGGCTGGGTGTCAGTGTGTGTAGTGCTGGGTACAGGGGACTGTGTGACAGTGTGTGAGGTGCTGGGTACAGGGGGTTGTGTATCAGTGTGTGTGGTGCTGGGTATAGGGGGCTGTGTGTCAGTGTGTGTGGTGCTGGGTACAGGGTGCTGTGTGTCAGTGTGTGAGGTGCTGGGTGCAGGGGGCTGGCTGTCAGTGTGTGAGGTGCTGGGTACAGGGGGCTTTGTGTCAGTGTGTGTGATGCTGGGTACAGGGGGTTGTGCGTCAGTGTGTGTGGTGCTGGGTATAGGGGACTGGGTGTCAGTGTGTGTGGTGCTAGGTACAGGGAGCTGTGTGTCAGTGTTTGTGGTGCTGGGTACAGGGGTCTGTGTGTCCGTGTGTGTGGTGCTGGGTACAGGGTTTGTGAGTCAGTGTATGTGGTGCTGGGTGCAGGGGGCTGTGTGTCAGTGTGTGTGATGCTGGGTACAGGGGGTTGTGTATCAGTGTGTGTGGTGCTGGGTATAGGGGGCTGGGTGTTAGCAGAGCCGTCTTAACAGCAGTGTAGGCCCCTGGGCACAGCAATGCACTGGGACTCCTACACATGCTCCAGCGGTAGGGGTGGGAGGAGCTATCAGCAGCAGCTTTGATGTCCCGCAGGTGGTAGGGGGTGTTCTATCTTCTGCCCAGCATGTAGGACCTGAAGTAGTGATTTCTGCTAATTACTCCTTTACTGCACAGATGGGGCTAAACTGTAGAAAGGGTCATTGTGCTGAATGAAGAAGCCCTGGTACATGACTTCCAGGGTGGTAGGGGGTGTTTAATACGTAGGGAAGGGGTGGCTAGTGGAGTGGGCTTAATATTTATAATTTTCCGGTTGGAGGGCAGCTTGCTTGACTGCAGATATCTCAAGTTCCTGAAAATATATTTCTTAGCTTTGAATGGGATAAAAACCTGGAGAGTCCCACTTTTCAGAAAGTTCTGGGGACTTGGAAATCAGAGTTCAGGAGCCAGAGCAATTCACCAACGAAAATCTAAGACTGCATATTAGGCGTGTGGAGCTGGAGCAGGGACCAGCTGCTTGAAGGCTGATATCTCCGGTTCTGGGCATAGTAGAGACAAGCTGCCAATGTCCACCAAAAGGGGAGAGTCACAGCTTTTGGCTTAAACCCTTAGAAATACTCAAAGTCAGACAGAACCCGAAATATCTGGCTGGGAAGAGCAATTAACAGGCTTGGATGGGGACCACTGCTTTCAAGTCGGATGTCTCTGGTTCCCCAGGGCCGATTTTCAAAAATCTGGTACCCCTGGAAAGAGGGGACCCTCAGCTATCAGCCTTGGGCCCTTATTCTCTTGGGGCCCTTGGGCAAGAGCCCATTGAGCCCATACGAAAAGACGGCCCTGGGTGTTAGTATGTGTGGTGCTAGGTACAGGGGGCTGTGTGTCAGTGTCTGAGGTGCTGGGTGCAAGGGGCTGGGTGTCAGTGTGTGTAGTGCTGGGTACAGGGGGCTGTGTGACAGTGTGTGAGGTGCTGGGTACAGGGGGTTGTGTATCAGTGTGTGTGGTGCTGGGTATAGGGGGCTGGGTGTTAGTATGTGTGGTGCTGGGTACAGGGGGCTGTGTGTCAGTGTGTGAGGTGCTGGGTGCAGGGGGCTGGGTGTCAGTTTATGTGGGGCTGGGTTCAGGGGGCTGTGTGACAGTGTGTGAGGTGCTGGGTACAGGGGGCTGTGTGTCAGTGTGTGTGGTGCTGGGTACAGGGGGCTGTGTGTCAGTGTGTATGGTGCTAGGTACAGGGGTCTGGCTGTCAGTGTGTGAGGTGTTGGGTGCAGGGGGCTGTGTGTCTGTGTGTGGTTCTGGGTACAACGGGCTGGGGGTCAATGTGTGAGGTGCTGGGTTTACAGGGCAGTGTGTGTGTGGTGCTGGGTACAGGGGGCTGTGTGTCAGTGTGTGAGGTGCTGGGTGCAGGGGGCTGGGTGTCAGTGTGTGAGGTGCTGGGTGCAGGGGGCTGTGTGTCAGTGTATGTGGTGCTGGGTGCAGGGGGCTGTGTGACAGTGCGTGAGGTGCTGGGTACAGGGGGCTGTGTGTCAGTGTGTGTGGTGCTGGGTACAGGGGTCTGTGTGTCAGTGTGTGAGGTGTTGGGTGCAGGGGGCTGTGTGTCTGTGTGTGGTTCTGGGTACAACGGGCTGGGGGTCAATGTGTGAGGTGCTGGGTTTAGAGGGCAGTGTGTGTGTGGTGCTGGGTACAGGGGGCTGTGTGTCAGTATGTGTGGTGCTGGGTACAGGGTGCTGTGTGTCAGTGTGTGAGGTGCTAGGTGCAGGGGGCTGGCTGTCAGTGTGTGTGGTGCTGGGTAAAGGGGGCTGGGTGCTTGTGTATGTGTTGCTGGGTTTAGGGGGGCAGTGTGTGTGGTGCTGGGTATAGGGGCAGTGTGTGAGGTGCTGGGTATTATTATTATTACATTTTTTTTATAGGGCGCCACAAGTGTTTCGCAGCGCCGTACAAAGGACAGTATAGGGAGACAAAACTTTACAGTACATAAATAAATAAATACATAAATAAATAAATAAATAAATAAATAAATAAATAACAAAAATAGAGTGCAGGTAACAAAGAGCACCACAATTCTCAAAACACAATACAGCTTAGATGTAAGTAGCGAGGGAGTAATCATTGTACTACTTGGGGCTGGCGGCCATAGATAAAGAGGAGCCTATGCCAGTAGGAGAAAAAGCAGGTATGGATGGTCGCTGAGTGAAATGTGTGTGTGTGGTTGTGTGTGTGTCAGTGTGGGGTTGTAGAGAGTGCTCACATCTGGGCTGCAGCCAGGGTAGTGAGTAATAGAGGTGACAGGGGCTGCCTCCCAGCAGTAAAGCCGGCCAGCTACCCCCCTTCCTGCTTACCAAAGCCATCTTCCTGGAGCTGGTGATCCTGGCTTAGCAGCTAATGTCTGCAGCCATTATGACTGCAACCCGCAGCAGCTCTGGTCCAGGGTTTGTGTCTGAGGCAGTCCGTGGTAGCTAGGTGCCACCCACCACAGCCGTAACTAGGTAGGGGCGAGAGGGGCATTGCACACAGCACAATGCGCTGTGAGGTGGAAAAATCTCCGCATGCACCCGCCGCTCCACACCACATTACGGCCCGCCCACGACGCGCAGCTCCGGCTCTCAGCTCCTCTCTATGTGCAGCTGCGGTACTCCGGGCACCGGCGGGGTGTCGTTACAGGTCACGAAGCTGACCAAGAAGGCGGCCAGCAGCGCCAGCACCGGCCAGCGGCTCACCGGAAATCTGCTACGCCTGGTAGCTGGGCCCGACAGCCATGAAGGAGTGCTGGTGACCCGGGAGAGAAGGTACTCAGGGGGATCAGCAGGGAGGGGAGAGGAGGGGGAGATGGATGTATGGGGGATAGGGGGAGGTAACAGCACTGTCCCGGGCAGGAAGAGGAATGCAACCGCTAGCCAGTGTATGATGAGGTGTAAGCAGCTGTAACCTCTGGGAGACAGTGCCCAGGGCAGGAAGCTCCTGGTATGGGGGGTATAACACACTATGCTATGTGGTAGTGAGTGACAACGTGTATGGGCAGGAGCAGGAATCACACTGAGTGGACTCTGCTGCTCTATATGTATAGAGAGTGCTGCCTCCAATTACATTAAGTATATACTTTGTAATACATACCTCACACCTGCTCTCTCCCTAGCCCTCCCCTCGCGTTCCTCACACCTGCTCTCTCCCTAGCCCTCCCCGCCACGCGTTCCCCTCACCTGTTCTCTCCCTAACCCTCCCCTCGCGTTCCTCACACCTGCGTTCTCCCTAGCCCACCCCCACGCGTTCCCCTCACCTGTTCTCTCCCTAGCCCTCCCCCCCACGTGTTTCCCTCACCTGTTCTCTCCCTAGCCTTCCCCCCCACGTGTTCCCCTCACCTGTTCTCTCCCTAGCCCTCCCCCCCACGTGTTCCCCTCACCTGTTCTCTCCCTAGCCCTCCTCCTGCGTGCCTTTCACCTGCTCTTACCCTAGCCTTCCCCCCGCGTTCCTCTCACCTGTTACCCTAGCCTTCCCCCTGCGCTCCTCTTACCTGCTCTTACCCTAGCTGTCCCCACCGCATTCCTCTCACCTGCTCTTACCCTAGCTGTCCCCACCGCATTCCTCTCACCTGCTCTTACCCTATCTCTCCCCACCGCATTCCTCTCACCTGCTCTTACCCTAGCTGTCCCCACCGCATTCCTCTCACCTGCTCTTACCCTATCTCTCCCCACCGCATTCCTCTCACCTGCTCTTACCCTAGCTCTCCCCACTGCATTCCTCTCACCTGCTCTTACCCTAGCCTTCCCCCCCACGTGTTCCCCTCACCTGTTCTCTCCCTAGCCCACCCCCCCACGTGTTTCCCTCACCTGTTCTCTCCCTAGCCTTCCCCCCCACGTGTTCCCCTCACCTGTTCTCTCCCTAGCCCTCCCCCCCACGTGTTCCCCTCACCTGTTCTCTCCCTAGCCCTCCTCCTGCGTGCCTCTCACCTGCTCTTACCCTAGCCTTCCCCCCGCGTTCCTCTCACCTGTTCTTACCCTAGCCTTCCCCCTGCGTTCCTCTTACCTGCTCTTACCCTAGCTGTCCCCACCGCATTCCTCTCACCTGCTCTTACCCTAGCTGTCCCCACCGCATTCCTCTCACCTGCTCTTACCCTATCTCTCCCCACCGCATTCCTCTCACCTGCTCTTACCCTAGCTGTCCCCACCGCATTCCTCTCACCTGCTCTTACCCTAGCTGTCCCCACCGCATTCCTCTCACCTGCTCTTACCCTATCTCTCCCCACCGCATTCCTCTCACCTGCTCTTACCCTATCTCTCCCCACCGCATTCCTCTCACCTGCTCTTACCCTAGCTCTCCCCACTGCATTCCTCTCACCTGCTCTTACCCTAGCCTTCCCCCCCACGTGTTCCCTCACCTGTTCTCTCCCTAGCCCTCCTCCTGCGTGCCTCTCACCTGCTCTTACCCTAGCTCTCCCCACCGCGTCCCTCTCACATGCTCTTACCCTAGCCTTCCCCCTGCGTTCCTCTTATCTGCTCTCTCCCTAGCCTTCCCCCTGCGTTTCTCTTACCTGCTCTCTCCCTAGCCCTCCCCCTGTGTTCCTCTCACCTGCTTTCTCCCTAGTCCTCCCCCTGTGTGCTGCTCACCTGCTCTTTCCCTAGCTCTCCCCCAGTGTTCCTCCCACCTGCTTTCTCCCTAGCTCTCACCCAGTGTGCCACTGTGCTGCTGTAATGTATAAAAAAGAGGGACTCTGCCTGCCTAATGTGTAAAAAGGGGGACTCTGCCTGCCTACAGTATGTGTAAAAAGGGGACTCTGCCTGCCGCAATGGGTAAAAAGGGGGACTCTGGGACTCTACCTGCTATAATGTGTAAAAGGGAGCTCTTTGGCCATGCCCCTTCCCCACAAAGCCACACCCCTATACTGGCCCTGTTTTGTATAGGATGGGGGGGGGGGGGCGCCGGTGCTGTTTCTTGCACACAGCGCTAAAATATCTAGTTACGGCACTGCCACCCACTATACAAATAACCCTGCCGCAGCCAGCGCAGTGAGTGGCCGCCTATGTGTAATGCCTGGCCTCTCTGCGCTGGCTGTGGCTGGGTTATTTGCATAGTGGGCGGCACCCAGCTACTTCATAGCCGGGGCTCCAGCCTGAGGCATTCAAGGAGGGAGAGCAGAGAGGATGGAGCTTAGCCCACCGGCAAAACGTACTGACATCCCGGTGTACCAATCCACCCCTGGCTAAAACCAATAGATATGGTGTATGGTTGGTGGTGCTCCCAGAATTTAGAATAAGTAACAAGTTACTAAAATGCACTGATGAAGAAGACAAACATTCTTTGAGGGGCACTCTTATATCAATTACATAATGTAATATTAAACAAATCTTTTATTACTGTGTACCTTAAAATATTGGTTCAACATGTGTATAGAATTGTGTTAAGGGGGTTATTCAGGTTTGTTAGCAAACCAAAACAGCACACTAATGGATGTAACATGTGCAGAGAGAGTTAGATTTGGGTGGGTTATTTTGTTTCTGTGCAGGGTAAATACTGGCTGCTTTATTTTAACACTGCAATTTAGATTTCAGTTTGAACACACCCCACCCAACTCTAACTCTCTCTGCACATGTTACATCTGCCCCACCTGCAGTGCACATGGTTTTGCCCATTAGTGTGCTTTTTTGGTTTGCTAACAAACCTGAATAAGGTCCTAAATCAAGTGTGAATATGGGGGGTCATTCCGAGTTGTTCGCTCGCAAGCCGTTTTTAGCAGCTTTGCACACGCTAAGCCTACGCCTACTGGGAGTGAATCTTAGCATAGTAAAATTGCGAAAAGACATCTCTTAGCAGTTTCTGAGTAGCTCCAGACTTACTCAGCATCTGCGATCAGTTCAGTGCTTGTCGTTCCTGGTTTGACGTCACAAACACACCCAGCGTTTGCCCAGCCACTCCTCCATTTCTCCAGCCACTCCCGCGTTTTTCCCAGAAACGGTAGCGTTTTTTCCCACACGTCCATAAAACGGCCTGTTTCCGCCCAGAAACACCCACTTCCTGTCAATCACATTACGATCGCCTGAACGAAGAAAAAGCCGTGAGTAAAATTCCTAACTTCATAGCAAATTTACTTGGCGCAGTCGCAGTGCGAACATTGCGCATGCGCACTAAGCGGAAAATCGCTGCGATGCGATGAAATTTACCGAGCGAACAACTCGGAATGACCACCATTGTACTCATCTTGAGATATTCATCCTTATAAATATTTGCAAAATATCAGAGAGTCAGAATTTTACCCTCTATCTTTAATTATTGTACAGTTATTGGATAATCTCAGAGGGTCTGATTTGGGTGTCCTATGCATTATGTATGACAGTAAAAGTGACAGCGCAGGTCACACCTAAACCTATCTGTCTCAGTGGCGTATCTATAATAGGTGCAGTGTGTGGGCCCTTGGGTCCAGAGGGGGCCCACACCGCACACACTGCACCCAATTCTTCTATACTTACCTTTCTGGTGTCCGTGTGTGGGTTCCCTCCTCTCCGTCCCGTAGCCGGCAGCGCTGTTAGTGCTCTGAGAGCTAGAGACTCTGGCACAGTGCCAGAGTCTACAGTTCATGTGCAGGTCTACAAAAAATAACTGCCGCACCATTTTTTCAGAGACCTGCGCATGCGTTGTAGACTCTGGCACTGTCCCCTCCTCTCTAGATACATCACTGCTCCTACTGTCTACACACTTAATTTCTTTTGTGATATCCACAAGTGTATGGTCCTGAATGCTTATGGTGTACATGAGATTGCATACCATGGTTTAAACTCATTTTGAGTAGACTACAGTAGCTTAGTTTCTGCCGCTTTTTCAAAGGAAGTCTGACCATCTGAAATTATTCAATAACCAGAGGCGTAACTAGGGTAGGGCGAGTGGGCCACGTGTCCTGGGCGCCTTGGCAGGCCCAGCAGAGGGGGGCGTTGCTGGCGGCCAGGGCATCATGCCCCACTCGCCCCCGTCACGCCGTAATGTGAGGGGAGGAGAGCACAGCATCTCTCCCTCCCCTCACCGCCGCTGCCAGCACCAGCAGCGCTGCGTGTGTTCGGTCTCCGGCGGCGTTAGCCAATCAGAGCTTGCGGACTGGCTCCTGATTGGCTAGCGAACCGGCGCCACATAGCCGCCGCCGGAGACCTGGAGCGTTGAGGGGCAGGAGAGGCGCTGGACTCTCCTCCCCTCACATAGCACAGAGGGAACGGGAAGAAGCGGTGAGTGAGTGGGGGGGGCATGTAACTGGAACTGTGGGGTATGTATCTGGCACTGTGGGGCATGTATCTGGCACTGTGGGGCAATGTTACTGGCACTGTAGGGCATGTATCTGGCACTGTGGGGCATGTAACTGGCACAGTGGGGCATGTAACTGGCACTGTGGGACATGTAACTGGCACTGTGGGGCAATGTAACTGGCACTGTGGGGCATGTAATTGGCACTGTGGGGCATGTATCTGGCACTGTGGGGCATTGTAACTGGCACTGTGGGGCAATGTAACTGGCACTGTGGGGCATGTATCTGGCACTGTGGGGCATGTATCTGGCACTGTGGGGTATTGTAACTGGCACTGTGGGGCAATGTAACGGGCACCGTGGGGCATGTAACTGGCACTGTGGGGCATTTTCAGTGGCCACACCCCTTCTGGTGCATGGCCACACCCCTTCTGGTGCATGGCCACACCCCTTCTGGTGCATGGCCACACCCATTTTTCGCTGCATACTTCTTTTGATGTTTTTTTGTTGTTTTTTTTGGGGGGGCACCACTCTTCATCTTGCCCTGGGTTACGAAAACCCTAGTTACGCCTCTGTCAATAACTGTACAATAATTAAGGATAGAGGGTCAAATTCTGATTCTCTGATATTTTGCCGACATTTATAAGGATAAATATCTCAAGATGAGTGCAACATCCAAACTTGATCTAATATAATTTTATAAACATATGGAGCCAATATTTTAAGGTACACATTAATCAAATGTTTTTTACTGAGACCCCCCTCAGACAGGAGAAGAGAACCTTGATCAGTATAATCCCCTTATAGACAGGAATTTACATGAACTAAGGGTTAAACGCTCACATAGCGGTATCTTTACATCAAGCAACAAGTTTCACTTAGGTAGGGTTTCACATGTGTATATATTGGAGTATCCACTAGAGTCCACTGGATGTCAACAAAGTATTCCATATGTAACAGGGTCCCAAAACATACACAACAAATGTCCACAGTGAAAAAATTTCAGAAAAAAAATAACAAACAAATTAAAATAATTAAAAGAATCCCCAAGGAGTACACAATATAGGTATGGACTCCACAACCAAATAAATCCTCTCACCCGGTCTGAGTAAGGATAGTGATGTTAATAAATGTAAAAAAAATTGGGGGTCCAAAAGCTGTATGGTGTCTTCCTGTACCACCAATGCATTTCTGTAGGTCCCTCCTCAGTGTCAGCATCCGGAGTATTACCTCCGGTTCTGGTTCCTGCGGCCTTCCTGTTAGCTGGCTGGTGTGGCTGCGGCGGATAAGAGCTGAGGCAGCGAGGACCTCTGGTGTGGCTGCAGGGTGTCTGGAGGCCGGGGTCCGGGTCCTGGGGAGTGGAGCGGAGCATGGCAGCCGGACATGTTTGTTTCCAAGTGTTCTGTTGCTGGAGTGCGACGTCTGGGAAGGTGAGGCCTGAGGTAGTGGCTGTGTGCTGAGGTAGTGACATGTGTCCTCTGGCAGGGAGCCAAGCAAAGCCAATAGGTATCCCAGTTGTCATCCAGCCAATCCGGCGCAGTCTTCCCTTATAAAAAGGGGTTGATGCTTAGTCATGCTGACAGTGCTTTAAGTTACTTGCTGCTGTAAGGTGCTCAAGCTCTGTGCTCCCAGGTTAACCCCTGGTATCCTGGTTCTGTTGTGGCCACCCGGTGGTCAGTTATGTTATTGCAGTCCTTTGCTCCCAGTCCACCTGCTCTTGCGGTTTAACCGCTAGGTCCTCTATCTGGTAGAGGGTCTCCATTTGCTTATGGTGCTCACAGCAATCCTCTCTTCAACATTGTTCTTCAATTCAACTCTTCATATGTTATGTTCAACGTACTTGGAACCCAAGAGATTGGGTGGCAATAGAAGGTTTTCGAGTACAGAAACGTGAAGCTGCAATAGAACTGAGATACGCAGCTTCCCCTAAGAAAAATCCCTGACTCCGTTGTCCTTCCCAGTGGTCGATTAATGCCTGCAAGACTATGGTTTCTGGGTGAATTAGGTCCGCCCAAACTCCAATGCCCCCCCCCCCCCCCCCGATCTTAATAGGAGACAAGGCGTTAACCGAGACCAAGGAGATCAAGGGGAAAACTAACTAAGACTGACACAACTAAAACAGAGAAGGATACAAAAAATAACAAAGTAGTGTATGTGCGGCGCGGCCGCCTGGAACAACAGCAAATCAAGTAATGCAACCTAACTGCCAAATACGAACCCATCGTAATAAGGCAAGGACAGAAATGCAGAAACCTCTGCAAAAATGACACAACCAAAAATAGATAAAGAAAATATGGCTTCAGCCATAAAGTGTGGCAGAGCCTACTTTCCTGCACCCACGAAAGGTGGGTGCAGGAAACGACCGGAACCCAGAGGCTTCGGATACCAGACCATTCTACTGGAAGGCAACCCGGAGGACAGCAGGAAATGATCCCTCAGACAGGACTCAGGAAACTGGACACAGGACACTGGAGTACACAAGCTGGATGCAGGAACACACCAGAAGCAGGAAGACAAGCTCCTCTGGAAGCTGCTGAAAGGGACCAGGAACAAGCTTGCAGGAAGCTAACCAAGAACTGGAACATACAGGTACAATAACAAACTTCTATCACTGGCGCTGGACTGCAGGGCTAGCTGGGTAATAAGGGAAGCACGCCCCAATCAGGATGGCTGGAAGCCAGGCACAAGGTAATGGCCAAAATACTGGCAGGTGAAGGTACACAGACAAGAGCCAGACTGCAGTACACAAACTCACCACATAATGACCAAATTATCTGACAGGTGAGGCTTAACACATAGAAATCAGGCTGCAGTTACACTGACTCACCACAGGTGGCCAACAAGACTTCTAAACAAGTACAAGAGAAATCCTGGCATGCAAACAGAAATATAACATAAAATTCCTAAACAGAAAACAAACAGGAATGAACCACTGCTTGTGGTTCATAACACATATAGTGTTCTTCAGCATCGTTTACAAATCACAAGTCACTTCTTCATTCAGTATTCTTCAGCATCATTTACAAATCACAAGTCATCTCTTCATTCAGTGTTCTTCAGCATTGTTTACAAATCACAAGTCACCTCTTCATTCAGAGTTCTACAGCATTGTTTACAAATCACAAGTCACTTCTTCATTCAGTATTCTTCAGCATCGTTTACAAGTCACGAACATTTCGTCTTTCAGAATTCACTCAGACTTATCTCCTAGTCGTTGTGTATGATTGAGGTCTCAGTAAAGCTGAATAAATCTTTCTTCAGTGTATCGTTCTCATTCATTGTCCTCATTGCCTACTCCTCTACATCTTCGGGCCTAAGTCTTCAATCCATGAGTAAGAACTACATTCAGCCACCTCGTTTCCTTCCTTTGCCGATAGCTGCTCCCTCAGTCAATTATCAGTCGTCAGATCCCCAAAACAAGCCAAGCGTGACACTCAGGATGTACCTGGGGTCTCACATAAAGCGATATATATACCCCTAGAAATCAATAAGTTGCTAGTTCAATCATCCCTCCTATCTAGTCACAGCAAACACCTGGCTAATCCTGAATATTCCATATCATAATTCCTTAGAAAATTCCACTAAATGCATCACTTTCTTAATGTACACAATCCTATACATATATACACCATACTTTTGATAAGCATTAACAATACAGTATATTCATAAAATATGATGAAAAACAAAACTATTGAATGTTAAGACCAGTCTGGGCAGTACGGATGGCGTAATGGTTAGCATTACTGTCTCACAGCACTGAGGTTGTGGGTTCGATTCCCACCACGGCCCCGTGTAGAGTCTGTATATTCTCCCCATACTTGCATGGGTTTCCTCCCACAATCCAAAAATATACTTGTAGGTTAATTGGCTCCCGACAAAATAAAAATTAACGTGTGTGTGTGTGTACGTATGGTAGGGAATATAGATTGTAAACTCCACTGCTGCAGGGACTGATGTGAATGGACAAATATACTCTGTAAAGCGCTGCTGCTAACGGATAATAAATAAAATAATAATAAATAATTATTTTCAACATGTCCTCATGGGCTACTGGTGCCCAAACGCCGTTCTATTGCAGGAAACCATCCTTTTTCTTTGTCTGGAGCACTTCCTGGCACCATTTTCACTGACTGGAAGTGACGAATGATGACTTCTGGTATTTGGAAAGCAAACAGGAAGTCCATAATTCCATGGTGGAACACATGCCGAGATTCAGTGAGGTTCATGTTTGTCTGTGGGACCAGAGCTGTTTCTAGACAATTTGGCTCCCAGTGCAAACAATAGAAAAATGTGGCCCCCCCATAGACATTCTAAGATGTAAATAGTATCCCAAAAAGGGGATTTGGCCTCACTAAAATGGGTGTGGCCTCACTAAAATGGGCATATCCTTGCAGGGAAAGACTAGCTTACACTCCAGTTTTTGACCCTGAACATTGGCAAACACAGAAAAAAATAATTACCCCATATTATGCACCACACAGTAAATGTCCCTTGCACCTTATTATGCCCCACACTGTAATGCCTCTTGCACCATATTATACCCCTTGCACCATATGTCCCACACAGTAAAAGCCCCTTGCACCATATGCCCCTCACAGTAATGCCCCTTGCACCATGTGCCTCACACAGTAATGCCCCTTACACCATATGCCCCACACAGTAATACCCCTTGCACCATATGTCCCACACAGTAAAGCCCCTTGCACCATATTATACCCCTTGCACCATATGTCCTACACAGTAAAGGTACCTTGCACCATATTATGCCACTTGCACCATATTAATCCCCACAGTTAAGTCCTGCCCTGTCACTTCTGTTTATGCCAGCAGTCAGTCTCGGTGGGTCTTTGCTTGGGCGCGGTAGCTTCTTTTGGGAGATGTCCCTATGGTTGAGTGAAATACCAGTACTATTTTTTTCAGGTGGCCGCCAGTAGCCATGTGGTGGGAGGTGATCCAGGACACCGTGCCTCTGTTCTGGGAATCTGCCAATCCCAAGGTATGGATCAGCAGCCACAATATACATCTGTGAGTTGTGACACCTGTTCCCTTGGCTGTGGTTTTGCTACATAGTAGGTAGGGACAGTGAGAATCCATTCATGAGTGTCACTAATGAGATAATAAAGGCATTTGGCTACCTTAAGAGAGTCACAGTTAACCTGGTATCCGGATGCTAGGTCGACAAAAGGATGACATAGCAAAAAGGTCAACATGGGAAAGGTAGACAGAGTAAAAGGTTGACATGAGTTTTTTACAATTTTTTTTCATTTTCTATTTTTTCATACTTTACCATTCACGTGGACTATGATTGGGAATAGTAACCTGTGCCGAGGTATGCAAGAGTACGCGGCCCACTAATTGGGGTTCCCGGTCTGTCAAACCTTTCATGTGTTGACCTTTTCCATGTCGACCTTTTTGTTATGTCGACCAAGTACATGTCGACCTTTTGGTGTTGACATAATGACTGTCAACCTCAATCCGTCTCAGGTCCTAATGACCATCTCAGGTCAACCCTATGATTCATAACCGTTAATCCTGCCATTAAACCGCACTTCATTGAATTTCTACATTTTCACATTCAGAGCACTGGGCAGGAATCACATTGCATCAACATGCATCCCTGGGCCCTTGGAATGCTTTGTTTTAATTAAAGACTGATTCCTCTGGCCTGGACCAGTTGTAAGTCAGTAACTAGGGCCCGGCCAAGGGGAGGCAGAGATATTCACACAAAGGGCCTGGAATATGTCCACAGTAACCATCCCACCCCACGGCCACCTTTCACCCTCCTGCCACCCACCTTCTATCCCCGGAGAGGGGACAGGGAGGGCATGCTTGGCACAAGGAGAGCAGGGGATGCCTTGTCCAGCTGCGGAGCATGCACAACTCTAGTTTGCGACCCAGCCCAACTGATCCAGCCCTTATGGCCAATCCTTAATTCAAAGTTATGAAACTGACTTTCCTTACCTACATTCATCCAACATGCCAGCTGTTGCTTACTTTTGTGACCTGCTATGGATATAGATACGACTAAGCATTAGATTTCAAGAGCCAGCGAGAGATCACTGGATTCTGCCGGAACTACAAGGCTTTCCAAGACCTGGGCTCTCAAGGTGATCCCATTCCAATGCACCCTGCTCTTTGCAATAAACAGAAACCTCTCCATGGGGCTCCCGCTGGCTTCACTGGGATCGGTCACATCGTAGCAGCTGCAGCCATTTCCCCCCACTCTGGGATGGGGATCTGATCCCAACTCCCTTTCAATTAGCCTTAGCAGCTTCTGATATCCTTGCCCACTGTCCTGCTGTCTATAGCAACCAACACCTTTTCTGTGGTCTATGAACGTTGGCATTAGGCGCCACCCAGAATTTGGTTCACAGCTTAACAAAAGTGGCCGACCGGGTGCTCACTCCAGGCCAGCAGGTTGGGCTTCTTAACCATTTAAAGTTTGAGAATAGGCTGAGATTGTTTCAGGCCAAGACCTCTAATCTTTACCGGACAACACTGTATATGGGGGTCATGCCTTCACGAAGCGCCAGCTATCCTACGGGAAACATCATAGGGAGCCAACTAGTAGATGGATCAATTAGTCTTTCGCCACTATACCCAAGTTGGGTGACCAATTTACACATGAGGACAGCTGCAGACTTCCACCGGCATTTTAAGAAGAAGATTAATTCCCTCATCATACTGTAATGTACAAGTAAAAGACTTATATCCAACATGATAATATTAATGCAGAGATCTCAGTTACAAAGATTTGCAAACATATGGCACTGCTTGGTCTGCCTTCTCCACACGCCTGACACACCCTAACCTCCAGTGGCACTGTATTTACCACAGGCAACTGAAAGGCTCTTGAAGGGGGTGCATGTGGAGGGGGAAGAGGAAAGTGTCTGCCCTTGTGGGGATGAATTAGTCGGTCCCCTCCATGGAGGTGGAGGGATAGATAACCACATGTGAGGATTAACTATCAGAAAGGCATTGCCCCAGGAAGAACTTGGAGCCACAAGGTTTGTTCAAAGTGACAATAATCATTGTGTCCTACAATTCACACTAATTCTTGCAGCTAGCTACATTTTGCATCAGTGTGTTAGTCGAATGATCCACCGCTGAGTTGTTGTATTTCTCTTTCTCTTACTCTGTAACTTGAGTCGTGATTGGCAGTACTTTGCATTTTGACAAGGGGAGAAAATGTCCTGGTGCCCTGGTGTCCATCAGGCTCCGGGGGACCTCATCACATGTGTATACACCACCTGGTGCTTCTGGTGGATGCAGAGGTATCTCATGCATTTTAAACTACCACATGGCCCCCCTCTCTGGGCGGAGAGGATGTGAGCGATTTTCAGATCAGCCTGAAAGAAATGCACCGGCTTAGTGCACTCCCCATGGAGGGAGGCCTCCCTCCTCTGCAGCCTCCATCCCGATTGAAACACAGGGAAGGGCCTACTTTGGGGCATCTGTCCCCATAGCCCAGGCTGTCCCCTCTGAGCTTAAGCATCCAGGCAATGGAGCTTGCTTTGAACACTCTAATTTTAATTGAATGAATTACATAGGGACGGTGAATAAAACAGCTGTCATTTCATAGTAAGCAGCCGCCATCCTGCATTCTGTGACATGTATAGAGGGGCGTCGGAACGGGGGGCAAGGGGGCAGCATGCCCAGCCTAAATATGACAAAGTCGCAGGTGCGGGGGAGTGCTTACCTCCGTATCCCCGCAAACGGCATCTCCTTTAAAAACAGTCTGCTACCGCAGGGTGCTGTGTCCTCCTATCTTCTGTTCTGTCCTACCCAGTTGTCTCTCCTTCATGGATACACTATTGTGAGGAGGCGTGGCAAGGCTGGGAGACCCGGGACCATAGCCACGCCTCTCTATACCCCCCCCCCCCACCAACCTAAAAACATTCCGGTTGCTATCTGCATATAGTAGTGTACAGATATTGGTGGGCATATATGGAATAGGATTAGTGTGTGCACTGGGGGGGATCACAAAAAAATTCTGGGTTTTTATACGGTATATATGCACTAAACCCTTACAATGTTAGGATATTACATGACTTTGAGGTTGCCGTGAAGTGGTGGGTAAGCCCGTAATTTTGGCCAAGATTATGCGAAAAGCCTCATATTGCAAAATGTATTGTAAAATGTATTATTATTCGATTAGTAATGTTTGAATAGTGCACTTGCACTCATTCTCTTTGTGTGTGGCACTACAGGGAATTAGGCAATTAGGGTGTGCAGTCTAGGGCCCCTTTCCTATATATGATATATATATGCACTGCTTTAATGCTATTTTGTTTAGGGATGACAACTTAAACAGCTGTCATTCCATAGTAAACAGCCGTCATTCCATATTATGAGACATGTATAGTAGGGTGTATATATATATATATATATATATATATATATATATATATATATATAGGCGGCCGCAGATGGAAAAGGATTAGTGAATGCGCTTAGGGGATCATATAAATCTCCGGGTTTTTATATGGGATATATGCACTGTTTTAATGTTGTGTTTGCATTGGGATGGTGAATGAAACAGCTGTCATTCCATAGTAAGCAACCTTTACTTCTCATTATGTGACATGTATGCTAGGCTACAGGTATAGGCGGCTGCATATGGAAAAGAATTAGTGTGTGCACTAGTGGATCCTAGAAACATCTGGGTTTTTCTTAAAATATATTTTATTGAGATTCAGAACAAACAGTAATATTCAGTATAAAGAGAGAAGACAGCCATATGTAGTAGAAAAGAAGCATACTTACATAAATGGTGACGGCATGGTCTTGAATTATACCTCAATTTTCCATTTTCTAACATAGAACACAGAAATTAGAAAGTAGACCATTGCAGAGCTTAATTAAAAAAAAAAGGTAATAGGTCGGATTCAATAATAAGAATATGAACATATAAAGGCATCCACCTATGTGGGGGACGCATAACACAAACAATAAACAGAGAAAACATTACCTGCCAAGGCCAGGGGACTGTCTACCAATCCATGGAGAAACCATCAAAGCAAGAAAAAATATAAAAGATGGAGTTCTAAGAAGAGGTAAGGAGGGAATAGAGGAAATCAAGAGGAGAAGGAAGAGAAAGGGAGGAGGCAAAGTGTATTGGAAATTTATGGGAGGGAAACGGGAGATCTATGATCCAAAAGTTGGTGACAGTACCATGTAGTACAGTGAAAGCTTTGTTAGATAGCCAATTTTGTGGGAGTGAGCAACTTATGGATAAACTTTCCCCAGCATTGAAACAATGCAGGAGTCAGGATTTCTTTGTTAAGAGACGTTTCCAGCCAGTCCATTGTAAATAGGAAAAGTAATCAAGAGGTTGCCATGGGTAAAGTGGGAGGAGTGTCATGTATCCATTCATGGAGTATGGATTTCCTTTCTACGGCTGAAAGAAGTACCACTAGTTTTTTATCTTGAGAAGGACTATTTGGCTGGTCAAGGAGATGTCCAAAGAGGGCCCAAGAGGCAGTACATTGGAAGTTTATACCTAATTCAGAAGAACCATATGTCTGTAGCTCACTCCAAAACGTTTGTATGTGGGGCAGTGCCAGAAGCAGTGCATAATATCAGCTATTGGTGCAGAACATTTAATAATGCCGCCGAGTCAGAAAGGCCCATTAAATGACTCCTTTTTGGAGATATGTAAGCCCTGTGCAAAATCTTGTACGACAATTCCTGTTATATACTTGCTGGTATAAACTTCAGATATTTAACAAAACTGTCAATCACTGTTTCAGGGGACGGGTGGTCTTCAGGTTGCCTGCGGACGGGCTCCCGGCGACCACCATACCGGCGCCGGAATCCCGACCGCTGGCATACTGACATCTTTTCTCCCTCTTGGGGGTCCACAACCCCCCTGGAGGGAGAATACGCGCGCCACTGTTCCCGCAGTGTGGTGAGCGCAGCGAGCCCGCAAGGGGCTCATTTGCACTTGCACAGCTGTCAGTATGCCGGCGGTCGGGATTCCGGCGCTGGTATGCTGGTCGCCGGGACCCCGACCGCCGGCAAACCATACTACACCCTCAGGGGACATAGAAGGGATTTGAGAGGACCATTTTTGTAGTTGAGCAAGGTCAGCAGTGGGTAAAATTTCTGTGCGTATTCGGGCATAAATAGTTAAGATGGAGTACGTAGCAGAGTGTAAAAGCGTATCTAAAGGGTTAAGAAAGTCCGGCTTATGTAGTTGTGAAAGAACCGAATGTAGATAGTGGGAGGCCTGGAAATAGTAGAATTCGTGAAGGGGGCTAATGTTATATTTGTCTATGGCTTCAGAGAAAGTAAGTGGCTTATTCATAGAATTCAGAAGATTGTGAACGTGCGTGATCCCCACAGAGCGCCAAATATTGAAAGGGAAGGAGACCCGACCATTTTGGAAATATAAATTACCGGCAAAAGGGAGAAACAATGAGTGAAAGTAGTGTAGATTTAGTGACTTCCTAGAAATTCTCCATGCCCGAATAGTGGACGTCAGAAGTATATTGTCCAGGGGAGGCAGTTTCAGGCTAGTGTTATTGGCATGTAGGATATAGCTGAGGGACAGAGGGGCGCAAAGCTGGGAATCCAATAATGAATCAGTATAAACGTTTGTGTCCCTAAGTCATGGCAAAATGGAGAATACAGGCCTTAAGGTATTGCTCTATGCATGGCCAGAATTGCGCATGCGCCGCATGTCGGCTGGTCGAAGGTCATCGTTCAGTAGCGATCGCCTCTGCCCGATTGACAGGCAGAGGCGTTGGCAGGGCGGGAGAGGGCTGGACGGCGGCGTTAAGTCGCCATTTAGGGGGTGCGGTCCGGCCAACGCATGCGTGGCCAGACTGTTGGGGGGGGGCGGGCCGCGGTGACTGCATGATGTCTCACGCAGCCGCTGCTGCCAGTGGCAGTGACGATCAACTCCCGGCCAGCCGCAGGAGCTGCGCTGTGCGATGCTTTTGTATTTGTGGGGGGGGGGCGGACTGACATGCGGGGCGGACTAGCCCTGTGCTGGGCGTCCCCCCGCATGTCAGGAAAGACATTAAATTTAGCACAGCTACGATCAACTCGGAATGACCTCCTATGTCAGGCAAATTCAGTCTACCATTCTGTGCTGTCTGGGACAATTTAAGAAGGCTTATTCTGGGCCGCTTATTGGACTATATGAACATAGAAATGCACGAGTTGAGGAGGGATAAATCAGATTTCATCAGCAGGACAGGGACCATCTGGAGGACATAGAGCAATTTTGAGAAGCTGGCCATCCTAACAAGGTTATAGCGACCTAGGAGATTAGGAGGAAAGTTTTGTCAGAGACCGAGTTCAGTTTGAATTTTAGTGAGAATAGGGTGAACTTTGTAGGAGTAAAGGAGGGTGGGAGCCAAAGGTAATAAGACACCAAGATAAGTGAGGTGAATAGGAACCCATCGGAACGGAAAAGGGGTGTCCCAACCTATAGTGGCTTGACGAAATATGGCTAGGGCCTCTAATTTGTCATAATTAATGGAAAATCCCGCAAAGGAAGAGAAGTGCGCTATAGCTTCCTGTAGCGCTGGAATAGACTGCTTAGGGTTAGAGGTGAGGAGAAGAATATCATCCGCAAATGCTATGATTTTCAATTCCTGAGTGCCAATTTTAGTACCCTTGAAAATAGATAGATTAATATTATAGCGTAGAAAGGGTTCTAAAGCTAGATTGAAGAGGAGGGGGGAAGAGGACAGCCTTGCCTAGACCCCCTTTCAAGGGTAAAGGGAGTTGAGGAGACATTGTTAAACATCACCTACGCAGTAGGGACAGTATAGAGGGAGTTAACACTAGTGATGTGCACCGGACATTTTTCGGGTTTTGTGTTTTGGTTTTGGATTCGGTTCCGCGGCCGTGTTTTGGATTCGGACGCGTTTTGGCAAAACCTCACCGAATTTTTTTTATCGGATTCGGGTGTGTTTTGGATTCGGGTGTTTTTTTCAAAAAACCCTAAAAAACAGCTTAAATCATAGAATTTGGGGGTCATTTTGATCCCAAAGTATTATTAACCTCAATAACCATAATTTCCACTCATTTCCAGTCTATTCTGAATACCTCACACCTCACAATATTATTTTTAGTCCTAAAATTTGCACCGAGGTCGCTGGATGACTAAGCTAAGCGACCCTAGTGGCCGACACAAACACCTGGCCCATCAAGGAGTGGCACTGCAGTGTCACGCAGGATGTCCCTTCCAAAAAACCCTCCCCAAACAGCACATGACGCAAAGAAAAAAAGAGGCGCAATGAGGTAGCTGTGTGAGTAAGCTAAGCGACCCTAGTGGCCGACACAAACACCTGGCCCATCTAGGAGTGGCACTGCAGTGTCACGCAGGATGTCCCTTCCAAAAAACCCTCCCCAAACAGCACATGACGCAAAGAAAAAAAGAGGCGCAATGAGGTAGCTGTGTGAGTAAGATAAGCGACCCTAGTGGCCGACACAAACACCCGGCCCATCTAGGAGTGGCACTGCAGTGGCACGCAGGATGGCCCTTCCAAAAAACCCTCCCCAAACAGCACATGACGCAAAGAAAAAAAGAGGCGCAATGAGGTAGCTGTGTGAGTAAGATAAGCGACCCTAGTGGCCGACACAAACACCGGGCCCATCTAGGAGTGGCACTGCAGTGTCACGCAGGATGTCCCTTCCAAAAAACCCTCCCCAAACAGCACATGACGCAAAGAAAAAAAGAGGCGCAATGAGGTAGCTGTGTGAGTAAGATAAGCGACCCTAGTGGCCGACACAAACACCTGGCCGATCTAGGAGTGGCACTGCAGTGTCACGCAGGATGTCCCTTCCAAAAAACCCTCCCCAAACAGCACATGACGCAAAGAAAAAAAGAGGCGCAATGAGGTAGCTGTGTGAGTAAGCTAAGCGACCCTAGTGGCCGACACAAACACCTGGCCCATCTAGGAGTGGCACTGCAGTGTCACGCAGGATGTCCCTTCCAAAAAACCCTCCCCAAATAGCACATGACGCAAAGAAAAAAAGAGGCGCAATGAGGTAGCTGTGTGAGTAAGCTAAGCGACCCTAGTGGCCGACACAAACACCTGGCCCATCTAGGAGTGGCACTGCAGTGTCACGCAGGATGTCCCTTCCAAAAAACCCTCCCCAAACAGCACATGACGCAAAGAAAAAAAGAGGCGCAATGAGGTAGCTGTGTGAGTAAGATAAGCGACCCTAGTGGCCGACACAAACACCGGGCCCATCTAGGAGTGGCACTGCAGTGGCACGCAGGATGGCCCTTCCAAAAAACCCTCCCCAAACAGCACATGACGCAAAGAAAAAAAGAGGCGCAATGAGGTAGCTGTGTGAGTAAGATAAGCGACCCTAGTGGCCGACACAAACATCGGGCCCATCTAGGAGTGGCACTGCAGTGAAACGCAGGATGTCCCTTCCAAAAAACCCTCCCCAAACAGCACATGACGCAAAGAAAAAAAGAGGCGCAATGAGGTAGCTGTGTGAGTAAGATAAGCGACCCTAGTGGCCGACACAAACACCTGGCCCATCTAGGAGTGGCACTGCAGTGTCACGCAGGATGTCCCTTCCAAAAAACCCTCCCCAAACAGCACATGACGCAAAGAAAAAAAGAGGCGCAATGAGGTAGCTGTGTGAGTAAGCTAAGCGACCCTAGTGGCCGACACAAACACCTGGCCCATCTAGGAGTGGCACTGCAGTGTCACGCAGGATGTCCCTTCCAAAAAACCCTCCCCAAACAGCACATGACGCAAAGAAAAAAAGAGGCGCAATGAGGTAGCTGTGTGAGTAAGCTAAGCGACCCTAGTGGCCGACACAAACACCTGGCCCATCTAGGAGTGGCACTGCAGTGTCACGCAGGATGTCCCTTCCAAAAAACCCTCCCCAAACAGCACATGACGCAAAGAAAAAAAGAGGCGCAATGAGGTAGCTGTGTGAGTAAGATAAGCGACCCTAGTGGCCGACACAAACACCGGGCCCATCTAGGAGTGGCAATGCAGTGGCACGCAGGATGGCCCTTCCAAAAAACCCTCCCCAAACAGCACATGACGCAAAGAAAAAAAGAGGCGCAATGAGGTAGCTGTGTGAGTAAGATAAGCGACCCTAGTGGCCGACACAAACACCGGGCCCATCTAGGAGTGGCACTGCAGTGTCACGCAGGATGTCCCTTCCAAAAAACCCTCCCCAAACAGCACATGACGCAAAGAAAAAAAGAGGCGCAATGAGGTAGCTGTGTGAGTAAGATAAGCGACCCTAGTGGCCGACACAAACACCGGGCCCATCTAGGAGTGGCACTGCAGTGTCACGCAGGATGTCCCTTCCAAAAAACCCTCCCCAAACAGCACATGACGCAAAAAATTAAATTAAGAAAAATTAATTAATTAATTAAATTAAGAAAAATTAAAGAAAAAAGAGGTGCAAGATGGAATTGTCATTGGGCCCTCCCACCCACCCTTATGTTGTATAAACAGGACATGCACACTTTAACCAACCCATCATTTCAGTGACAGGGTCTGCCACACGACTGTGACTGAAATGACGGGTTGGTTTGGACCCCCACCAGAAAAGAAGCAATTAATCGCTCCTTGCACAAACTGGCTCTACAGAGGCACGATCTCCACCTCATCATCATCCTCCGATATATCACCGTGTACATCCCCCTCCTCACAGATTATCAATTCGTCCCCACTGGAATCCACCATCTCAGCTCCCTGTGTACTTTGTGGAGGCAATTGCTGCTGGTGAATGTCTCCACGGAGGAATTGATTATAATTCATTTTAATGAACATCATCTTCTCCACATTTTCTGGATGTAACCTCGTACGCCGATTGCTGACAAGGTGAGCGGTGGCACTAAACACTCTTTCGGAGTACACACTTGTGGGAGGGCAACTTAGGTAGAATAAAGCCAGTTTGTGCAAGGGCCTCCAAATTGCCTCTTTTTCCTGCCAGTATAAGTACGGACTGTGTGACGTGCCTACTTGGATGCGGTCACTCATATAATCCTCCACCATTCTTTCAATGGTGAGAGAATCATATGCAGTGACAGTAGACGACATGTCCGTAATCGTTGTCAGGTCCTTCAGTCCGGACCAGATGTCAGCATCAGCAGTCGCTCCAGACTGCCCTGCATCACCGCCAGCGGGTGGGCTCGGAATTCTGAGCCTTTTCCTCGCACCCCCAGTTGCGGGAGAATGTGAAGGAGGAGATGTTGACAGGTCGCGTTCCGCTTGACTTGACAATTTTGTCACCAGCAGGTCTTTGAACCCCAGCAGACTTGTGTCTGCCGGAAAGAGAGATCCAAGGTAGGCTTTAAATCTAGGATCGAGCACGGTGGCCAAAATGTAGTGCTCTGATTTCAACAGATTGACCACCCGTGAATCCTTGTTAAGCGAATTAAGGGCTCCATCCACAAGTCCCACATACCTAGCGGAATCGCTCCGTGTTAGCTCCTCCTTCAATGTCTCCAGCTTCTTCTGCAAAAGCCTGATGAGGGTAATGACCTGACTCAGGCTGGCAGTGTCTGAACTGACTTCACGTGTGGCAAGTTCAAAGGGCATCAGAACCTTGCACAATGTTGAAATCATTCTCCACTGCGCTTGAGACAGGTGCATTCCACCTCCTATATCGTGCTCAATTGCATAGGCTTGAATGGCCTTTTGCTGCTCCTCCAACCTCTGAAGCATATAGAGGGTTGAATTCCACCTCGTTACCACTTCTTGCTTCAGATGATGGCAGGGCAGGTTCAGTTGTTTTTGGTGGTGCTCCAGTCTTCTGTACGTGGTGCCTGTACGCCGAAAGTGTCCCGCAATTCTTCTGGCCACCGACAGCATCTCTTGCACGCCCCTGTCGTTTTTTAAAAAATTCTGCACCACCAAATTCAAGGTATGTGCAAAACATGGGACGTGCTGGAATTTGCCCATATTTAATGCACACACAATATTGCTGGCGTTGTCCGATGCCACAAATCCACAGGAGAGTCCAATTGGGGTAAGCCATTCCGCGATGATCTTCCTCAGTTGCCGTAAGAGGTTTTCAGCTGTGTGCGTATTCTGGAAAGCGGTGATACAAAGCGTAGCCTGCCTAGGAAAGAGTTGGCGTTTGCGAGATGCTGCTACTGGTGCCGCCGCTGCTGTTCTTGCGGCGGGAGTCCATACATCTACCCAGTGGGCTGTCACAGTCATATAGTCCTGACCCTGCCCTGCTCCACTTGTCCACATGTCCGTGGTTAAGTGGACATTGGGTACAACTGCATTTTTTAGGACACTGGTGAGTCTTTTTCTGACGTCCGTGTACATTCTCGGTATCGCCTGCCTAGAGAAGTGGAACCTAGATGGTATTTGGTAACGGGGGCACACTACCTCAAGAAATTGTCTAGTTCCCTGTGAACTAACGGAGGATACCGGACGCACGTCTAACACCAACATAGTTGTCAAGGCCTCAGTTATCCGCTTTGCAGCAGGATGACTGCTGTGATATTTCATCTTCCTCGCAAAGGACTGTTGGACAGTCAATTGCTTACTGGAAGTAGTACAAGTGGGCTTACGACTTCCCCTCTGGGATGACCATCGACTCCAGCAGCAACAACAGCAGCGCCAGCAGCAGTAGGCGTTACACGCAAGGATGCATCGGAGGAATCCCAGGCAGGAGAGGAATCGTCAGAATTGCCAGTGACATGGCCTGCAGGACTATTGGCATTCCTGGGGAAGGAGGAAATTGACACTGAGGGAGTTGGTGGGGTGGTTTGCGTGAGCTTGGTTACAAGAGGAAGGGATTTACTGGTCAGTGGACTGCTTCCGCTGTCACCCAAAGTTTTTGAACTTGTCACTGACTTATTATGAATGCGCTGCAGGTGACGTATAAGGGAGGATGTTCCGAGGTGGTTAACGTCCTTACCCCTACTTATTACAGCTTGACAAAGGCAACACACGGCTTGACAAATGTTGTCCGCATTTCTGGTGAAATACTTCCACACCGAAGAGCTGATTTTTTTGGTATTTTGACCAGGCATGTCAATGGCCCTATTCCTCCCACGGACAACAGGTGTCTCCCCGGGTGCCTGACTTAAACAAACCACCTCACCATCAGAATCCTCCTGGTCAATTTCCTCCCCAGCGCCAGCAACACCCATATCCTCCTCATCCTGGTGTACTTCAACACTGACATCTTCAATCTGACTATCAGGAACTGGACTGCGGGTGCTCCTTCCAGCACTTGCAGGGGGCGTGCAAATGGTGGAAGGCGCATGCTCTTCACGTCCAGTGTTGGGAAGGTCAGGCATCGCAACCGACACAATTGGAGTCGGACTCTCCTTGTGGATTTGGGATTTCGAAGAACGCACAGTTCTTTGCGGTGCTTTTGCCAGCTTGAGTCTTTTCATTTTTCTAGCGAGAGGCTGAGTGCTTCCATCCTCATGTGAAGCTGAACCACTAGCCATGAACATAGGCCAGGGCCTCAGCCGTTCCTTGCCACTCCGTGTGGTAAATGGCATATTGGCAAGTTTACGCTTCTCCTCCGACAATTTGATTTTAGATTTTGGAGTCCTTTTTTTACTGATATTTGGTGTTTTGGATTTTACATGCTCTGTACTATGACATTGGGCATCGGCCTTGGCAGACGACGTTGCTGGCATTTCATCGTCTCGGCCATGACTAGTGGCAGCAGCTTCAGCACGAGGTGTAAGTGGATCTTGATCTTTCCCTAATTTTGGAACCTCAACATTTTTGTTCTCCATATTTTAATAGGCACAACTAAAAGGCACCTCAGGTAAACAATGGAGATGGATGGATACTAGTATACTTATGGATGGACTGCCGAGTGCCGACACAGAGGTAGCTACAGCCGTGGACTACCGTACTGTGTCTGCTGCTAATATAGACTGGATGATAATGAGATGAAATCAATATAATATCACTAGTACTGCAGCCGGACAGGTATGTATATTTATTATGTAATGACTGATGACGGACCTGCTGGACACTGTCAGCTCAGCAGCACCGCAGACTGCTACAGTAAGCTACTATACTATAGTAGTATGTACAAAGAAGAAAGAAAAAAAAAAACCACGGGGAGGTGGTATACAATTATGGAAGGACTGCCGAGTGCCGACACAGAGGTAGCTACAGCCGTGGACTAACGTACTGTGTCTGCTGCTAATATAGACTGGATGATAATGAGATGAAATCAATATATATGTATATATAGTATCACTAGTACTGCAGCCGGACAGGTATATATATTTATTATGTAATGACTGATGACGGACCTGCTGGACACTGTCAGCTCAGCAGCACCGCAGACTGCTACAGTAAGCTACTATACTATAGTAGTATGTACAAAGAAGAAAGAAAAAAAAAAAACCACGGGGAGGTGGTATACAATTATGGATGGACTGCCGAGTGCCGACACAGAGGTAGCTACAGCCGTGGACTAACGTACTGTGTCTGCTGCTAATATAGACTGGATGATAATGAGATGAAATCAATATATATGTATATATAGTATCACTAGTACTGCAGCCGGACAGGTATATATATTTATTATGTAATGACTGATGACGGACCTGCTGGACACTGTCAGCTCAGCAGCACCGCAGACTGCTACAGTAAGCTACTATAGTAGTATGTATAAAGAAGAATGAAAAAAAAAAAAACCACGGGTAGGTGGTATACAATATTATATATATATATATATATATATATTATATACAATTATATATATATATAAATATATATATTAAACTGGTGGTGGTGATTGATTATTAAACTGGTGGTCAGGTCACTGGTCACACTATCAGCAACTTGCAAGTAGTACTCCTAAGCAGACAATCACAAAATATATTATACTGGTCTGGTGGTCAGTGTGGTCACAATGGCAGTGTGGCACTGACTCTGGCAGCAAAAGTGTGCACTGTACGTTATATGTACTCCTGAGTCCTGCTCTCAGACTCTAACTGCTCCCCACTGTCAGTGTCTCCCCCACAAGTCAGATAATTAATACAGTCACACTATCTAATCTATATCACTTCAGCAAGTAGTAGTAGTATAGTAGTACTCCTCCTAATAATGCTCCCCAAAATTACTACTACTGTGTCTCTCTCTACTGTCTCACTCTCTTCTCTAAACGGAGAGGACGCCAGCCACGTCCTCTCCCTATGAATCTCAATGCACGTGTGAAAATGGCGGCGACGCGCGGCTCCTTATATAGATTCCGAGTCTCGCGATAGAATCCGAGCCTCGCGAGAATCCGACAGCGGGATGATGACGTTCGGGCGCGCTCGGGGTTAACCGAGCAAGGCGGGAAGATCCGAGTCCCTCGGACCCGTGTAAAAAAACATGAAGTTCGGGCGGGTTCGGTTTCCGAGGAACCGAACCCGCTCATCTCTAGTTAACACGGCCATAAAACTTCTCCCCGAAGTGTTGATAGCATAAGACCCTATCAAGGTGAGGCTAGGTAATCTTATCAAAGGCCTTTTCAGCGTCAAGGTTGATTAGAATGTTATGTACAAGGTTATGAGAGTGAGAATGGGTGATGGCAGCCAGAGCAGCTCTAATACCTTGCACCGACTGTCTATGTTTAATGAAACCCAACTGCGCAGGTGATATAATGCAAGAGAGACATAATTGCAGGCGGTTAGCCATTAATTTAGTCAGAACCTTAAAGTCTTGATTAAGGAGGGGAATTGGCCTATAAGAACTAGTTAGGGAGGGGTCTTTACCAGGTTTCGCTATAATAATTATCTTAGCTACATTGAACCTAAATGGGGTCTGTTTGGAGGTGAGGATATGATTATAGAGGGACGTAAGAGTGGGAGCTAAGTCTTCCTGAAGCATTTTATAAAATTCCGTGCCAAAGCCATCAGGGCCAGGGCTCTTATTATTTGGCAGACTTTTAATAGTGTCAATAACTTCCTCAGTTGTGATTGGGCTTTCCAGTAGGTCCCTCTCCTCTTGGGAGCATATAGGGAGATCAGCCTCTTCAAGAAAAGAGCGGATGACATCAATATCATCAGGGCCTCTAGCATAGAGGGAGCGATAGACGCGCATGAATTCGGTGCAGATAGTATCGGGGTCTGAGACCAGTTTCCCTGAAACATTAATGGCGTTGACCCACGTACGGGATTTGGGTCCCTTGATCAAATTAGCCAACAGTTTGCCCGACTTGTTGCCCCATCTATGGAACTTATTCCGCTGGTAACATCTGGGTTTTTATATGGGATACATGCATTGCTTTAAATGCAATTTTTACTTAGCGATGGCTAATAAAACTGCTGACATTCCATAGTAAGCAGCCATCATTCCGTGTCATTCTGCATGTAAAATACGTGCTAACATTTTAGCAATAAGTCTGCTGAAGATATGGGACCTGATTCAGGTTGGATCGCATAAGCGATCCAACTCGCAGTTTCCTGATGGTCAGGAAACTGCGCACGTGTAGGACCCATTCTGCGAATGTACATAACGGGTCCTGCTATCTCATTGTTGTAATGTGATCGCCTCAGCCTGATTGACAGGCAGAGGCATTCACAGGGAGGGACGGGGGGCGTAGGCGGCAGGTGTTGCCAGAAATGTTGCCCCATTTTCTGGTAGTGGCGAGGCCAAGGTCTGCGTCCTAGATGCACTTTCCTTGGCCTCGCAAGCTGCACTGCGACTGCTAGTCTGAGTAAGCTTGGGCTTACTCACTCTGCAGGTGAACATAACGACCGATCGCATCGCACCTCCTCCTGCATTTGCATTGCTACACAGTTTTGCAAATGCAATCCTTACTTAATCATGATCATATTGCATAGGTTTAAGATTTTAGCAAATAAACATAAAAGATTAATCTGTTCCCATTATGGGTAATTGGCATTCCGTTTATGCAGACCAGAGTGTCATTCCTTTGGGCCTAATTCAATTTTGATCACAAAAGCAAAATCTTCCCCATGTACACTGCAGGTGGGGCAGACATAACATGTGCATAGAGCAGTGGTTCCCAAACTTTTTTGACTCACGGCGCCCTAGAGTATCAGAATTTTTTTCACGGCACCCCTAGGCCAAACGTTTCTTATTGAGAGATTTAGGAAGAAATATAAAATTAAGTAAACTGTGTTTATATTAGAGATGAGCGGGTTCGGTTCCTCGGAATCCGAACCCGCCCGAACTTCAGCTTTTTTTACACGGATCCGAGCGACTCGGATCTTCCCGCCTTGCTCGGTTAACCCGAGCGCGCCCGAACGTCATCATGACGCTGTCGGATTCTCGCGAGACTCGGATTCTATATAAGGAGCCGCGCGTCGCCGCCATTTTCACACGTGCATTGAGATTGATAGGGAGAGGACGTGGCTGGCGTCCTCTCCATTTAGATTAGAAGAGAGAGAGAGAGAGATTGACCTGATTTACTGGAGCTTAGGAGTACTGTAGAACTGTAGAGAGTGCAGAGTTTACTAGTGACTGACCACAGTGACCACCAGACAGTGCAGTTAATATATCCGTTCTCTGCCTGAAAAAAACGATACACAGTGACTCAGTCACATACCATATCTGTGTGCACTGCTCAGCCCAGTGTGCTGCATCATCTATGTATATATCTGACTGTGCTCAGCTCACACATCTTATAATTGTGGGGGAGACTGGGGAGCACTGCAGTGCCAGTTATAGGTTATAGCAGGAGCCAGGAGTACATATTATTATTAAAATTAAACAGTGCACACTTTTGCTGCAGGAGTGCCACTGCCAGTGTGACTGACCAGTGACCTGACCACACTGACCACCAGTATAGTTAGTAGTATAGTATACTATATTGTGATTGCCTGAAAAAGTTAAACACTCGTCGTGTGACTTCACTTGTGTGGTGTTTTTTTTTTTATTCTATAAAAAACTCATTCTGCTGACAGACAGTGTCCAGCAGGTCCGTCATTATATAATATATACCTGTCCGGCTGCAGTAGTGATATATATATATTTTTTATATCATTATTTATCATCCAGTCGCAGCAGACACAGTACGGTAGTTCACGGCTGTAGCTACCTCTGTGTCGGCACTCGGCAGTCCGTCCATAATTGTATACCACCTACCCGTGGTTTTTTTTTCTTTCTTCTTTATACATACATACTACTACTACATCTCTTTATCAACCAGTCTATATTAGCAGCAGACACAGTACAGTACGGTAGTCCACGGCTGTAGCTACCTCTGTGTCGGCACTCGGCAGTCCGTCCATAATTGTATACCACCTACCCGTGGTTTTTTTTTCTTTCTTCTTTATACATACATACTACTACTACATCTCTTTATCAACCAGTCTATATTAGCAGCAGACACAGTACAGTACGGTAGTCCACGGCTGTAGCTACCTCTGTGTCGGCACTCGGCAGTCCGTCCATAATTGTATACCACCTACCCGTGGTTTTTTTTTCTTTCTTCTTTATACATACATACTACTACTACTACATCTCTTTATCAACCAGTCTATATTAGCAGCAGACACAGTACAGTACGGTAGTCCACGGCTGTAGCTACCTCTGTGTCGGCACTGGGCAGTCCGTCCATAATTGTATACCACCTACCCGTGGTTTTTTTTTCTTTCTTCTTTATACATACATACTACTACTACTACATCTCTTTATCAACCAGTCTATATTAGAAGCAGACACAGTACAGTACGGTAGTCCACGGCTGTAGCTACCTCTGTGTCGGCACTGGGCAGTCCGTCCATAATTGTATACCACCTACCCGTGGTTTTTATTTCTTTCTTCTTTATACATACATACTACTACTACATCTCTTTATCAACCAGTCTATATTAGCAGCAGACACAGTACAGTATGGTAGTCCACGGCTGTAGCTACCTCTGTGTCGGCACTCGGCAGTCCATCCATAATTGTATACTAGTATCCATCCATCTCCATTGTTTACCTGAGGTGCCTTTTAGTTGTGCCTATTAAAATATGGAGAACAAAAATGTTGAGGTTCCAAAATTAGGGAAAGATCAAGATCCACTTCCACCTCGTGCTGAAGCTGCTGCCACTAGTCATGGCCGAGACGATGAAATGCCAGCAACGTCGTCTGCCAAGGCCGATGCCCAATGTCATAGTACAGAGCATGTCAAATCCAAAACACCAAATATCAGTAAAAAAAGGACTCCAAAACCTAAAATAAAATTGTCGGAGGAGAAGCGTAAACTTGCCAATATGCCATTTACCACACGGAGTGGCAAGGAACGGCTGAGGCCCTGGCCTATGTTCATGGCTAGTGGCTCAGCTTCACATGAGGATGGAGGCACTCAGCCTCTCGCTAGAAAACTGAAAAGACTCAAGCTGGCAAAAGCACCGCAAAGAACTGTGCGTTCTTCGAAATCCCAAATCCACAAGGAGAGTCCAATTGTGTCGGTTGCGATGCCTGACCTTCCCAACACTGGACGTGAAGAGCATGCGCCTTCCACCATTTGCACGCCCCCTGCAAGTGCTGGAAGGAGCACCCGCAGTCCAGTTCCTGATAGTCAGATTGAAGATGTCAGTGTTGAAGTACACCAGGATGAGGAGGATATGGGTGTTGCTGGCGCTGGGGAGGAAATTGACCAGGAGGATTCTGATGGTGAGGTGGTTTGTTTAAGTCAGGCACCCGGGGAGACACCTGTTGTCCGTGGGAGGAATATGGCCGTTGACATGCCTGGTGAAAATACCAAAAAAATCATCTCTTCGGTGTGGAAGTATTTCACCAGAAATGCGGACAACATTTGTCAAGCCGTGTGTTCCCTTTGTCAAGCTGTAATAAGTAGGGGTAAGGACGTTAACCACCTCGGAACATCCTCCCTTATACGTCACCTGCAGCGCATTCATAATAAGTCAGTGACAAGTTCAAAAACTTTGGGCGACAGCGGAAGCAGTCCACTGACCAGTAAATCCCTTCCTCTTGTAACCAAGCTCACGCAAACCACCCCACCAACTCCCTCAGTGTCAATTTCCTCCTTCCCCAGGAATGCCAATAGTCCTGCAGGCCATGTCACTGGCAATTCTGACGAGTCCTCTCCTGCCTGGGATTCCTCCGATGCATCCTTGCGTGTAACGCCTACTGCTGCTGGCGCTGCTGTTGTTGCTGCTGGGAGTTGATGGTCATCCCAGAGGGGAAGTCGTACTCGTAAGCCCACTTTTACTACTTCCACCAAGCAATTGACTGTCCAACAGTCCTTTGCGAGGAAGATGAAATATCACAGCAGTCATCCTGCTGCAAAGCGGATAACTGAGGCCTTGGCATCCTGGGTGGTGAGAAACGTGGTTCCGGTATCCATCATTACTGCAGAGCCAACTAGAGACTTGTTGGAGGTACTGTGTCCCCGGTACCAAATACCATCTAGGTTCCATTTCTCTAGGCAGGCGATACCGAAAATGTACACAGACCTCAGAAAAAGAGTCACCAGTGTCCTAAAAAATGCAGCTGTACCCAATGTCCACTTAACCACGGACATGTGGACAAGTGGAGCAGGGCAGGGTCAGGACTATATGACTGTGACAGCCCACTGGGTAGATGTATGGACTCCCGCCGCAAGAACAGCAGCGGCGGCACCAGTAGCAGCATCTCGCAAACGCCAACTCTTTCCTAGGCAGGCTACGCTTTGTATCACCGGTTTCCAGAATACGCACACAGCTAAAAAACCTCTTACGGCAACTGAGGAAGATCATCGCAGAATGGCTTACCCCAATTGGACTCTCCTGTGGATTTGTGGCATCGGACAACGCCAGCAATATTGTGTGTGCATTAAATATGGGCAAATTCCAGCACGTCCCATGTTTTGCACATACCTTGAATTTGGTGGTGCAGAATTTTTTTAAAAACGACAGGGGCGTGCAAGAGATGCTGTCGGTGGCCAGAAGAATTGCGGGACACTTTCGGCGTACAGGCACCACGTACAGAAGACTGGAGCACCACCAAAAACTACTGAACCTGCCCTGCCATCATCTGAAGCAAGAAGTGGTAACGAGGTGGAATTCAACCCTCTATATGCTTCAGAGGTTGGAGGAGCAGCAAAAGGCCATTCAAGCCTATACAATTGAGCACGATATAGGAGGTGGAATGCACCTGTCTCAAGTGCAGTGGAGAATGATTTCAACGTTGTGCAAGGTTCTGATGCCCTTTGAACTTGCCACACGTGAAGTCAGTTCAGACACTGCCAGCCTGAGTCAGGTCATTCCCCTCATCAGGCTTTTGCAGAAGAAGCTGGAGGCATTGAAGAAGGAGCTAAAAGGGAGCGATTCCGCTAGGCATGTGGGACTTGTGGATGCAGCCCTTAATTCGCTTAACAAGGATTCACGGGTGGTCAATCTGTTGAAATCAGAGCACTACATTTTGGCCACCGTGCTCGATCCTAGATTTAAAACCTACCTTGGATCTCTCTTTCCGGCAGACACAAGTCTGCTGGGGTGCAAAGACCTGCTGGTGACAAAATTGTCAAGTCAAGCGGAACGCGACCTGTCAACATCTCCTCCTTCACATTCTCCCGCAACTGGGGGTGCGAGGAAAAGGCTCAGAATTCCGAGCCCACCCGCTGGCGGTGATGCAGGGCAGTCTGGAGCGACTGCTGATGCTGACATCTGGTCCGGACTGAAGGACCTGACAACGATTACGGACATGTCGTCTACTGTCACTGCATATGATTCTCTCAACATTGAAAGAATGGTGGAGGATTATATGAGTGACCGCATCCAAGTAGGCACGTCACACAGTCCGTACTTATACTGGCAGGAAAAAGAGGCAATTTGGAGGCCCTTGCACAAACTGGCTTTATTCTACCTAAGTTGCCCTCCCACAAGTGTGTACTCCGAAAGAGTGTTTAGTGCCGCCGCTCACCTTGTCAGCAATCGGCGTACGAGGTTACATCCAGAAAATGTGGAGAAGATGATGTTCATTAAAATGAATTATAATCAATTCCTCCGCGGAGACATTGACCAGCAGCAATTGCCTCCACAAAGTACACAGGGAGCTGAGATGGTGGATTCCAGTGGGGACGAATTGATAATCTGTGAGGAGGGGGATGTACACGGTGATATATCGGAGGATGATGATGAGGTGGACATCTTGCCTCTGTAGAGCCAGTTTGTGCAAGGAGAGATTAATTGCTTCTTTTTTGGGGGGGGTCCAAACCAACCCGTCATATCAGTCACAGTCGTGTGGCAGACCCTGTCACTGAAATGATGGGTTGGTTAAAGTGTGCATGTCCTGTTTATACAACATAAGGGTGGGTGGGAGGGCCCAAGGACAATTCCATCTTGCACCTCTTTTTTCTTTTATTTTTCTTTGCGTCATGTGCTGTTTGGGGAGGGTTTTTTGGAAGGGCCATCCTGCGTGACACTGCAGTGCCACTCCTAGATGGGCCCGGTGTTTGTGTCGGCCAATAGGGTCGCTTATCTTACTCGCACAGTCAGCTACCTCATTGCGCCTCTTTTTTTCTTTGCGTCATGTGCTGTTTGGGGAGGGTTTTTTGGAAGGGCCATCCTGCGTGACACTGCAGTGCCACTCCTAGATGGGCCCGGTGTTTGTGTCGGCCACTAGGGTCGCTTATCTTACTCACACAGTCAGCTACCTCATTGCGCCTCTTTTTTTCTTTGCGTCATGTGCTGTTTGGGGAGGGTTTTTTGGAAGGGCCATCCTGCGTGACACTGCAGTGCCACTCCTAGATGGGCCCGGTGTTTGTGTCGGCCACTAGGGTCGCTTATCTTACTCACACAGTCAGCTACCTCATTGCGCCTCTTTTTTTCTTTGCGTCATGTGCTGTTTGGGGAGGGTTTTTTGGAAGGGCCATCCTGCGTGACACTGCAGTGCCACTCCTAGATGGGCCCGGTGTTTGTGTCGGCCACTAGGGTCGCTTATCTTACTCACACAGTCAGCTACCTCATTGCGCCTCTTTTTTTCTTTGCGTCATGTGCTGTTTGGGGAGGGTTTTTTGGAAGGGCCATCCTGCGTGACACTGCAGTGCCACTCCTAGATGGGCCCGGTGTTTGTGTCGGCCACTAGGGTCGCTTATCTTACTCACACAGTCAGCTACCTCATTGCGCCTCTTTTTTTCTTTGCGTCATGTGCTGTTTGGGGAGGGTTTTTTGGAAGGGCCATCCTGCGTGACACTGCAGTGCCACTCCTAGATGGGCCCGGTGTTTGTGTCGGCCACTAGGGTCGCTTATCTTACTCACACAGTCAGCTACCTCATTGCGCCTCTTTTTTTCTTTGCGTCATGTGCTGTTTGGGGAGGGTTTTTTGGAAGGGACATCCTGCGTGACACTGCAGTGCCACTCCTAGATGGGCCCGGTGTTTGTGTCGGCCACTAGGGTCGCTTATCTTACTCACACAGCTACCTCATTGCGCCTCTTTTTTTCTTTGCGTCATGTGCTGTTTGGGGAGTGTTTTTTTGGAATGGACATCCTGCGTGACACTGCAGTGCCACTCCTAGATGGGCCCGGTGTTTGTGGCGGCCACTAGGGTCGCTTATCTTACTCACACAGCGACCTCGGTGCAAATTTTAGGACTAAAAATAATATTGTGAGGTGTGAGGTATTCAGAATAGACTGAAAATGAGTGGAAATTATGGTTTTTGAGGTTAATAATACTTTGGGATCAAAATGACCCCCAAATTCTATGATTTAAGCTGTTTTTTAGGGTTTTTTGAAAAAAACACCCGAATCCAAAACACACCCGAATCCGACAAAAAAATTCGGTGAGGTTTTGCCAAAACGCGGTCGAACCCAAAACACGGCCGCGGAACCGAACCCAAAACCAAAACACAAAACCCGAAAAATTTCCGGCGCTCATCTCTAGTTTATATGTCCTTCTTATGGTGTCCATACACTTGTGCAATGCCCCTCAACGCGACATTGCGGGGCATTGCACCGGCAGTTTAGGTGTGATTTCATCGCACCTGAACTGCCAAAGTGACTACCATGCAATCATGCGATAGATCACATGGTAATCAGTGGGCACATCACCGCCAAGTGGGAGCGGCCTCTGGCCACTCCCAGCGGGTGCCCATCGCGCATGGCAGTGTGATATATCGCATGTGTTTTAAAAACACTGCGATACGATAAATATTAAGTGCAGCACTTACTATTTTGCAACAAGATATTCGAGCAGCGTGCCCGCGCATCGCGTCAAAGGGTGGTCAATATGTGCATACAATCATGTGATTGATCACACAGATGCGATTGAAATCGAAGGATTGTATGCTATATTGTACAAGTGTATGGCTACATTAGGTTCCATTGTGTAGTGAGGGACCAGATTTGCTTCTGTTTGCCGACATATTTTATGATTGGCAGCCACCAGCACTGGTTTTGCCTATTACGTTGACCAGAAATAATCTGAATTGGTCTTGGACCACCAATCCAAGGCACCCCTGCAAGTGTCCTAAAGAACCCCATGGTGCCACGGCAGACAGTTTGAGAACCACTGGCATAGAGAGTCAGATTTGGGTGGGGTGTGTTCGAACTGAAATCTAAATTGCAGTGTAAAAAAATAAAGCAGCTAGTACTTACCCTGCACAGAAACAATATTTTCTGCAGCGGGGTACACTGTATTCCATAGGGAATAACATCAGGGTGTAGAGTAGGATCTGATCCGAGGCACGAACAGACTAAAGCTTTGACTTTCCCATAATGCCTTCCACCGCCTCTTCTATATCCCCGCCTCTGTGCACAGGAGCTCAGTTTGTAAGTTGGTGCCCTGCAGGCAGGTCACTAACAGGGAGGGCTGCTCCAGCAGCCCTGAAAAGAGCTTTTATGAAGAAAAATAGAAGACTTCAAGGGCTGCAGCATTGGTACTGAGAGCTAGATGTCATTCTGACATCTTATGCTGCAGCTCCATCACCTCCCCCTGTGGCGCTGTATACTCTCACTGGTTGCCGGGTACTTACAGCTGAGGGATCCGGTCTACATTAAGGCACACACAGTCGCCGCTACTCTCCAGGATCGCGTTGCCGCACCAAGGGAGGAGGTAAGAGGGTCCCCCAGGTGGGACTCGCTGCAAATAGCGATCCGCTGCGGTCCTTAGGAGACGGACCGCACGTGCTGGCGTGGACATTGTGTTCGTACAGGAACCCCACTAGACCACCAGGGCAGGGGCACAAGTTCCCACCATTGGATACAATGGAGCGCATAGGCGCAACACACGCTGCCTCCTGCACCCTGCCCCTCACACGCTGCCCCCTGCACCTCACACGCTTCCACTTATACCCTGTCCCTCACACGCTGTTCCCTGCACCTAACATGCTGCCCCCTGCCCCTCACACGCTGCCCCCTGCCCCTCACACCCTGCCCGGAGGCAGGAGGCAGCATGTGAGGGACAGGGTGTAGGGGGCCCCTCACACCCTGCCCCCTACACCCTGTCCCTCACACGCTGCCTCCTGCCCCCTGCCCCTCACACACTACCTCCTGCACCCTGTCCCTAACACGCTGCCCCCTGCACCTCACACACTGCCCCTGCCCCTCACATCCTGCCCCCTGCCCCTCACACGCTGCCACCTGCCCCTCACACGCTTCCCCCTATACCCTGTCCCTCACACGCAGTCCCCTGCACCTAACACGCTGCCCCCTGCCCCTCACACCCTGCCCCTCACACGCTGCCCCCTGCCCCTCACACGCTGCTCCCTGCACCCTGACCCTCTCACACTGCCCCCTGCACCCTGCCTCTCACACACTGCCCCCTGCTCCCTGCCACTCACATGCTGACTCTGCACCTCACATGCTGCCCCTCACACGCTGCCCCCTTCCCCTCACACGCTGCCCCTTTCCCCTCACACGCTGCCCCTTGTAGTGGGGACATACCCCATTTCTGGAAGCGCATGCACCGAAGCCGCACGCATGGTGCCCCCCCTATCTAGTACTACTCCTTCGGCTCTGAAGGCTAAGAGTACTTCCTTTCATTCCTTTCGGCCTCCGGGTAAAGCAAAGGATCAGGCGTACCCAAACAAGACACGCTCTTCCAAACCCACCAAGCCCAAACCAAAACGTGCCTGGACTGCCCGTCAGCCTGCTTCCAAAATGGACAAGCCAGCCGCATGACGGTGGCGGGCCTCCCCCTGGGGGATCCCAGGGTAGGAGGCCGACTTCTACTGTTTGCTCAGGTGTGGTTAAAGACCACTTCGGATGCCTGGGTAAGGGAAGTCGTCACTCACGGTTATGCCATTGCTTTCAAGAAACATTCCCCTCATCGGTTTTGCTCAAAAAACATCCCTGCGGATCAGGTAAAAGCAAAGACGCTCCATCTGGTGGTGCAATCTCTCCTGGATACAGGAGTGATAGTGCCGGTGCCTCTGGCTCAGAGGGGCATGGGGTACTATTTCACGCTGTTCCTAGTCCAGAAACCAAATGGGTCCTCCCGGCCCATTCTCAACCTCAAGTCTTTGAACATATTTGTGAAGGTTTCCAAGTTCTGTATGGAAACTCTTCGTTCTATTGTCCAGGCCTTGAAGCCCATGGACTATATGGTATCCCTGGACATACAGGATGCTTACCTTCATATCCCTATTGCCATGTCGCATCAGCAATACCTTCAGTTTGCTATTGGCATCCTACATTACCAATTTCAGGCCTTACCTTTTGGTCTGACCAGGGCTCCACGAATTTTCACCAAGGTCATGGCAGTTATGACGGCTCTCCTCCGCCGTCGGGGCATTAGGATCCTAACGTATCTGGACGATCTGTTGATCCTGGCAACCTCACCAGAGGTTCTCCTTCGTCATCTGGAACTGATGGTCCAATTCCTACAAGCCCACGGGTGGCTCATCAACTGGAAGAAATCCTCCCTAGTCCCTGCTCGGGGCATGGTGCACCTAGGAGCATTGTTGGACACACACAAACAGCAGTTGTTTTTGTCTCCAGACAAGGTCCTGAAAATTCAGGACAAAATAAGACACTTCCTATCTCGCCCACGTGTGTCGTGTCGAAGTCGAAAATATTATAGCCACACGCATCACGTACAAACACCACAGGGTCTCCGTGCGGGTGCTTGTTCCGCAGTGTGTGCGCATGCTCGCATGTCACGTATGTTCGCTCACGCGGTCCTGCGTATTAGCGCGTGGTATGAGTAAATACGGTAGCATACGCATTCGCATGGAGAAGCCATAAAGACATATTCCATATTTAATCCACATAGTACATAATTTACACATAGCCTACATGCACCACACCAGCAAGTTACATTTACTTTGGAAAGGGAACAATAGAGATATTCAACTTTACAGGATGTGAGGGGACAGAATTAAGTTAGGAGGTGGTGTTTGGTATCCAGCTGTACAGTATTTCAAGGGCAATATTCCGATGGCAGTTTGCAGAAAGTAACACGCTCCTGCGCATAGATATGCGCAGGAATATATTATTAATATCACACTGTATGTACTGTACTCTTGATATTCGGAGGGAACCCAGTGGAGGACATCCGCAAGTGCAGCTGGACCAGGCATCGCCCACCTATTCAAACCGACCTATGACCCCTCATATACTGTAAATGACCAGCCCTTTAACCTATGGATGAAGAGATTACAGTTTCCTTTGTTTCATGCTTTGGACCATTGTATAAAACCAAGCCTCCTGGCTGGCCTCAGTCTTTTTTCTCTGAAGATCATCTATTCAGATTGACTGAGGACTAGAACTGGGTTGCGCAGGCGAACAAACGTTCCATTGGTTGTAGCTTCTTCTCTTGTATTATTGTATTTCTGTTGTAACCCCATTTTAAGTAAATAATTGTTGCTGGGTTGGACCTCAACATTACATACATATACAATCGGTGTCGCATTTCCTTTCATGTTAGGGGTTAAAGTGTATAGGCCGCACGTGTAGCTATTTTGTGCTTACAGCGTGACGGTGTGCTTATACAACGTGTACGCATTTCCTAGAGTTTTAACTGACACACGATTAGTGGTTGTTGCAGCCTGAACATGTGTGTATTTAAGGTACTGCTCTTTTCCTGAAAGTTAATCAGACTTAACAGTTGATACACTCAGCGATGCAAGTACTGGGCCTCATGGTGTCGGCTTTCGACATGGTAGAATATGTTCAATTTCACTCCCGCCCTCTCCAGAAGTTAATTCTCTCCAAATGGGATAGCCTGCCCCAGCGGATCAGGACTCACATGATCTCCCTAACTCCGGAGGTTCACCTGTCTCTGTCCTGGTGGCTCCAAGATCAGCGATTGAGCGGGGGTTGTCCCTTCTGGATCCCCAACTGGGAGGGGTTGGGCGCGGTATTGGAGCAACACTCTCTTTAGGGTCGGTGGACCAGGGAGTAGTCTCTCCTCTAGATAAACATTCTTGAACTGTGGGCAGTGTTCAATGCACTGACACTAGCCCTGCCTTGGATACAGAACAGGCCTGTTCAAGTACAGTCAGACAACACCACCACTGTGGCATACATAAATCATTAAGGCGGCACTCGAAGTCGCATGGCAATGAGGGAAGTGTCAAGGATACTTTAGTGGGCAGAATGCCATCTGTCCGCCATATCAGCAGTGTTCATTCCGGGAGTCCTCAACTGGGAAGCGGACTTCCTCAGTCGTCAGGACGTACATGCTGGAGAGTGGAGCCTTCATCCAGAAGTATTTCAACTCCTAGTGGACAAGTAGGGCCTACCAGATGTAGACCTGATGGCGTCTCGACACAATCACAAGGTTCTAGTCTCCGGAGCAAGAACAAGGGATCCTCAAGCGGCGTTCGTGGACGCACTGGAAATTCCATGGAACTTTCGGCTGCCGTACATGTTCCCTCCGGTGTCACTCCTGCCCAGGGTGATAAGGAATTTCAAGCAAGAAGGAGGAATACTACTTCTACTCACTCCAGCGTGGCTTAGATGGCATTGGTTGTCAGACCTACAGGGTCTCTCGATAGAGCATCCTCTTCTCCTTCCGCAACACCCAGAACTCCTTGTTCAGGGCCCCTGTGTCTACCAGGATTTGGCCCGACTGGCTTTGACGGCGTGGCTCTTGAAGCTTCCATCCTAAGGGCCAAGAGTTTTTCTGAGGTGGTCATTCAAATTATGTTGAAGGCCCGTAAACTGGCTTCAACTCGGATTTATTATAGGGTCTGGAATTCTTATTTCACAGGGTGTGCTGCTAAGAATGTTGACGTATTCAAATTCAGTACTGCCAATCTGTTGGCCGTTTTACAACAGGGCCTGGACTTAGGCTTGCGTCTGGCCTCTCTCAAGGTTCATATTTCAGCCTTGTCTATTTGGTTTCAGAGAAAGATTGCGACTTTGCATGATGTTTATACCTTCACTTAGGGTGTTCTACGAATTCAACCTCCCTACATTCCTCCTGTGGCTCCTTGGGATTTGTCGGTTGTTCTGGATGCCTTGCAAGAAGTTCCTTTTGAGCCCCTAGTGTTGGTGGACCTTAAATTACTTACTCTTAAGGTCTTGTTTTTGCTGGCTATTGCCTCTGCTAGACGGGTTTTAGATTTAGGTGTCTTATCCTGTCGGTCACCTTACCCGCCCTGGTTATCTGCCTAAGGTGGTGTCTTCTTTCCACCTTAACCAAGAAATTGTGGTTCCGGCATTTACCTCTCCAGATTTGTCATCCAAAGAGAAGTCTTTGGATGTGGTATGGGCTCTCCGTATTTATGTGAAAAGAACGGGATCAGTTCGGAAATCTGACTCTCTGTTTGTTCTTTTTGGTTTTCACAAACATGGCTGGCCTGCTAATAAGAAGACTTTGGCCAGATGGATTAGAATGGTGATTGCACATGCTTATGTACAGGCTGGCCTTCCAGCTCCTGATACCATTAAAGTCCATTCTTCTAGGTCTGTTGGACCTTCTTGGGCGACCCGCCGTGGTGCGACCCTTGAACAATTGTGCAAGGCGGCTACGTGGTCCTCAGTGAACACGTTCATAAGGTTCTATGCCTTCGATACTTCCGCCTCCCAGGATGCTTCTTTTGGACGCCGGGTTCTTGTGCCCGCTACAGTGCATCCCCTCCCATGAGGAACTGCTTTAGGACATCCTCGATGTTATTCCCTGTGGAATACAGTGTACCCCGCAGCAGAAAAGGAGATTTATGGTAAGAACTTACCTTTGTTAAATCTCTTTCTGCGTGGTACACTGGATTCCACAGGGCGCCCACCCTGACGCACTTAGCTTCTTTGGGTTTGTATGACATTAGCTGCTGGTACCTTCTCCTTTCGTGAGAATGTGGTGCTGTGTGGCTACTAACTGTTATCGTCTCTTTTCTACCTGCTACTGCATTGAACTGGTTAACAAAACTGAGCTCCTGTGCACGGAGGCAGGGTTATAGAGGAGGCGGTGCAAGGCATCCTGGGACAGTCAAAGCTTTAGCCTGTTGGTACCTCGGATCAAGATCCTACCCTACACCCCAATGTTATTCCCTGTGGAATCCAGTGTACCTCGCAGAAAGAGATTTAACAAAGGTAAGTTCTTACCATAAATCCATACTTTAGCCTGTTGGTACCTCGGATCAAGATCTTACCCTACACCCCAATGTTATTCCCTGTGGAATCCAGTGTACCTCGCAGAAAGAGATTTAACAAAGGTAAGTTCTTACCATAAATCCATACTTGCCTACTCTCCCGGAATGGGCGAGAGGCTCCCGAAAATCGGGTGACCCTCCCGGCCCCCCTGGAAGAGAAGGCAAGTCTCCCGATTTTTTAGGGGCCCCCCTGCCCACCCGCCCACTTAGTGAGTAAAGTGGGCGGTCCGGGCAGTCGATGACGCGATTCTTGCTGAATCGCGTCATCATAGCAACGCCCCCTGCTGTATAATGCCGGTAATCGCATACCTCCCAACATGACCCTCTCCAGGAGGGACACAATGCTCTGCTTCTGGACTTTTCTCTTTCTCTATGATTGCCGGCACCTGTGTTGTACAGGTTACTGGATAAGAAAGGTGTTTCAGCACAGGTGATGGCAATCATACATTAAGAGGGAAGTCCAGGAGCAGAGCATTCTGTCCCTCCTGGAGAGGGTAATGTTGGGAGGTATGTAATCGCGGCATTACATATCAGGGGGTGTGGCTTAAACTATGTGCCACGATAACCCCGCCCCTGTTCCGCCTCCGCCCGCCCCTGTTCTGCCTCCACTCCGCCCCCTATGCGTGTCATAACCCTGCCCCGCCCCCCTGCTGAGCCGACCTGGCTGCTCTCTCCCGGAGAGAGCAGCCAGGATGTCGGCATGTATGCATAAATCTCCTTATATAACCCATCCAAATCTAACTCTCTCTGCACGTTATATCTGCCCCCATCCTGCAGTGCACAGGATTTTGCCCATAAGAGGAAGATTTTGCTTTTGCAATCAACCTTGAATTAGGCCCTTTTAGTACATCCCAAACCTGACAGTTTGGCAGCTACCATAGAAACCTATGGGGGCTGCAGCTGCTGTTGGAAAAAGAAGGTCCACTGCAGATATGGAGAAATCTACTGCGGTCCCTCTCTTACACATTCGAGAGATACTGAATATTTGTGGTTACCCCTGAAAATGGGTGTTTTAGCTGGGGGATATACCACAAATATTTCTTGATTAATAGCACTTAACCTAATATTTTAAACTCCTATTATCCTTGAATCTTGCAGGAAAAGCCATCTTAACCTCTCTTGTCTGTTAGTACCCAGTTTCACATTATCACTGTGTTTGTTCCAAATTCTAATACACAATTGAATATGTTGGTACTGTAAACAGTTTTAATAAATAAATAATAGTCATTACTTTAGTGATGATAAATGAGTTCACTACTAATGCATACTTGCCTACCTGACCATCTCCATGAGGGAGAAAATGCTCTGTTCCTGGACTTTCCTGGTAATGTATGATTGCCATCACCTGTGATGAGATAGTTAATTGATAAGAAAGTTGTTTCACCACAGGTGATGGCAATCATACGTTACCAGGAAAGTCCAGGAACAGAGCATTTTCTCCCTCATGGAGAGGGTCAGGTAGGCAAGTATGTACTAATGAACACTAGATGGCACTGTTACCATACAGTATATGCTCGCCTCACATACGATTTTACTTCCTGTATTGGTATATACAGTAATAAAGTGTGTTTTACCAGTATCTTAAAAAAACATGTCTAAGTGAGTCAAATCTCTCTATATGACAACAAATATCAGAACACAATGCACATTATAACTATTATTCGTCAAATAATCCGTTTACGGCACACAGAATAATGAACATACAATTTTCTAAACTAAAGGCAGAACCAAAGGCAGAAGGCTGCCGTTTTCTGAGAGAGAACAGCTTTCACTTTCAGTTTGCTTCAGGAGTCTGACTGAGCAGAGGCAGAAACCTTCCAGATCACAAAACAAAAAGCTTGCTGCTCCCCTCTCACCATGAAGGTAAAATCCTCTGTACACGTCCTTCATAGCTTCATAAGCAACCATATTTATACATTGTCCTATGATATCTCTAGAGCCGTGATTTAGAACACATGTTGAAATGTTGATGTCACAGAAGTACGTGCAAGAACTTAACTGCAATATTTACAGAAATGTCTTAAGAAAGTAAAAGGTGCAGCTGCTGTAAAAGTGGTTATTCCTGTCCCAGGAGCAAACTGCTACCAGATGAGACAGATTTGTTGGCTTACTACTTATATAAGGATTTCTTGCAACATTCTGTTAATACAGCTCAATGTTGGACATTTGAAAATGTCCTATATTTAACAAGATACATTTTATAAACATAACTTGTAGTTTTGATTTCACTGAAGACAGAGGGGTAGGTATACTAAGCGTCGGTTTTGTCATCAATTGCAAACTGACAAAAACCAGTATTTACTATGCGTTACTTTTGATTGACATTCTTTATCCAGCATCAGAACCCATCAGAATTAAAGCCTGGATTCCTCCACAATAATCTGAAGTCGATCTGCAGCATAAAATAATAAATATTGTATAGATCAGTATGATCTCTGCAGGCTTTGTTGCATAAAAAAATCTTTCAAATTATAACATTTAATACAAAAACAGTGTGACTGGGCCCTTCCAAAATGTGCAGAGAAAGGGAAGTGCTGCAAACTAACCAATCAGCATGGTCCCATTCATTGCTATGGAGAGTGTGCCCGAGTGACCTCTCATTGGCAATGAGGCTACTGGAGCAGCAGTAGCTACACAACTGTACCATTTTAGCCAGTACAGTACGGTTTTTAATGGTCTGTACCAGTTAAAACGGTGCTGTACCATTTGTACCGGGTGCAGCAGTGTGCGGATTTGTATAGCAGCGCTGTTCAGTGACAGACTGCTCCCTTCCGTGGTGAATTGATTAACTAATTAATTAATTAAGGAAAACTGAATTCATGAAGGTGATTATCTCGTTCAAACTTACATATTGGATATTGTTGGGGTAACTGCAAATGCAAACATGTATATTTCCCTTTATGCTTTATTGAGGCTCAGGGTCGCAGGATATCTTTGCACACAAAAAGGGAACCTTGCGTTTCCTAGTAACATGCAGAGCCGGATTAAGACCATGGGGGGCCCGGGGTACTTTAGACAGTGGGGCCCCTATTGAAGAGAGGGGTGGAGGGGTGGGGGGCACACCTATTAACGGGTCCTAATGCCCACCATGCGCCCTTGGGCCGGGAGGGCCCGACTATAAATGGCCACGGGCCGAGAGGGCCCGACTACATACCCACAGGCCGGGAGGGCCTGACTACCTACGGCCTAGTGCCCGATCCCTGAAGGTCTAGGGAGGAAAAGGATGGGGGGGGGTGGGGGGGTAAGATCAGCCTCACCTGGTCCGGGTCATCTTCTATTAGGAGCACGGCGTCTTCCGGCCTTTTCAGCAGCCACCGGAGCTCTTCTCCCTCCGTCTGGCTCTTCACTGCTCTTCAGCGCGGCCTCCCTCTTTGGCTCCCACCCAGTGTCTTCTTCGGCTCTTGCCCGGCGTCTGACTTCAGATGCTGGGGGCGGGGCCTATGACGCGGCGAGCACCGATTGGCTCGCCGCGCCATCTTCTGATTGGCCGGCGCCCCGCGAGCCGGGACTGGCTCGCGGACGGCGGCGGATTTGGACTCCCGCCGCCAGCGCTTCAGATTGGCTGCCAAAACGGCGCCAAGTTTGAAGCGCCGCTGCCCGTCGCCACTTCCAGTCTGGTGCAGGGAAACACCTGGTCCCTGCACCGGACACCCGCCTCTTACTGACAGGCGCTGGGGACAGACACACTGCCCCAGCGCCGGCCACCGCTGTACTCTGCAGGGGACGCAGATCCCCTGCACCCTGCCGCTCTGATGTGCCCTGGAACACAGGGCACATCTCTACAGCAGTGGCAAACGCAGGATTTCCATGGGGGGGTTTCCGCACATGTATGTATGTATGTATGTATGTATGTATGTATGTATGTATGTACGGGCCCCGAAACGTTGATATGCTGTGACTTTGCATCATTACAATTTTTTTGACAAAATCTCTGAGTGCTCCTGCCTTTTTTACTGGTATTACAATTAATTATAGAGGGCACCTCGGTATCATTTTGTATGTCAGGAGTGCCGGACCGCCATACATACACGTACTGTAGCATACTTACAAAATCAGCATACACACACTATACATGCACACAGCATAGATGCATACACACATACAGTCTACAGCACACATACATACACAGTATACATGCACACAGCATACATAAACACAGTGTACAGTATACATACACGCAGCATACATATATACATACAAACAGACACACACACACACACACACACACACACACACACACTATACATGCACACAGCATATATACATACATACACAGTATAAATAAATACATACATACATAATATACATGCATACATACATGCAAACAGCATACATACACAAACAATCAAACAAACAGTATACACACACCATTAAAATGAAGCACAGCCATCCACATACCACTCACACTGCTGCAGTAATAGGAATAGTATTTCACTTACCCAGCCAGCATATTTTATTACAGACCACCGGCTAACCCCCGAGATATGTGACAAGCACCTTGACTAGCCTGCCCAGTGGGTTGGTTCTATATCGGAGGGGCTGAAGGGACCTTGTGACGTATTGAGGGGAGGAGCTACGTCACCAGGGGGAGGAGCTACGGGCAAACAGGGTACCCGAAAAGTACGCTCGCCACGCTTCGGGCACGGTGGCTCGCTCCGCTCCGCTTCGCTCACCACCTAATTACTAAAGGTAATAGTTGGTGGCGTGGATAGTAGAGGAACTATCCCGCTGGCCTAGCTCCTCCCCCTTGCGTCGTAACTCCTCCCCCTTACGGAAAAGGTCCCTTAGCCCACTTGATTCTAGCATCTACCCTGCCCAGTGCCCTCACCAGGCTCTCTGTCTCTCTCAAATAACCCACATCCTGCCTGGGAGGAGCTGCGCGCTGTCGCTGCAGCTCCCCCTACAGGAACCCAGCAGCCAACTTCATTCACTGGTAGTGTAAGGAGAGAGCTGCTGCTGCAGCCGCGTGGGTGCAGCATGCCTGAGCTCCTTCTTACTGTGTACACACACACACGCGAAAAAAATCGGTAAGCAGCGCCGATGGATCGGCGTCCAGGGGGGGGGGTTTCTAGGTACTCGGAACCCCCCCCCCCCCCTGCGTGCGCGTGTGTACAGCACCACAGATTGGATTGGAAGAGAGATCCGATCTGTGGTGTGGCAGGGGGCCCTTTTGGAAAGGGGGGCCGGGGGTACGTATCCCCGGGACCCCCCCTTAATCCGGCTCTGGTAACATGCACGGTTTCTTGTCATTTTTCAAGACATTTACAAGGCATTTACAAATACAGAAATCCTTGTGTCTTTAGCAAGCAAATTCCATTAAAGCAACCTGGGTCCTAATATTCAGCCTCTTGCTTTTAAAGTTTCAAATCCCTAAGTCATTTACCAGTGTCGTAACTAGGCATTTTTGCGCTGTGTGCAAGAAACAGGATCACCCCCCCCATATTTAAAATGGGGCCAGAACCGGCAACAAAAATATAGGGGAAGGGACGTGGCCACAAAACAATACCAATTGATATTACGCTGTTCAGTAGTCTCCATTATTCAAATTATGACGCACAGTAGTGTCACTTACACACACTACACCAGGTAGAGCCCCTTTCAGAGGCGTCACTAGGGTTGGTGTCACCCGGAGTGGTAACTCATGGTGTCACCCCCCATGGACCTCCTCCCCTATCACACCATAAGGAATCCTGGCGGGGGGAGGTGATGGGGCGGTGACGCACCGTTTGAGGGGCGTGGTCCAGACAACGCAGACGTTTCTGGACCATTTGTCGGACAGGCCGCAGCGGTTGCATGACGGCACACGCAGCAGCTGCGACCCAAAAGATGGCGGCCCGGCGACTGCCTTCACAGCTAGGCTGCAGAAGCAGAGGGCTACCCTTAAAATGCGAGCGCATCTCTGTATAGCAATGCACTCGTGTATCAGCTGGGGGGGGGGCGGACACAGCATGTGGGGCGGCCTTGCCCTGTGCTGGGCGGCCCCCCCTCATGCTAGAGAAAGCAGTTGTAGTTTTGCTACTTTTAGGGGGAGATTCAAATGTTTGAAAAGTCGGTTGGGTGTCTGTTTTTTCCTGTCTATTAGATAGGAAAAAACAGACTCCCAACTGACTTTTCAAACAATTGAATAGCCCCCTTAACATACTAAACCGCAGCTCATCTGGTGAAATGTGGTGACATGTGGGGATATTGGGTATCATGTGGTGTCTTGGTGGTGACATGGGGTATCATGTGGTGTCTTGGTGGTGACATGGGGTATCATGTGGTGTCTTGGTGGTGACATGGGGTATCATGTGGTGTCTTGGTGGTGACATGGGGTATCATGTGGTGTTTTAGAGCTGACATGGGGTGTCATGTGGTGTCTTAGAGGTGACATGGGGTATCATGTGGTGTCTTAAAGGTGACATGGGGTATCATGTGGTGTCTTAGAGGTGGCATGGGATTTACTTGGTGGTGGCACTGATTAACCAATTTCCCCTAAACAGCAACCGCAAACATATCCCTGTCCAAGAACCCATTACTGAAGCCCCCCCATTTCCGTGCATCCATTACCCCATCTCTCCCCAATTCATTATCAATCCCGCCTCCCAACACCCATTAGCACATTAATCCACCCACACTATCAGCTCACATAAAGCTCCCCTCACACAGCACCACCCATACTACGCTCAAACAGGACCCATACTATGCTCACACAGCAGCACCCATACTATGTCACACAGCACCCATACTACACAGCACTCCTATTACGCTCACACAGCGGCCATACTACGCTCACACAGCACCCATACTACACGGCACCCATACCACTCTCACACAGCACCCGTACTATGCTCACACAGCACCAGTGGTGCAAGTAGAAAAAACGTCTTATGGGTACTGTGTGCGCGCGCCGAAGGCGCGCGCGCAAAAAAATGGGTGTGGCCAAATGCCACATGGGGCGTGGCCAATGAAAATGGGGGCGTGGTACACATATGGGGGAGGGGCAGATACACGTATGACCCCAATAGTGTCAGATATACGTTGCCCCACAGTGCTAGATATACATTGCCCCACAGTGCCAGATACATATAACCCCACAGTGCCAGATACACATTGCCCCACAGTGCCAGATACACAAATGTCCCCAGAGTGCCAGATACACAAATGTCCCCAGAGTGTCAGATACACATTGCTTCACAGTGCCAGATACACATTGCCCCACAGTGCCAGATGCACATTGCCCCACAGTGCCAGATACACAAATGTCCCCAGAGTGCCAGATACACATTGCCCCACAGTGCCAGATGCACATTGCCCCACAGTGCCAGATACACAAATGTCCCCAGAGTGCCAGATACACATTGCCCCACAGTGCCAGATACACATTGCCCCACAGTGCCAGATACAGAAATGCCCCCAGAGTGCCATACATTGCCTCACAGTGTCAGATACACATTGCCCCACAGTGCTAGATACACAAATGCCCCCACTGTGTCAGATATACATTGCCCCCCGTGCCAGATACAGAAATGCCCCTACAGTGCCAGATATGCCCCCAGTGCCAGATATCCCCCAGTGCCAGGTATACATGCCCCCCTGTGCCAGATATCCCCCAGTGCCAGGTATATATGCCCCCCTGTGCCAGATATGCCCCCAGTGCCAGATATCCCCCAGTGCCAGGTATACATGCCCCCCCCAGTGCCAGATATCCCCCAGTGCCAGGTATACCATGCCCCCCAGTGCCAGATATCCCCCAGTGCCAGGTATATATGCCCCCCTGTGCTAGATATGCCCCCAGTGCCAGATATCCCCCAGTGCCAGGTATACATGCCCCCCCAGTGCCAGATATCCCCCAGTGCCAGGTATACATGCCCCCCTAGTGCCAGATATCCCCCAGTGCCAGGTATAACATGCCCCCCCCCAGTGCCAGATATCCCCCAGTGCCAGGTATAACATGCCCCCCCAGTGCCAGATATCCCCCAGTGCCAGGTATACATGCCCCCCTGTGCCAGATATCCCCCAGTGCCAGGTATATATGCCCCCCTGTGCCAGATATGCCCCCAGTGCCAGGTATACATGCCCCCCTGTGCCAGATATCCCCCATTGCCAGGTATATATGCCCCCCTGTGCCAGATATGCCCCCAGTGCCAGGTATATATGCCCCCCTGTGCCAGATATGCCCCCAGTGCCAGATATGCCCCCAGTGCCAGGTATACATGCCCCCCTGTGCCAGATATCCCCCAGTGCCAGGTATATATACCCCCCCTGTGCCAGATATGCCCCCAGTGCCAGATATCCCCCAGTGCCAGGTATAACATGCCCCCCCAGTGCCAGATATCCCCCAGTGCCAGGTATATATGCCCCCCTGTGCCAGATATGCCCCCAGTGCCAGGTATACATGCCCCCCCAGTGCCAGGTATAACATGCCCCCCTCCCCTACTCACCGCTGCCGCTGCCGTCGCTGTCCTCCTGTCTGTCATGTGAGGGAAGGAGAGTGCAGCCTGCGCCTCTCGTTCCCCTCAGTCTCCGGCGGGTGTTTCAGTTTACTTCAGCGCCGATCCGTGAGCCAATCAGAGCTCGCGGGTGCGAGCTCTGATTGGCTCACGGATCGGCGCTGAAGTAAACTGAAACACCCATCGGAGACTGAGGGGAACGAGAGGCGCAGGCTGCACTCTCCTGCCTCTCCTGCCCTCACATCAGCTGCGTTGCAGCGTGTGCGGCGGTGCGGCGTGGGGGAGGGAGGGAAGGAAGAGGAGCGGCGGCCCGTCGGTGTGGGTACGGCGTACCCACGGCTAAATTCTTACGGGTACGCCGTACCCACCCGTACCCGCCCACTTGCACCACTGCACAGCACCCATACTACTCTCACACAGCACCCATACTACACAGCACTCATATTACGCTCAAACAGCGGCCATACTACGCTCAAACAGCACCCATACTACACGGCACCCATACCACTCTCACACGGCACCCATACCACTCTCACAGCACCCATACTGCGCTCACACAGCACCCATACTACACGGCACCCATACCACTCTCACACAGCACCCATACTATGCTCACACAGCACCCATATTACGCTCACACAGCACCCATACTGCACTCACACGGCACCCATACCACTCTCACACAGCACCCATACTACACAGCACCCATACTACACTCACACAGCGGCCATACTACGCTCACACAGCACCCATACTACACAGCACCCATACTACGCTCACACAGAACCCATACTACGCTCACACAGAACCCATACTACGCTCACACAGCACCCATACTACTCTCATACAGCACCCATACTATGCTCACACAGCACCCATACTACTCTCACACAGCAGCCATACTACACAGCACCCATACTACGTCACACAGCACCCATACTACACAGCACTCCTATTTCTCCTTCATCCACTAGGGGCCACTGGAGTGTAGTTACAATGGGGAAATAGTAGGTAGTAATTGGGAGCTGGCACTTTAAAAATTCTCACACTGTGGCTAGCTCCTCCCCTACTATCTCCCCTCCAAGCCAGTCTTAGTTTAGTGCCCGAGGTGAGCTGGTTCACTTGGGTTTAGCTGAAGAAATTTTTCTTTTTTCTTTATATTTTACATTTACAATATACAGACGCTCCCCGGCAGCAGCAAACAGGCGCCCGGGGGTTACATTTACCCGCACCCCGACCGCAGCAAGGCGGCTGGGGGATACATTGGCAGAGGGGGCGGAGCTAACTCCCGCTCTGTACGGCGGGCTCTCTCCGCTCCCCGCGCCGCTGCAGCACGCCGCTCCAGTGTATGTGAGGTCTCACACTGAAGGCTCATTCCTCTCCTGGCTGTGCAGGGAGGATTTCTTTGCAAGGAGGGGTGAGTAAAGGCTTATAACCCGCTTTACTCAGCAGGCTCCCAGGTCTCACTGTCGCTAGGCAACAGACCCTGTCTCTGGGGTTTTTAGCTTTTCCATGCTTCATGCTGCTGAAATATAGCTACATTCCTCCCTGCAGTAGAGTCCTCTACCCGGCATTTTCCTACATGCAAATCAGGGAACCTGCTCTATTACAGTAGCTGGGACTCACTGAACCAGTGTCTCAGAATATCCAGGTGCATTATACAGCAGTTCATCTGATACTGCAGGTAAAGGAGGCGGACACGTCAAGTCCATCAGGGTTCCACGCCAATGACGAAATGACAGCGACTGGTCCAGTTTCGGATGAGCTGGGCAGGCTCCGGTAGGCGGCCGACAGACACCCGAATGCACAATATCAGGTATCAAACAATGTTTGTTTTCCTATCCTTTCCCCGCAGATGGCAGGAGATGGTATCAGAACCTCTCTAGGGTATACCCCTCGATGTATCGCTGGTCCAACAAGCCGCCGTTTTCCTGTGGCAACCTTGCTCAGGGATCCATCGACATATGCGGCAGCGCGGTTCTACCGTGTCCGGAGCAGGTAGGTTGGGGAACAATTGCCCTCTAGGTTACAGGATACTTCGCATCAGGATCAATTGATACTTTGGTACAGGTCAGAATCACGATTCTGCTTTATGTTCTTTGTAGGTCTCCACGTCTGCAGACTCGGACCCTGCATCTTCGCTTGGCTGTCTTAACCCGACGACCTCTGGGGCTGCGACAGTGACAGGTGAACATGAAATCCTACGGGGCAGATGGTTCTGGGGAAGGAACTTTCTGCAGGATTTCTTGAACCATTGGAGGTAAGTCCACTTTGCTTTCTCCTACTACTGCCCCAGCTCCAAGACAGACCTTTACTGGTCTTTCCTTTAGATTTTTCCGTGCCCTTTCAGGCTTTCGACTCCACACGGGTGATATCTTCGTCGCCAGGGGTTCTCAGGGTAAAAAGGCTGAAGCAGAGGTTCAACATCCTCGGTCCAGTCTGATTTTATGTCATCCTATACACCCATTACACAGACTTTCCTACCACCTGGAGGGTCCCAGGGTAGGCGCAGGTCGATGGGAGAAGGCTTGGGCGGTTACAACCGTCTCAGGAGTCCCTCGGCATGGGTCGGCCGATTTACGATGACAAGAGAGTCATACTGCAGGCTGCGCTCCATAGGTTTCTAACCGCAAAGGGTATTGATCCCTGTTTTTCACATATCATTTGAATTAGGACAGTTCTCAGGCCTTTGTTTTCTTTTCACGTTCCGAAGCCAGTTGGCTCGGACAGGCCTATTCTGGCCTTACAATCCTTTTAGTCTGTGATTGCTAGTTTGAACAAGAAAGGGAGTTTTACGTGTCCCTTGTCTTCAGAGATGCCTATTTACTGATTTCCGTTGGACAGGCTTTTCTCAGATTCGCATTACAGGATTCTCAGTTTCACGGTCAGTCCTTTCCTCTCGGTCTCTCTTCCGCTCCCACAGAGTTTAGGAAGATCACAGAATAACTCTTTTTCAAGGGCAGTGGGTGACGTTGGTTCCCTAATGGGACAATTTACTGCTACTATCCCACTCTGTACATTAGGTGGCTTCTGAATATCCGGAGGATCCAGGAGCTTCTGATTCGACACAGATCCAATTTATGCTCCGCATAGACGTTTCTCAACACGGTCCGTCAGAGGATTTTTCATTCCTCGGCACCAGGTACTCTATTCCTTCAGTCAAGTTCCGACGCAATGAGTGGTCGCCTCCATTCCTCTCTGAGCGGGGGACAACAATCTTCTTTCCAGGTCAAGCCACCAGGTCAGACTCCTGGGTGAGGGAACATTCCCTGGAGTTTTGTCAGCTGGTCCGCTGTGGGCGGAGATTTCGGATCGACCTCAGGGCGTTCTGACTGACTCTTTAACCCTTTATTACTCTCGGACGTGAGCGCTGGCGGCAGTAGGCGAGGAGGCCCTCAGGGCTCCGGGGAGTTTTCTGGTTATTCTATCCTGCCTCCTTTTCTATTTCTACCTCATGTTCAGTAACACAGGAGGGGATTATGCGTGCTAGTCCTCTCGGTGGCGCTGGTTGGGCCACGCATGACTTGAATATACAGATACGCCTGTTGTCAGTAGAGGAGCCTTGGCTCCTACCTCGACTGGACTGTCTACTTCAACAGGCTCCTTTTTTTTCTCCTTGTTCAATCTTACACTGGTTTCGTTTACCCGTGTGACTGTTCACAAGACCTCAGAAGGGCGGAGTTCCCTAGTTCGGTTAGGCCTACTGGGCCCCGATTTCAGAAGTCTGTTACCTCTTCTCGCTTTTGCCACTTTTGGAAAACTTTATGGGACATAATAAGGATAAAAGGGGTTTTTCCCCCTTCTTCCAGTTACCATTCATCTTTGGTTTCTCTGGGAGGTTTTGCTCCGCTGCGCTTCAAACCACACTGACCGGAATTTTAGGTCTCTGCCTTTTTCGGTTTTCTTCCAAATGAGATTAGCCTAGCGGCCGTAAGTTCGGCCTCTTTTTCATGGAGTACTCTATTGGCAACTCCCCTGGCTGTGCTTCGGCCTCAGCGGTCGTTTCTTCCAGAGGGGATGTCCATTTTTCATATAAATCTGACACTAGTGTTTTTCAGTCCTCTCTGAATGTTGTCAGGGCTCGCCAACTCTCTCTACAGAGGTCTCAGGCTATTCGATGAAGTGTTTTTCTTCTTTGTTCTGTACGATGCTCCCGTACTAAATAGCCGGGGTCCCAGCATACGCTGGGCAGTTGGATACATCTGACCATCAGACAGTCTTCTTGGCGGTTACTAGGGAGCCTCCGTTTTCCATTTCAGCGCACTTTACGCGCATTGTAAGACCTTCGTGGGCAGCTGCCCGCGGGGTCTCCATGAATATTTTGTCGGGCGGCTACTTGGTCAAACCGACATTCGTTTTGTCAAATTCTACAAGTTTGACACTTTTACGGCCTCTGCATCACTGTTTGACCGAGCAGTTTTTACAGGACTCTCAGCGCTTTCCCACCCGTTTTTGGGAGCTCTGGGACGTCCCCATTGTAACTACACTCCAGTGGCCCCTAGTGGATGAAGGAGAAATCAGGATTTTGGTACTTACCGATAAATCCCTTTCTCCGATTCCACAGGGGCCACTGGACGCCCGCCCAGCGCTGTTCCTCCTGGTTTTTTGCTTAACGGTTTGCAGATCACCATATGACTGCTTGTTGAGTTCAGGCTAGCCTGGTTTTTGTCAGGTTCTGTTCCAGGTTTAGTTTGTGTTCGCCTGGTTTACAGGGCGTCGCTAACCTCCTCTACCTTAAGGTTTGTTTATTACAGCTCTCCTCGGGCACAGTTTTACGTAGACTGGCTTGGAGGGGAGATAGTAGGGGAGGAGCTAGCCACAGTGTGAGAATTTTTAAAGTGCCAGCTCCCAATTACTACCTACTATTTCCCCATTGTTAATACACTCCAGTGGCCCCTGTGGAATCGGAGAAAGGGATTTATCGGTAAGTACCAAAATCCTGATTACGCTCACACAGCGGCCATACTACGCTCACACAGCACCCATACTACACGGCACCCATACCACTCTCACACAGCACCCGTACTATGCTCACATAGCACCCATACTACTCTCACACAGCACCCATACTACACAGCACTCATATTACGCTCACACAGCGGCCATACTACGCTCACACAGCACCCATACTACACGGCACCCATACCACTCTCACACGGCACCCATACCACTCTCACAGCACCCATACTGCGCTCACACAGCACCCATACTACACGGCACCCATACCACTCTCACACAGCACCCATACTATGCTCACACAGCACCCATATTACGCTCACACAGCACCCATACTGCACTCACACGGCACCCATACCACTCTCACACAGCACCCATACTACACAGCACCCATACTACACTCACACAGCGGCCATACTACGCTCACACAGCACCCATACTACACAGCACCCATACTACGCTCACACAGAACCCATACTACGCTCACACAGAACCCATACTACGCTCACACAGCACCCATACTACTCTCATACAGCACCCATACTATGCTCACACAGCACCCATACTACTCTCACACAGCAGCCATACTACACAGCACCCATAATACGTCACACAGCACCCATACTACACAGCACTCCTATTACGCTCACACAGCGGCCATACTACGCTCACACAGCACCCATACTACACGGCACCCATACCACTCTCACACAGCACCCGTACTATGCTCACACAGCACCCATACTACTCTCACACAGCACCCATACTACACAGCACTCATATTACGCTCACACAGCGGCCATACTACGCTCACACAGCACCCATACTACACGGCACCCATACCACTCTCACACGGCACCCATACCACTCTCACAGCACCCATACTGCGCTCACACAGCACCCATACTACACGGCACCCATACCACTCTCACACAGCACCCATACTATGCTCACACAGCACCCATATTACGCTCACACAGCACCCATACTGCACTCACACGGCACCCATACCACTCTCACACAGCACCCATACTACACAGCACCTATACTACACTCACACAGCGGCCATACTACGCTCACACAGCACCCATACTACACAGCACCCATACTACGCTCACACAGAACCCATACTACGCTCACACAGAACCCATACTACGCTCACACAGCACCCATACTACTCTCATACAGCACCCATACTATGCTCACATAGCACCCATACTACTCTCACACAGCAGCCATACTACACAGCACCCATACTACACTCACACAGCGGCCATACTACGCTCACACAGCACCCATACTACACAGCACCCATACTACGCTCACACAGAACCCATACTACGCTCACACAGAACCCATACTACGCTCACACAGCACCCATACTACTCTCATACAGCACCCATACTATGCTCACACAGCACCCATACTACTCTCACACAGCAGCCATACTACACAGCACTCATACTACGCTCACACAGCCCTCATACTAAACTCACACAGCCCCAATTAGCTTCCCCACCTAGAACTCAACCCAACAATTTGTACATCCCAATGCCCATTAACACATTCACCCCCATACAGACACACACACACACACACACACACACACACACACACACACACATTTCATAAATCGATTCTACTCATCGTGGAGCATTTACAGAAGTCACCTGGCATCATGCAGCAATATCAGCAGCAGCAGCTCCTTCCTCCTGTAGGATAGTGTGGGAGGCGGAGCTTGTGTGTGTCACTGTCAGGCTCAGTCAGGACCCGAGTGGACTCTGGAGGAGAGGGGAGGGGCGGCCAGAGCACTGCCTGCACGGCTCTGTGGCTGCTGCCTGCTGATCTCACTGACAGGTGAGAATGTCGGGCTTTAGGAGGCGGGGCCTGGGAGGAGGGGGTGTGGCCATAGCCGTGGACCAGACTTTGTCTTTGTCATGTCAGGGGATGGGGGTGCGTGCGTGTGAGTGTGCGGCTCGCTTTGGTGTCACCCTATTGAAGGGTGACACCCGGGTGCGGGCCGCACCCCCCGCACCCACCTCAGGACGCCTCTGGCCCCTTTTACACATTATTCTAGGTAGAGCTCCTGTCACATATTACGCCAGGTAGAGCCCCTGACACACATTACACCAGGTAGAGCCCCTGACACACATTACACCAGGTAGAGCCCCTGTCACACATTACACCAGGTAGAGCCCCTGTCACACATTACACCAGGTAGAGCCCCTGTCACACATTATGCCAAGAAAAAAAGGAACTATAAGTTCCCCGGTGCCAGTTAAATACCCAGTATTAGATCACAGATTTGTTGCAGCTTTCATATAGCCAAGGCATACTCAACCCTTTTAGAACAAAAAAGAAAAAAAAAATATCTAAAGCGCTGACAACCTGTATATGTATATAAAATTATTTTAATTTATTTAAAAAAACTATATTATCTAGTCAAAATTAGATCATCATATCAGCAGAACTAAAAAAATTATATTTTTTCCAACATATACTATATAGAAATCACTCCCTTCTAGTTCACAGAAACTGTTTCCACTAAGATGTTACTTTGTATATAGTTTTATTGTATCTATTTCAGTCTCTGTGGAATAGAAAGGTTTACAGCTCCCTTCAACTCTGCAACAGTGCTGCTTTTTACTACTTGATCACATCCATTTATAAATGCATTAAAAAACTGATATCATTATAAAAATAAATCACACATTCAGTTTGCAATAATATTGTTATATCCATGCAGCTGCAATTTTGTTGTTAATTGTAAAGTCCCCATTTTTTTTTATCCGTTGGTAATATTCAAGGCTTTAATTTGCAATTTCGGCAGTGACACGCTGAGATCTTTAGGATCAAGCTTTATAACAGGATTTTAATACCTCTTTTACACCACCTGAAATATCCCGGGATTTTGCATGGGAGCGCGCAAAATCCCAGGACTGCAGGTGGTGTAAAAGGGTCACCCTGGGTCCACTTTCCCGGGAATCCAACCCGGCTTGTACACAGGATTGGACACGGATAAGACCTGGGAAGGAGGCGGTGTAAATGGGTAAGCTGGGTCAGCCGACCCGGCACCCATTTACAGCATGGCAAACCTCCCGTACCGCAGTGTCCGGCGGGCGGTCGGGATGCTGGGGGTCACGGCGCACGCTGTCTATGCAGACAGCGTGCACCGTACTGGTTGTAATGCTGCGGCTGGGGACACGGCACATGCTGTCTGTGCAGACAGCAGCGCCATGTCTGGTGCCTGGAAGCGCCGGAGGCTGGGGGCAGCACAGCAGCTTCCAGATTGCTGTGCTTGCCCCCGGCGAGACGCTCCGGAGTCCCGATCTGCAGTGTGGGCCGGCGCTTGGAGATGACATCATCTCTAAGCGCCGGCCCACAAGACACTGCACCCGGGTGCAGTGTAAACTGTGCCGCACTGCAGTGTAAATGGGGGGAGTCCCGGGTCTGACCCAGCTTGGAACCGTGTTCCAAATCCTGGGTCAGACCCAGGATTTTGGTGTAAAGGGGTATTACACAGCGTGTTTTAGTGATTATGCATTGATATTCTCTATTAAAAATCAGAATAAAGCTAATAGCACATTCAGTGCTTATTTGCAGACATGGCCATGCTGTTTAAACTTGAGTGCGCTTTACCCCTCTCGCCGTCCGTGGATCAGATGCCACTGGTTAGTTGAGCTCTCGGCTCTGGTAGCTAATTCCTTGTTGATTGAGCCTTTTCCGGAGGTCCGTATCCATTTCCACGTTGGGCAAATAGAGGTCTGGATGGGTATAGAGATCTTCTGATACCACTCATTAACGTCAGGTAGAGCCACTGTCAAACATTATGGCAGGTAGAGTCACGAGAGAGAGAGACAGAGAGAGAGAGAGAAAGAAAGAAAGAAAGAGAGGGCGGGATGTACTAAAGGGAAAATGCAGGGGTTTTACCATATGTACTAACCCCTGTATGCCATGATTTCACACCTGAGGGTATACCCATCTTGCATGTGGGTATGAAGAACCTCTACCTGCTAATTGCTGGAGCCTCTTCCGACTTCCTCCTCTGTCCTTACTCCCAAACACTGCTCCAGTCCATGCCACGGCCTGACATCGGGCTGTCCGTCGTTGGCCCACTCACCCCCACCGTGATTGGCCAGGGATCTCTGTGGGAGGCGGAGCTCTGGGCTGCTGAAGGGAGCCAGTGCCGCACAACTTCACAAGTGACATGCGGGCACTCGGCGGAGTCCTTTCCGGGAACATCAGGATTTTTTATGAGTAGGAGGCTGTTTTGGTGACGGGTAGGACGGCTTTGATTTATCATAAAATAGAAAAAATCCACCACTGGCATCTGGCGCTGCCTACAGCAGACAGCGCTGCTGCAGGTATAGGGTGGCCAGTCGGGGTCACAGCGCACGATGCGCCCTTAGCTAAAGTGCGCTGTGTGCAAAGCACACTTCGCACACATGTAGTTACGGCCCTGTCATTTACCTCTCTCTGCTCAATTGTGTTTTGTGTCATGCTCGGGACTGTAACTCTGCAAGATGTAGAGGGACCATCTTCAGACCCAAGTGACTCTCACTTTTCTTCTGGAATGGTGAATTACTCCTAGTTAGATAGAGAAACAAGGAGTTGGGAGATCAGGCGTGTAATGCACTTGATATATTGCTGTGGCAAATTGAGATATTCAATATTAACCTTTCTTTGAAAATCTATCAGTTTCTGTTATATACAGAAATAATGATCATCTAGGTGACTGGTTGGTTCTCGCCAGATCATTGTAACCATAAAATCCATACTATTCTTGCTCACTTTCATCCATTTCAACAGACTTTTTTAGTGCGTTATACAGCACATATGAGGTGTATCTTGACTGACATTGTGACTTCACTATAAATTGTCCACAAATATAACAAAAACTATTTGGACAATTTATAAATTTCGCTCTATTTTAAAATATTTCACAAAATAAACACCGCACTTAGAGTAGACAACCTGTCACTACAGCGTATAAACCAAAACTATCTCCTCAAGTACACATTTGTATTGTGTTTGGTCCAAATATAGATAAACGTTATTCATTCAGCACACTCCAGACAGCCACTTAAATCAGATGGGGATGGGTCGGAAATATTATGCGTATTTGAATAATAAAGATTTAAAAAAAAAAAACATATTACAGACATGTCCGTTTATGGCGAATTCAGTGTTCGTTTCTCTGATTCCACCTCTCCTTCGCTACCTCTCTCAGTTGGAGTACCGCAAGGCTCAGTCCTAGGTCCTCTGCTTTTCTCTATCTATACCACATCTCTTGGCAAACTAATCAACTCTTTCGGATTTCAGTACCATCTGTATGCGGATGATACTCAAATCTACCTATCCTCCCCTGATTTGTCACCATCTGTATTGGGCCGTGTCACTGAATGCCTTTCTGCCATTTCATCTTGGATGACATCTCGCCACCTCAAACTTAATATTTCCAAAACAGAATTAATTATATTTCCACCGGTCATTAGTAGTTTCCAACCTGATATCTCTATCACTGTTGAGAACTCTGCAATCACCCCTACCCCACAAGCTCGCTGCCTAGGTGTCATTCTTGACTCTGAACTGTCCTTTGTGACCCACATTCAATCTGTCTCAAGATCATGTTACATACATCTAAGAAACATATCCAAAATACGCCCTTATCTTACACAAGACACAGCAAAAACTCTAATCCATGCTCTCATTATCTCCCACATTGATTATTGTAATAGTCTCCTGACCGGTCTTCCCAAACATAGGCTCTCACCACTACAATCCATTTTGAATGCAGCTGCGAGGCTAATCTTCCTTGCCAGACGTTCATCGTCTGCAGATCCGCTCTGTCAGTCCCTCCATTGGTTACCGGTGTTCTACCGTATTAAATATAAAATACTTTTACTCACATACAAGGCTATTAACCAAACTGCACCAACATACATCTCTTCACTCATCTCAAAATATCTCCCTACCCGACCTCTCCGCTCTGCACAAGATCTACGTCTCTCATCCACACGCATTACTTGTTCACACTCAAAATTACAGGACTTTATCCGGGCTTCACCCACTCTGTGGAAGGCCCTCCCACGCACAGTAAGACTCGCCTCTAGTCTCCAAACCTTTAAATGTTCCCTGAAAACTCACCTCTTCAGACAAGCCTATCAAATTCCAGACCCACCCACATAACCTTCAGTGCTTCCCTATCTAATTACATCCTCTGTAGAGTATTCATAACATCACATATCTTGTCTTTCTTTAGTCTCACACCCTCCTGACACTTGGATAACTTTGTGGGGTATCATCATACAACCCATTAAGAACCTAGCAATCTGGTGGACCATTATGCAATAGGTAGCATCTATCCTTGTGTATCTATGCCTATTTCCCTATAGATTGTAAGCTTGCGAGCAGGGCCTTCCTACCTCTATGTCTGTCTGTTTCTACCCAGTTTTGTTCTATTACTGTTGTTCTAATTGTAAAGCGCAACGGAATATGCTGCGCTATATAAGAAACTGTTAATAAATAAATAATAAATAAATAACAACTGCGCTGTATGTGACTAAAAGCTGCTCAGTTTAAAAATAGTACAATTAGGAACATGTAACGAGCGCTAACATTTATAAATTAAAATATGTATTTGCCATGGGTTGTTTATGTGTAAAAAGTGGCACCTGTAAAAAAGACTTTCAGTTAGTTTGGCAGTATGTTTACAACTCCTTTATGGAGTGAGTGGTTTGAGCTCAGTCCGTACCAATTCACAGTTTGTATTGTGAATGTGCTAACTGTCCCTACCTCCTAGTCAGTCCCGTACACAAGAAGGTGTTGTGGTCCTTCAGTCTCGATCCGCTGCGTCCAGCGGTGAAGGATCGCGGCTTGTTGTCGGGTCGCGGCTCAATGACGTCACACTGCGGCTAGGCGTCGGGAAGTTCGGGCCGGAAAGGTGATGGTCTGTAGCTCGATGCCTCCAACGCGTTTAGTGCGTCTCCGCGCACTTAATCATGGATGGCATGTCCATTTCCTGATCTGCAATTTATACTAAAAAAACTTTATTGTTTATTGTTAAAAAAACGGAAGTATGCACAGGAAGTTGGATCAAACAGGCGGCAAACATGTGCTCCCGTTTGTCTCTACTTATTTTTGAATTTTAAAAAATATTTTTCTTCTTTTTTGGTTTTTTTGGTGCCACTTATGTTAAATGATAAAAAATGTATTTATAATGACTGGTGAATTGTGTATTTTATAAAAAAGCATTTATTTCGATATCAATATTGAGTCCATGGGGTATTTTTTCATTTCAAAAATCCATCTTGTTTAATTTTTTATTAAATCTGTTACAATGTTTCCCCCTCTCCAGTTGTTTGGAACTTTTTGTATTGCCAAGAATTTTAAACCACGTGGATCTTTGTTGTGAAAGTCAAGGAAGTGTTTTGACACACTGTGCGTAACGAGTCCTCTTTTTATGTTATAGATGTGTTCGGCCAGTCTTATTTTGATTTTTCTTTTAGTTTGACCAATATACTGTAGCCCACAAGGGCATTCAATGAGGTAAATCACTTGTTCTGTTTCACAGCTTAGATGGTCTCTGATTTCATATGTTTTTCCTGTTTGGTTTGATTTAAATTGTTCTTCTGGTTTAGTCGTGGTTTTGCTAAGATTTTTACAAGCTTTGCAATTGAGACAGAAATGGTAACCTTTTGTTTCTTTCTTCACTGGTGAATTTCTCTGGTAACTTTTGACAAGATTCTGTTTGATGTTCTTCGCCTTTCTGTATATGATTTTTGGTTTGTCCGTTAAGCAATCTTTCAGTTCGTTGTCCAATTTTAGAACGTGCCAGTGTTTGTTCAGCATTGTTTCTATCATGTGGTGGTTGCTATTATATTGAGTGATGAATTTGGCGGCAAACATGTGCTCCCGTTTGTCTCTACTTATTTTTGAATTGAAAAAAAAAATGCATACCATAATGAGATATCATGTTGATGGGACCTAAATATAAGCACAGAATGCATTTATGTTTGACATCTACCTTAAACACACAGCCTGAAGGTCATTTTTAGCTAATATTTTAATAACTTTGTGCATTAAACAAAGTTTGTGTACATATAGAAAAAAAATTTATGTTCCATATACAGCTTATAAACACAGCCTGAAGGTCATTTAATACAATATTTCTCTTACGTCCTAGAGGATGCTGGGGACTCCGTAAGGACCATGGGGATAGACGGGCTCCGCAGGTGACATGGGCACTTTAAGAATGACTTTAGGTATGGGTGTGCACTGGCTCCTCCCTCTATGCCCCTCCTCCAGACCTCAGTTTACTACTGTGCCCAGAGGAGACTGGGTGCATTACAGGGAGCTCTCCTGAGTTTCCTGTCAGAAAGTATTTTGTTAGGTTTTTTATTTTCAGGGAGCCTGCTGGCAACAGACTCCCTGCATCGAGGGACTGAGGGGAGAGAAGCAGACCTACTTCTGTGAGTTTCAAGGCTCTGCTTCTTAGGCTACTGGACACCATTAGCTCCAGAGGGATCGGTACGCAGGTCTCACCCTCGCCGTCCGTCCCAGAGCCGCGCCGCCGTCCTCCTCGCAGAGCCGGAAGATAGAAGCTGGGTGAGTATGAGAAGAAAAGAAGACTTCAAAGGCGGCAGAAGACTTCATGATCCTCACTGAGGTAACGCACAGCGGTGAAGCTGTGCGCCAGTGCTCCCATACACCTCACACACGGCAGTCACTGTAAGGGTGCAGGGCACAAGGGGGGTGCCCTGGGCAGCATATAAACCTCTTTCTGGCAAAAATATATATATATACAGTTGGGCACTGTATATATAATGAGCCCCTGCCAGTTTTCAGTATATTTGAGCGGGACAGAAGCCCGCCGCCGAGGGGGCGGGGCTTCTCCCTCAGCACTCACCAGCGCCATTTTCTCCACAGCACATCGCTAAGAGGAAGCTCCCCGGACCCTCCCCTGCTTAACCACGGTGAAAGAGGGTTTTGAAGAAGGGGGGGGGCACATAATTTGGCACATTTATATATGTACAAACAGCGCTACTGGGTAAACATATATTTATATAGTGTTTTTTCCTGGGTCATATAGCGCTGGGTGTGTGCTGGCATACTCTCTCTCTCTGTCTCTCCAAAGGGCCTTGTGGGGGAACTGTCTTCAGATAAGAGGCTTCCCTGAGTGTGTGGTGTGTCGGTACGCGTGTGTCGACATGTCTGAGGTAGAAGGCTTTCAGGGGGAGGAGGAGGAGAGAATGAGTGTGGTGTCTCCGTCGACAATGCCGACACCTGACTGGATGGATACGTGGAAGGTTTTAAGTGCTAATGTAAATTTATTGCACAAAAGATTAGACAAAGCTGAAGCAAGGGAACAGCCAGGGAGTCAACCCATGTCTGTCCCTATGTCGCAGGGACCTTCGGGGTCTCAAAAGCGCCCACTATCCCATATTGTAGACACAGATACCGACACGGATTCTGACTCCAGTGTCGACTACGATGATGCAAAATTACAGCCAAAAGTGGCTAAATGTATTCGATATATGATCATTGCAATAAAAGATGTTTTGCATATCACAGAGAAACCCCCTGTCCCTGACACGAGGGTACACATGTATAAGGGAAAGAAACCTGAGGTAACCTTTCCCCCCTCACATGAGTTGAACGAATTATGTGAAAAAGCATGGGAATCTCCAGACAAAAAACTGCAGATTCCCAAAAGGATTCTTATGGCGTATCCTTTCCTGCCAACGGACAGGATACGGTGGGAATCCTCCCCTAGGGTGGACAAGGCATTAACACGCTTATCCAAAAAGGTAGCGCTGCCATCCCAAGATATGGCTACCCTCAGGGACCCTGCTGACCGCAAGCAGGAGGATATCTTGAAGTCCATTTACACACATTCTGGTACCTTACTCAGACCGGCGATTGCGTCGGCCTGGGTTTGTAGCGCGGTAGCAGCATGGACATATACCTTATTGGCGGATATTGAGACCCTAGATAAGGATACCATTTTATTGACCCTAGGGCATATAAAAGATGCGGTCTTATATATGAGAGATGCTCAAAGAGACATTAGTCTACTGGGTTCCAGAATCAACGCGATGTCCATTTCTGCTAGACGTGTCCTATGGACCCGGCAATTGGCAGGTGATGCCGACTCAAAGAGGCATATGGAGGTTTTACCTTACAAGGGTGAGGAATTGTTTGGGGAAGGTCTCTCGGACCTGGTCTCCACAGCTACAGCTGGTAAATCAAATTTTCTACCTTATGGCCCTCATTCCGAGTTGTTCGCTCGGTATTTTTCATCGCATCGCAGTGAAAATCCGCTTAGTACGCATGCGCAATGTTCGCACTGCGACTGCGCCAAGTAACTTTACTATGAAGAAAGTATTTTTACTCACGGCTTTTTCTTCGCTCCGGCGATCGTAATGTGATTGACAGGAAATGGGTGTTACTGGGCGGAAACACGGCGTTTCAGGGGCGTGTGGCTGAAAACGCTACCGTTTCCGGAAAAAACGCAGGAGTGGCCGGGGAAACGGTGGGAGTGCCTGGGCGAACGCTGGGTGTGTTTGTGACGTCAACCAGGAACGACAAGCACTGAACTGATCGCACAGGCAGAGTAAGTCTGGAGCTACTCTGAAACTGCTAAGTAGTTAGTAATCGCAATATTGCGAATACATCGGTCGCAATTTTAAGAAGCTAAGATTCACTCCCAGTAGGCGGCGGCTTAGCGTGTGTAACTCTGCTAAATTCGCCTTGCGACCGATCAACTCGGAATGAGGGCCTATATTCCCTCACAGCCTAAGAAAGCGCCACATTATCAAATGCAGTCCTTTCGATCACAAAGAAACAAGAAAGTACGAGGTGCGTCCTTTCTTGCCAGAGGTAAGGGCAGAGGAATAAAGCTGCACAACACAGCTAGTTCCCAGGAACAGAAGTCCTCCCCGGCCTCTACAAAATCCACCACATGACGCTGGGGCTCCGCTACAGGAGTCCGCCCCAGTGGGGGCACGTCTTCGAATTTTCAGTCACATCTGGGTTCACTCACAGGTGGATCCCTGGGCAATAGAAATTGTTTCCCAGGGTTACAAGCTGGAATTCGAAGAGGTGCCTCCTCGCCGGTTTTTCAAATCGGCCCTACCAGCTTCTCCTCCGGAAAGGGAGATAGTGTTAAATACAATTCACAAATTGTATCTTCAACAGGTGGTGGTCAAGGTTCCCCTGCTTCAACAAGGGAGGGGATATTACTCAACCCTATTTGTGGTCCCGAAACCGGACGGTTCAGTCAGACCCATTTTACATTTAAATCCCTGAACCTATACTTGAAGAGGTTGAAGTTCAAGATGGAATCTCTCAGAGCGGTCATCGCCAGCCTGGAAGGGAGGGATTTTATGGTATCTCTGGACATAAAGGATGCATTCATGTTCCCATTTATCCACCTCATCAGGCGTACCTGAGATTTGCGGTACAGGATTGTCATTACCAATTTCAGACGTTGCCGTTTGGGCTTTCCACGGCCCCGAGGATTTTCACCAAGGTAATGGCGGAAATGATGGTGCTCCTGCGCAAGCAAGGTGTCACAATTATCCCGTACTTGGACGATCTTCTCATAAAAGCGAGATCAAGAGAGCAGTTACTGAACAGCGTGCCACTTTCACTGAAGGTGTTACAGCAACACGGCTGGATTGTCAATATCCCGAAGTCGCAGTTGGTTCCTACGACTCATTTGACTTTCTTGGGCTTGATTCTGGATACAGACCAGAAAAGGGTTTATCTTCCGATAGAAAAAGCTCAGGAACTCATGACTCTAGTCAGGAACTTATTGAAGCCAAAACAGGTGTCAGTGCATCACTGCACTCGAGTCCTGGGAAAGATGGTGGCATCATACGAAGCCATTCCCTTCGGCAGGTTCCATGCGAGGACTTTCCAATGCATCGGTTGATCACCCCGTCCCCCAGAGCCAGGGTATCTCTCCTGTGGTGGCTGCAGAGTGCTCACCTTCTAGAAGGCCACAGTTTCGGCATTCAGGACTGGATCTTGGTGACCACGGACGCGAGCCTCCGAGGTTGGGGAGCAGTCATGCAGGGAAGAAACTTCCAAGGTCTTTGGTCAAGTCAAGAGACTTGTCTTCGCATCAACATCCTGGAACTGAGGGCCATATACAATGCCCTACGTCAAGCGGAGACCTTACTGCGCGACCGACCGGTTCTGATCCAGTCAGACAACATCACCGCAGTGGCTCATGTAAACCGCCAAGGCGGCACAAGGAGCAGAGTGGCAATGGCGGAAGCCGCCAGGATTCTTCGCTGGGCGGAAAATCATGTAAGCACACTGTCAGCAGTGTTCATTCCGGGAGTGGACAACTTGGAAGCAGACTTTCTCAGAAGACACGACCTGCATCAAAGAGAGTGGGGACTTCATCAGGAAGTCTTCGCACAGATTGCAAGTCAGTGGGGACTGCCCCAGATAGACATGATGGCATCCCGCCTCAACAAAAAGCTGCAGAGGTATTGCGCCAGATCAAAAGACCCTCAGGCGGTAGCTGTAGACGCCCTAGTGACACCGTGGGTGTTCCAGTCGGTCTATGTGTTTCCTCCTCTTCCTCTCATCCCAAAGGTGTTGAGAATAATAAGGAAAAGAGGAGTACAGACAATCCTCATTGTTCCAGATTGGCCACGAAGGACCTGGTATCCGGATCTACTGGAAATGCTCACAGAAGATCCATGGCCTCTTCCTCTACGTCAGGACCTGTTGCAACAGGAGCCCTGTCTGTTCCAAGACTAACCGCGGCTGCGTTTGACGGCATGGCGGTTGAACGCCGGATCCTAACGGAAAAGGGCATTCCGGATGAGGTCATTCCTACTCTGATAAAGGCTAGGAAGGACGTGACAGCTAAACATTATCACCGTATATGGCGAAAATATGTTGCTTGGTGTGAGGCCAGGAATGCTCCTCCGGAAGTATTCCATCTGGGCCGTTTCCTTCACTTCCTACAAACTGGAGTGAATTTGGGCCTAAAATTAGGCTCCATTTAGGTTCAGGTTTCGGCCTTATCCATTTTCTTTCAAAAGGAATTGGCTTCTCTCCCAGAAGTACAGACTTTTGTAAAGGGAGTGCTGCATATTCAGCCTCCTTTTGTACCTCCGGTGGCGCCTTGGTACCCTAACGTGGTGTTGAGTTTCCTCAAGTCGCACTGGTTTGAACCACTTAAAACTTTGGAGTTGAAATATCTCACTTGGAAAGTGGTCATGTTGTTAGCCTTGGCTTCGGCTAGGCGAGTGTCGGAATTGGCTACTTTGTCTCATAAAAGCCCCTATCTAGTTTTCCATATGGATAGAGCGGAATTGCGGACCCGCGCTCAATTCTTGCCTAAGGTGGTGTCATCTTTTCATATGAACCAACCTATTGTGGTGCCTGTGGCTACGCACGACTTGGATGATTCCGAGTCCCTTGATGTAGTCAGGGCTTTGAAAATTTACGTGGCCAGAATGGCTAGAGTCAGAAAAACAGAAGCACTGTTTGTCCTATATGCGGTCAACAAGGCTGGCGCCCCTGCTTCAAAGCAGACTATTGCTCGCTGGATCTGTAACACGATTCAGCAGGCTCATTCCACGGCTGGATTGCCGTTACCAAAATCGGTCAAGGCCCATTCCACTAGGAAGGTGGGCTCTTCTTGGGCGGCTGCCCGAGGGGTCTCAGCATTACAGCTGTGCCAAGCTGCTACTTGGTCGGGTTCAAACACCTTTGCAAAGTTCTATAAGTTTGATACCCTGGCTGAGGAGGACCTCCTGTTTGCTCAGTCGGTGCTGCAGAGTCATCCGCACTCTCCCGCCCGTTTGAGAGCTTTGGTATAATCCCCATGGTCCTTACGGAGTCCCCAGCATCCTCTAGGACGTAAGAGAAAATAAGATTTTAAACCTACCGGTAAATCTTTTTCTCGTAGTCCGTAGAGGATGCTGGGCGCTCGTCCCAAGTGCGGACTACTTCTGCAAGACTTGTGTATAGTTTTGCTTACATAAGGGTTATGTTATAGTTTTCATCGGTCTTGGACTGATGCTATGTTGTTTTCATACTGTTAACTGGTTAGTATATCGCAAGTTATACGGTGTGATTGGTGTGGCTGGTATGAATCTTGCCCTTGGATTAACAAAAATCCTTTCCTCGTACTGTCTGTCTCCTCTGGGCACAGTTTCTCTAACTGAGGTCTGGAGGAGGGGCATAGAGGGAGGAGCCAGTGCACACCCATACCTAAAGTCTTTCTTAAAGTGCCCATGCCTCTTGCAGAGTCCGTCTATCCCCATGGTCCTTACGGAGTCCCCAGCATCCTCTACGGACTACGGGAAAAAGATTTACCGGTAGGTTTAAAATCTTATATTTTAATACTTTTGTGTATTAAACAAAGTTTGTGTACATTGAGCCATCAGAAAACAAAGGTTTCACTATCTCAGTCTCACTGAAGAAATTCCGTATTTCGGAATATTCCGTATTTCGGAAAATTTGGATATGGGATACTCAACCTGTAATACAAATCATTAGAGTAGGAAGTCGGCACGGCTGGCACAAAGGACAAAAAGGAAAGAAAAAAAGCAAAGACGCCACTAAAAAAAGTAGGAAGCTGAAGGCAAAGTAATCGGAGCATTGTCCAACAGGTGTCTGGTTTCGTACCATTGTGTTGAGTGAAAACATTTATGCAATTGCTGGTTAAGATCCCCCAGCAGAGTCAATAAAGCCCTCCCAAATCTGGAAAAAACTATTCCGTACTTTTTTCCTTATGAAGAGTTCCCTCCAGCCAATCCTTGCAACAGGCGTAAAACTATTTGTCCCTAAATAGTACTAATGAATGGGGGTCATTATGAATCCACATGTGCAAGATACATTTGCGGGGACTGCAGATATATTGAGTAGTAACTTTTTACTAGCCTGTAACCGTCTGATGGAGGCAGGGGTAATCCCTAGGATCGCCCATTCCACAGTTAAGGGCAAATAATTAAGAAGGAAGATTATTGCAAAGTGACAAACTTGTCTCCAGAAATGAGACGTAATGCAATGCAGGAAAGTGGCCCCTGAGGCACAACATTTTGGACAGGTCCCTGATTCAGAGATGCCCATTAAAAACCTAAGGTGTTGGGAAAGATACCCATTATGGTATATATTATAAAACTTTTCCCTATACATGGTAGAAGACATAGGGGGTTGTTCAGAGTTGTTAGCAAACCAAAAAAGTTAGCAATTGGGCAAAACCATGTTGCCCTGCAGGTGGGGCAGAATGTAACATGTGCAGAGAGAGTTAGATTTAGGTGGGGTGTGTTCAAACTGAAATATAAATTGCAATGTAAATAATGCAGCCAGTATTTACCAGATACAGAAACAATGTAACCCAATGAAATCTAAATCTCTCTGCACATTACATCTGCCCCACCTGCAGTGCAACATGGTTTTGCCCAATTGCTAACTTTTTTGTTTGCTAACAACTCAGAGTAACCCCTCCATAGTACTTAAAGAATAGGATTTCATTTTGAGGAGACGTTCCAGGGTAATAAAGGGAAAGATTTGTAGCCATGAGGGACCCACTAGGGACCTAGATAACATTGCATTGAAAGCATTAGGCCAATCATGTAACGAGAAATGCCTCACCACTGAGCTAGCATATTGTTGAGCTTATATGTGAGAACGTGGTATATTGTATTTGTTAACTATGACTCGTATATGAAGAGAAGAAGTCCACAGTGCCTGAACTTTAGAAATACCATGAGAAAAACAGAAGGTGAACAGAGGGGATGAGGTTCCGGTCACTATACCGATGGTAGGATCCTGAACAGTTAACAGACCGACTGTTGGCATGCCGACCAGCAGGGACTATTACCACTCGTGGGTGTCCATGACACCCATAGAGTGGGGATAGAATCTGTCAGCCAAACCCAACCCGAAGGGAGCTGTAACTGGACCGTTTTGAAATTCAGGATTAGCCACCAATGGTAAAAATAAAGAATGATGGCGGTTAAAGCCCCAACGATGTCTAGTAAAATGCCACACAGTGCAATAGGACATTAATAAGGGATTTTGGGACACATCAGGAAGTTCCTGTTTATGGGAAAGTAAAAAAAATATAGGAGAGGTAGGTCAGGTAGAAAGGATTGGTCAATATCGGGAATGGTATATAAATCAGTATGATGTATCCAGTCTCAGATGTAATGGAATATACTGGCATAACTATATATTTTCAGGTTTGGAAGATGTACCCACCATTAGTAGGGGACTGCTGCAATTTAAGCAAACTTATCTGGGGTCTTTTAATTTGCCAAATAAATGTACGGAAAGTGGCATAAATATATATTTCATCTGATGCAAACAGTAAGATGGACAGCATCTGAAGTGGATAAATACGTTTTGGGAATGTTATCATTTAAGTACAGTAAATGTATTTTTATTTTTTTAAATTAAGTCATTTTTATTGTTTTAAAAAACATAGACATCCACACATACAATATATTAATACAAACATTGCGCTACCATTCTTAATTGTTAGGCCTATGTACATTGATTTTCAGAGCAAATCGTTTTCCAGGAGAGTCAGTAAATACTGTAAATTAATGAATAGAAATAGTGATATATTTAATTCCTTTGTAGGATAATAAGTAGGAGAGAGAGTGAGTAAATCCTATATATGCTTGTGGCTATGTATCATAAATTGAATAATGTTAACCCCCAACAAAGCCTGCAGTAGGTTTGAGAAACAAGAAGGGAATGTAAGGTGCCCACTGACGAGTCTTGGAACCACAGTTGTATATGAACCATTTAAGCAGCATAGTAATAGTGCTGAAAATGTGAAAGTGCTAGACCTCCCTCAGATTTGGATCTAGTCAGTGTCATATCATATACGAGGACAGCGGCTCACTCATATCAAGGAGGGAAGGAGGCCAGCCAAGTTTCGAAATAAGAATGAAGGTATAAAAATTGGGGAATGCTGAAGAATATACAATAACTTAGGCTGTAAAACCATCTTAATTAGGGTTATTCTCCCTGTAACCGTAAGGGGAAGCCGGCTCCAAGCTTTATCTTTATCATATGCAAAAAAAAAAAGGGATCTATATTAAGGTAAATAAAGTCTGCCAGAGTATTAGTTACCATAATTCCAAGATATTTAAGTTGATCTACCCACCATATAGGAAGGGAGGTAAGCGGGATAGTAGGGCATCTACCTCGAAGAGGCATGACATGTGATTTGCACCAGTTGATATTAAGGCCCAAAAATTAGTGTATTTTTATGAAACCAGACATATTAAGAGTATACAAATTCTGGATTTTCGTAGGTAAATAGATTCCCAAATATTTCATGGATGTTTTAGCCCATGTAATCTGGAGGTCTATACTCCATGAAGGATATAAAGTAGGACTCATGAGCAAAGCCTGGGATTTATCATGGTTTGTTCTAAAACCAGACACATATCCAATTCTTTAAACTTTGATAATATGGAGGTCAAAGTGGTTTCTGGAGATGAGACATACAGTATAAAAGTAAATCATCCATTAAAGCCATCACCTTTACCTCCTGGGATCCCAACTGTATTACATGAAAAATTGGCTAAGACTACACGATTCTCAAAAGGGGATCAACAGCAATGTTAAACAACAGGGGAGAGAGTGGGAACAACTGGAAGAAGTCATGACCAAAAGCCCTAGCCTCAAATATCCCTAAAAGGTGAGACCATGACACAGTATCAAAAGATTTCTCATCATTAAAGCTGAGAAGCATGTCTAGAAAAGGCTTGTTCCTCAAGGAAGTCGAAACAATTGCATCCAGTGCTGTTCAGACCCCTTTAAATGAAAATCTGTTATTTGTAAAACCAAGCTGGTGTGGAGTGAGAATGTGGTGCAATATTTATTGGAGGCGGTTCTCCAGAATTTTGGACAATAGAATGATATTCTGATTAAGGAGCATTGTAGGCCTGTAAGAGCAGATGATCTCCAGGTCCCTTCCAGGTCCCTTCCAGGCTTTGGAAGCAAGATGGTATGGGTATAAGTACAGTTTGGAAAGGGTATATTGTCTTTATGGATCTTTTTGAAAAGATCGGTAACAATGTGAGTTTCTAAATGATGTAATGCTCTGAAAATCCAACAGTGCCTTGGTACACATTATTGGGAAGTAGAGAAATTACAATGGACACCGCTAATTCTTTAATGTCTTCATTAAAAAATTCTTGCTGGGATGAAGAAAGTTTAGGCTCAGTGACATACAGTGACGTGAGCCAGAGCCTTTCCTGTCATACTTCAGTATGCTCCAGACTGTTGACTATATAAAGTATATGAAAAATACAAATAATATATTATAAATATCTTCTTTGTATTATTCTAATAATTTTTGGTCAAATCTCTGGAGTAAAAAGTCTGTGACAGGAGAGGCAGTGCCTCACCTGCCTGCCTTGTCCGCACATCTCTGATCAAAACCCACCAATTTTCCAGCAGTATATACTGCTGCACCTGTGTATAATCCCTATATGCACCCTTGGGCTCATATATTGTGTGTAAATGTGGTACTAGCTAGTGCCTACTGAGCCATTTACCTCACAACACATCTCTGATTTAGCTCCACCAATAAACCACTGTATAACTGAGGATCATGAGATAAAGCCATGTATAAAGAGGTATAGAATGAATGAAATGTAGAAAGTCAGCAGTGGACTGTCCCGTACTGTTAGTGGCTGGATCCCACAGAACCGCAATGTGGAGATAATGTTTCTGCACTTTGGTCATATTGTTGTCCCGTAATAATGATTTGCCACATAGTCGGCTTGCAGCCGAGCAGTTGCTAAAAGAAACTTAGAATAACTTGGCTTCTTTGTTTATAATTGGCCTGATGTGAGTATGATGGATTTGACACGTAGAGATGGTATGCATGCGATACCTGTTAGGCATTTACATGGACTATGAGTACTGCTGAAAACTATCAGAACAGACAAAAAAAGATGGGAATCCCCAGAGGAAATCCCTGGAGACCTGGTCCAAAGGCATACAAAGATGGCTGCGTGATCAGAAACATTATGAACATATGTCAAGATCACCCATTGGAGCATTTGACCAGAGAGCAGAAAATAGTCAATCCTTGATAAAGATTTATTTACGTATGAGTGAAACGTATACAGGTTGAGTATCACTTATCCAAAATGCTTGGGACCAGAGGTATTTTGAGTAACGGATTTTTCCGTATTTTGGAATAATTGCATACCATAATGAGATATCATGGCTATGGGACCTAAGTCTAAGCACAGAATGCATTTATGTTTCATATACACCTTATACACACAGCCTGAAGGTAATTTTAGCCAATATTTTTTATAACTTTGTACATTAAACAAAGTGTGTCTACAGTCACACAATTCATTTATGTTTCATATACACCTTGGCCCTCATTCCGAGTTGATCGGTCGCAAGGCGATTTTAGCAGAGTTACACACGCTAAGCCGCCGCCTACTGGGAGTGAATCTTAGCTTCATAAAATTGCGACCGATGTATTCGCAATAATGCGATTACTAACTACTTAGCAGTTTCAGAGTAGCTCCAGACTTACTCTGCCTGTGCGATCATTTCAGTGCTTGTCGTTCCTGGTTGACGTCACAAACACACCCAGCGTTCGCCCAGGCACTCCCACCGTTTCCCCGGCCACTCCTGCGTTTTTTCCGGAAACGGTAGCGTTTTCAGCCACACGCCCCTGAAACGCCGTGTTTCCGCCCAGTAACACCCATTTCCTGTCAATCACATTACGTTCGCCGGAGCGAAGAAAAAGCCGTGAGTAAAAATACTTTCTTCATAGTAAAGTTACTTGGCGCAGTCGCAGTGCGAACATTGCGCATGCGTACTAAGCGGATTTTCACTGCGATGCGATGAAAAATACCGAGCGAACAACTCGGAATGAGGGCCCTTATACACACAGCCTGAAGGTCATTTAATACAATATTTTTAATAACTTTGTGTATTAAACAAAGTTTGTGTACATTGAGCCATCAGAAAACAAAGGTTTCACTATCTCACTCTCACTCAAAAAAAGGTCTGTATTTCGGAATATTCCGTATTTCGGAATATTTGGATATGGGATACTCAACCTGTATATCCTATATGAGGGGTTAAAAATTTGTAAGACATTGTGAAGGCCATTAACAGTACCCAATAAATGCAACCCCTCACCTCCTGGTGTGGGGAGAGTTCAAACCAGAACGATCAAACAAAGTATCAACTACTCTATATAGATCACCCTCCCAGTACAAGTTAAAAATGAAGCGTTATAATAGCAAATGTGAAATGTGGGGAAAAAAATAAAGTTAGGTAACGTAGGGGCATACAAATTCAGGAGTGCATATGGGTCATCATGAATAAGTACATCCAGCAAAATATATCTACCCTCTTTATCAATTATAGCATGAGTAATCGAATAACAAAGACGTTAATGGAATAAAATGTATCCAAGTATCACGCAGAGACATAGCCTTAAGGTGGGTACACACTGGTAGATATATCTGCAGATCAATTGATCGGCAGATATATCTATGGACTGATCGGGCAGTGTGTTGAACATACACACTGCCCGATCCATCGGGGACTGGTGTCATGAACTGGGCGGGCGTGTAGACACGCCCGCCCAGTTCAGCTATCAACCACCGGCGGCTGCCGCAGCATGTGTACGGGCGGTCAGCCAACCGCCCATACACACACAGCGACGCGCCAATATATCCTGTGCTGCAGGGCCGACGCGATACGTCTGTGAACGATGGAGTTCACGCGATACGGCTGTGTTGCGGGGCCGACGCGATACGTCTGTGAACTACGGCGTTCACGCGATACATCTGTGAACGACTCAGTTCACAGACATATCGCCCGTACACACTGGCTGACGGACCCGCGATATATCGGCCGATCAAGAGAACGGCCGATATATCGGCCAGTGTGTACCCACCTTTAGAGGCAGCCCATTGTGTCTCCTCTATAAACACCACATCAGGCGATAATAAGATTTTACTTACCGGTAAATCTATTTCTCGTAGTCCGTAGTGGATGCTGGGGACTCCGTAAGGACCATGGGGAACAGACGGGCCCCGCAGGAGACATGGGCACTTTAAGAAAGAATTTAGATTCTGGTGTGCTCTGGCTCCTCCCTCTATGTCCCTCCTCCAGACCTCAGTTAGAGAAACTGTGCCCGGAAGAGCTGACAGTACAAGGAAAGGATTTTGGGAATCCAGGGTAAGACTCATACCAGCCACACCAATCACACCGTATAACTTGTGATAACTTTACCCAGTTAACAGTATGAACAATCACAGAGCATCAGATAAATTCTGATGCAACTATAACATAACCCTTATTTAAGCAATAACTATATACAAGCATTGCAGAAGAAGTCCGCACTTGGGACGGGCGCCCAGCATCCACTACGGACTACGAGAAATAGATTTACCGGTAAGTAAAATCTTATTTTCTCTAACGTCCTAGTGGATGCTGGGGACTCCGTAAGGACCATGGGGATTATACCAAAGCTCCCAAACGGGCGGGAGAGTGCGGATGACTCTGCAGCACCGAATGAGCAAACACAAGGTCCTCCTCAGCCAGGGTATCAAACTTGTAGAACTTTGCAAAGGTGTGTGAACCTGACCAAGTAGCCGCTCGGCAAAGCTCTAATGCCGAGACCCCTCGGGCAGCCGCCCAAGAAGAGCCCACCTTCCTTGTGGAATGGGCCTTAACCGACTTAGGCAGCAGCACCCCAGCCACAGAATGAGCCTGCTGAATCGTGTTACAGATCCAGCGAGCAATAGTTTGCTTTGAAGCAGGCGCCCCAAGCTTGTTGGAAGCATACAGGATAAACAAAGATTCTGTTTTCCTGACCGTAGCCGTTCTGGCTACATAAACCTTCAAAGCCCCGACTACATCCAGTGACTCGGGATCCTCCAAGTCTGTAGTAGCCACAGGCACCACAATAGGTTGGTTTATATGAAAGGATGAAACCACTTTCGGCAGAAATTGTGGGCGGGTCCGCAATTCTGCTCTATCCGCATGGAAAACCAGATAAGGGCTTTTATGTGACAAAGCCGCCAATTCTGACACACGCCTAGCCGAAGCCAAGGCTAATAGCATGACCACCTTCCACGTGAGATATTTTACTTCCATCGTTTTGAGTGGTTCAAACCAGTGTGATTTCAGGAAACTCAACACCACGTTAAGATCCCAAGGTGCCACTTGAGGCACAAAAGGGGGCTCAATATGCAGCACTCCCTTTACAAATGTCTGAACTTCAGGCAGAGAAGCCAGTTCTTTTTGAAAGAAAATGGATAAGGCCGAAATCTGTACCTTAATGGAACCCAATTTAAGGCCCAAAGTCACTCCCGACTGTAGGAAGTGAAGGAAAAGGCCCAGCTGGAATTCCTCCGTAGGGGCATTCCTGGCCTCACACCAAGCCACATATTTTTGCCATATACGGTGATAATGTTGAGCCGTCACATCCTTCCTAGCCTCTATCAGCGTAGGAATGACCTCATCCGGAATGCCTTTTTCTCTAACGTCCTAAGTGGATGCTGGGGACTCCGTCAGGACCATGGGGAATAGCGGCTCCGCAGGAGACAGGGCACAAAAAGTAAGCTTTTAGGATCACATGGTGTGTACTGGCTCCTCCCCCTATGACCCTCCTCCAAGCCTCAGTTAGGTTTTTGTGCCCGTCCGAGCAGGGTGCAATCTAGGTGGCTCTCCTAAAGAGCTGCTTAGAAAAAGTTTTTTAGGTTTTTTATTTTCAGTGAGTCCTGCTGGCAACAGGCTCACTGCATCGAGGGACTTAGGGGAGAGAATTTCAACTCACCTGCGTGCAGGATGGATTGGATTCTTAGGCTACTGGACACCATTAGCTCCAGAGGGAGTCGGAACACAGGTCTCACCCTGGGGTTCGTCCCGGAGCCGCGCCGCCGACCCCCCTTACAGATGCTGAAGATTGAAGGTCCGGAAACAGGCGGCAGAAGGCTCTTCAGTCTTCATGAAGGTAGCGCACAGCACTGCAGCTGTGCACCATTGTTGTCACACACTTCACACCAGACGGTCACGGAGGGTGCAGGGCGCTGCTGGGGGCGCCCTGGGCAGCAATATATAATACCTTTTATGGCAAAAGAATACATCACATATAGCCATTAAGGCTATATGTATGTATTTAACCCATGCCAAATGTCTAAAACTCCGGGAGAAAAGCCCGCCGGAATAGGGGGCGGGGCTTATTCTCCTCAGCACACAGCGCCATTTTCCTGCTCAGCTCCGCTGTGAGGAAGGCTCCCAGGACTCTCCCCTGCACTGCACTACAGAAACAGGGTAAAACAGAGAGGGGGGGCATATTTTGGCGATATTTTTATATATTTAAGCGGCTATAAGGAACAACACTTATATAGGGTTGTTCCCATATATATTATAGCGCTTGGGTGTGTGCTGGCAAACTCTCCCTCTGTCTCCCCAAAGGGCTAGTGGGGTCCTGTCTTCGATAAGAGCATTCCCTGTGTGTCTGCTGTGTGTCGGTACGTGTGTGTCGACATGTATGAGGACGATGTTGGCGTGGAGTCAGAGCAATTGCCGATAATGGTGATGTCACCCCCCAGGGAGTCGACACCGGAATGGATGGCTTTGTTTATGGAATTACGTGATAATGTCAGCACATTACAAAAATCAGTTGACGACATGAGACAGCCGGCAAACCAGTTAGTACCTGCCCAGGCGTCTCAGACACCGTCAGGGGCTGTAAAGCGCCCTTTACCTCAGTCGGTCGACACAGACACAGACACTGAATCTAGTGTCGACGGTGATGAAACAAACGTATTTTCAAGTAGGGCCACACGTTATATGATCACGGCAATGAAGGAGGCTTTGCATATCTCTGATACTACAAGTACCACAAAAAGGGGTATTATGTGGGGGGTGAAAAAACTACTTGTAGTTTTTCCTGAATCAGAGGAATTAAATGATGTATGTGATGAAGCGTGGGTTAACCCAGATAGAAAAATGCTAATTTCAAAAAAGTTATTAGCATTATACCCTTTCCCGCCAGAGGTTAGGGCGCGCTGGGAAACACCCCCTAGGGTGGATAAGGCGCTCACACGCTTATCGAAACAAGTGGCGTTACCGTCTCCTGATACGGCCGCCCTCAAGGATCCAGCTGATAGGAGGCTGGAAACTACCCTGAAAAGTATATACACTCATACTGGTGTTATACTGCGACCAGCCATCGCCTCAGCCTGGATGTGCAGTGCTGGGGTCGTCTGGTTGGATTCCCTGACTGAAAATATTGATACCCTGGATAGGGACAGTATTTTATTGACTATAGAGCAATTAAAGGATGCTTTCCTTTATATGCGAGATGCGCAGAGAGATATTTGCACTCTGGCATCGAGAGTAAATGCGATGTCCATATCTGCCAGAAGGAGTTTATGGACGCGACAGTGGTCAGGTGATGCGGATTCCAAACGACATATGGAAGTATTGCCGTATAAAGGGGAGGAATTATTTGGCGTCGGTCTATCGGATCTGGTGGCTACGGCAACTGCCGGAAAATCCACTTTTTTACCTCAGACCCCCTCCCAACAGAAAAAGACACCGTCTTTTCAGCCGCAGTCCTTTCGTTCCTATAAGAACAAGCGGACAAAAGGACAGTCATATCTGCCTCGGGGCAGAGGAAGGGGTAAGAGAGGGCAGCAAGCAGCCCCTGCCCAGGAACAGAAGCCCTCCCAGGGTTCTGCAAAGCCCTCAGCATGACGCTGGGGCCTTACAAGCGGACTCAGGAACGGTGGGGGGTCGACTCAAGAATTTCAGCGCACAGTGGGCTTGCTCACAGGTGGACCCCTGGATTCTACAGGTAGTATCTCAGGGTTACAGGTTGGAATTCGAGAAGTCTCCCCCTCGCCGGTTCCTAAAGTCTGCTTTGCCAACGTCTCCCTCGGACAGGGCGACGGTATTGGAAGCCATTCACAAGCTGTTTGCTAGGCAGGTGATAGTCAAGGTACCCCTCCTACAACAGGGAAAGGGGTATTACTCCACGCTATTTGTGGTACCGAAGCCGGACGGCTCGGTAAGACCTATTCTAAATCTCAAATCTTTGAACCTGTACATACAAAAATTCAAGTTCAAGATGGAGTCACTCAGAGCAGTGATAGCGAATCTGGAAGAAGGGGACTTTATGGTGTCCCTGGACATAAAGGACGCTTACCTGCATGTCCCAATTTGCCCTTCACATCAAGGGTACCTCAGGTTCGTGGTGCAAAACTGTCATTATCAGTTTCAGACGCTGCCGTTTGGATTGTCCACGGCACCTCGGGTCTTTACCAAGGTAATGGCCGAAATGATGATCCTTCTACGAAGAAGAGGCGTATTAATTATCCCTTACTTGGACGATCTCCTGATAAGGGCAAGATCCAGAGAACAGCTGGAAGACGGAGTAGCACTAACCCAACTAGTGCTGCAACAACACGGGTGGATTCTGAATTTTCCAAAATCTCAGTTGACCCCGACGACACGTCTGCTGTTCCTGGGAATGATTCTGGACACGGTTCAGAAAAAGGTGTTTCTTCCGGAGGAGAAAGCCAGGGAGTTATCCGAACTTGTCAGGAACCTCCTAAAACCAGGGAAAGTGTCTGTGCATCAATGCACAAGAGTCCTGGGAAAGATGGTGGCTTCTTACGAAGCGATTCCATTCGGCAGATTCCACGCACGAACTTTTCAGTGGGATCTGCTGGACAAATGGTCCGGATCGCATCTGCAGATGCATCAGCGGATAACCTTATCGCCACGGACAAGGGTGTCTCTTCTGTGGTGGTTGCAGAGTGCTCATCTGTTAGAGGGCCGCAGATTCGGCATACAGGACTGGGTCCTGGTGACCACGGATGCCAGTCTGAGAGGCTGGGGAGCGGTCACACAAGGAAGAAACTTCCAGGGAGTATGGTCAAGCCTGGAGATGTCTCTTCACATAAATATACTGGAGCTAAGAGCGATTTACAATGCTCTAAGTCTGGCAAAACCCCTGCTTCAGGGTCAGCCGGTGTTGATCCAGTCGGACAACATCACGGCAGTCGCCCACGTAAACAGACAGGGCGGCACAAGAAGCAGGACAGCAATGGCAGAAGCTGCAAGGATTCTTCGCTGGGCGGAAGATCATGTGATAGCACTGTCAGCAGTATTCATTCCGGGAGTGGACAACTGGGAAGCAGACTTCCTCAGCAGACACGATCTACACCCGGGAGAGTGGGGACTTCATCCAGAAGTCTTCCACATGATTGTGAACCGTTGGGAAAAACCAATGGTGGATATGATGGCGTCCCGCCTCAACAAAAAACTGGACAGGTATTGCGCCAGGTCAAGAGATCCTCAGGCAATAGCTGTGGACGCTCTGGTAACACCGTGGGTGTTCCAGTCAGTGTATGTGTTCCCTCCTCTGCCTCTCATACCAAAAGTACTGAGAATTATACGGCGAAAGGGAGTAAGAACGATACTAGTGGCTCCGGATTGGCCAAGAAGAACTTGGTACCCGGAACTTCAAGAGATGCTCACGGAGGATCCGTGGCCTCTACCTCTAAGACGGGACCTGCTTCAGCAGGGACCGTGTCTATTCCAAGACTTACCGCGGCTGCGTTTGACGGCATGGCGGTTGAACGCCGAATTCTAAAGGAAAAAGGCATTCCGGAAGAGGTCATTCCTACACTGGTAAAGGCCAGGAAGGAGGTGACTGCACAACATTATCACCGCATTTGGAGGAAATATGTTGCGTGGTGTGAGGCCAGGAAGGCCCCCACGGAGGAATTTCAACTGGGTCGATTCCTACATTTCCTGCAAAAAGGATTGTCTATGGGCCTCAAATTGGGGTCCATTAAGGTTCAAATTTCGGCCCTGTCGATTTTCTTCCAAAAAGAATTGGCTTCAGTTCCTGAAGTCCAGACTTTTGTAAAAGGAGTACTACATATACAGCCCCCGGTTGTGCCCCCAGTGGCACCGTGGGATCTTAATGTAGTCTTGGATTTTCTAAAATCCCATTGGTTTGAGCCGCTCAAATCGGTGGAGATGAAGTATCTTACATGGAAAGTAACCATGATACTGGCCCTGGCTTCAGCCAGGAGAGTATCAGAATTGGCGGCTTTATCATATAAGAGCCCATATCTGATTTTCCATACGGACAGGGCAGAACTGCGGACGCGTCCTCATTTTCTGCCTAAGGTGGTGTCAGCGTTTCACCTGAACCAGCCTATTGTGGTGCCTGCGGCTACTAACGAGTTGGAGGATTCCAAGTTGTTGGACGTGGTCCGGGCATTGAAAATATATATTTCAAGAACGGCTGGAGTCAGAAAGTCTGACTCACTGCTTATATTGTATGCACCCAACAAGATGGGTGCTCCTGCTTCTAAGCAGACGATTGCTCGTTGGATTTGTAGCACAATTCAACTTGCACATTCTGTGGCAGGCTTGCCACAACCTAAATCTGTCAAGGCCCATTCCACAAGGAAAGTGGGCTCATCCTGGGCGGCTGCCCGGGGAGTCTCGGCATTACAACTCTGCCGAGCTGCTACTTGGTCAGGGGCAAACACGTTTGCAAAATTCTACAAATTTGATACCCTGGCTGAGGAGGACCTTGAGTTCTCTCATTCGGTGCTGCAGAGTCATCCGCACTCTCCCGCCCGTTTGGGAGCTTTGGTATAATCCCCATGGTCCTGACGGAGTCCCCAGCATCCACTTAGGACGTTAGAGAAAATAAGAATTTACTTACCGATAATTCTATTTCTCGTAGTCCGTAGTGGATGCTGGGCGCCCATCCCAAGTGCGGATTGTCTGCAATACTTGTACATAGTTATTGTTACAAAAAAATCGGGTTGTTATTTGTTGTGAGCCGTCTGTTCAGAGGCTCCTACGTTTGTCATACTGTTAACTGGGTTCAGATCACAAGTTATACGGTGTGATTGGTATGGCTGGTATGAGTCTTACCCGGGGTTCAATATCCTTCCTTATTGTGTACGCTCGTCCGGGCACAGTACCTAACTGAGGCTTGGAGGAGGGTCATAGGGGGAGGAGCCACTACACACCATGTGATCCTAAAAGCTTACTTTTTGTGCCCTGTCTCCTGCGGAGCCGCTATTCCCCATGGTCCTGACGGAGTCCCCAGCATCCACTACGGACTACGAGAAATAGAATTATCGGTAAGTAAATTCTTATTTTCTGCTAGGATCCGGCGTTCAACCGACATGCCGTCAAACGCAGCCGCAGTAAGTCTTGGAACAGACAGGGCCCCTGTTGCACAAGTCCTGTCCTAGAGGCAGAGGCCACGGGTCCTCTGTGAGCATTTCTTGCAGATCTGGATACCAAGTCCTTCTTGGCCAATCCGGAACAATGAGTATTGTTCTCACTCCTCTTTTCCTTATGATTCTCTGCACCTTGGGTATGAGAGGAAGAGGAGGAAATACATAGACCGACGGGAACACCCACGGTGTCACCAGTGCGTCCACAGCTATCGCCTGAGGGTCTCTTGACCTGGCGCAATATCTCTGCAGCTTTTTGTTGAGGCGGGATGCCATCATGTCCACCTGTGGCAGTTCCCACCGACCTGCAATCTGCGTGAAGACTTCTTGATGAAGTCCCCACTCTCCCGGGTGGAGGTCGTGCCTGCTGAGGAAGTCTGCTTCCCAGTTGTCCACTCCCGGAATGAACACTGCTGACAGTGCACTTACGTGATTCTCCGCCCAGCGAAGAATTCTGGTGGCTTCTACCATCGCCACCCTGCTCCTTGTGCCGCCTTGGCGGTTTACATGAGCCACTGCGGTAATGTTGTCTGACTGAATCAGAACCGGTTGTTCGCGAAGCAGGGACTCCGCTTGACATAGGGCGTTGTATATGGCCCTTAGTTCCAGGATGTTGATGTGAAGGCAAGTTTCCTGACTTGACCACAGCCCTTGGAAATTTCTTCCCTGTGTGACTGCCCCCCACCCTCGGAGGCTTGCATCCGTGGTCACCAGGACCCAGTCCTGAATGCCGAATCTGCGACCTTCGAGATGGTGAGCACTCTGCAGCCACCACAGGAGAGACACCCTGGCCCTGGGGGATAGGGTGATTAACCGATGCATCTGAAGATGTGATCCGGACCACTTGTCCAGTAAGTCCCATTTGAAGGTCCTCGCATGAAACCTGCCGAAGGGAATGGCCTCGTATGATGCCACCATCCTTCCCAGGACTCAAGTGCAGTGATGCACTGACACCTGTTTTGGTTTTAATAGATTCCAGACCAGTGTCTCGAGCTCCTGAGCTCTCTCTATCGGGAGATAAACCCTTTTCTGGTCTGTGTCTAGGATCATGCCTATGAGAGGCAGATGAGCTGTAGGAACCAACTGCGACTTTGGAATATATAGAATCCAGCCGTGTTGCCGTTACACTTCCAGAGAAAGTGATACGCTGTTCAGCAACTGCTCTCTTGATCTCGCTTTTATGAGAAGATCGTCCAAGTACAGGATAATTGTGACACCTTGCTTCCGCAGGAGCACCATCATTTCCGCCATTACCTTGGTGAATATTCTCGGGGCCGTGGAGAGACCAAACGGCAACGTCTGAAATTTGTAATGACAATCCCATACCGCAATTCTGAGGTACGCCTGATGAGGTGGATAAATGGGGACATGAAGGTATGCATCCTTTATGTCCAGAGTCACCATAAAATCTCCCCCTTTCAGGCTTGCAATGACCGCTCTTAGCGATTCCATCTTGAACTTGAACCTTTTCAGGTATATGTTCAGGGATTTTAAATTCAATATGGGTCTGATCGAACCGTCTGGTTTCGGGACTACAACATTGTCGAATAATAACCCCCTCCTTGTTGAAGGAGGGGAACCTTGACCACCACCTGTTGAAGATATAATTTGTGAATTGCAGTTAACACTGTTTCCCTCTCGTGGGGGGAAGCCGGCAGGGCCGTCGGGGAGGGGGGCATCTCCTCAAAGTCCAGCTTGTATCCCTGAGACACAATATCTATTGCCCAGGGATCTAACAGGGAGTGAACCCACTTGTGGCTGAACTTACTAAGGCATGCCCCCACCGGGCCTAGCTCCGCCTGTGGAGCCCCAGCGTCATGCAGTGGATTTTGTGGAAGCTGGGGAGGACTTCTGTTCCTGGGAACTAGCTGTGTTGTGCAGCTTCTTCCCTCTGCCCCCGCCTCTGGCAAGAAAGGACGCACCTCGGACTTTCTTGTTTCTTTGTTCGAAAGGCTGCATTTGATAATGTCGTGCTTTCCTAGGCTGTGCAGGAATATAAGGCAAAATATCAGAATTACCAGCTATAGCTGTGGAGACCAGGTCCGAGAACCCTTCTCCACACAATCCTCAGCCTTCCATATGCCTCTTAAGTCAGCATCATCTGTCCATTGCATATTCTACAGGACACGTCAAGCAGAAATCAACATAGCTTTGACTCTAGGACCCAGTAGACTCATGTCTCTTTGGGCATGTTTTATATATATATCTCTTAAGACAGCATCTTTAATATATATATATCTATATATCCATATATATATATATATATATACACATACATACTAGGGTCTCAATCTCTGCTGATAAGGTACCTGTCCACGCTTCCACAGCGCTATAAACCCATGCCGACACAATCGCCGGTCTGAGTAGTGTACCAGACTGTGCACGCTATCTGCAGGATCCCTGAGAATAGCTGTTACGTCAGGGCTACCTTTTGGGCAAATGTGACACCCTAGGGGAAGATTCCCATCGTATCCTGGCCCTAGTGGGGAAAGGATACTCCCTGAGAATTCTTTGTGGGAAACTGCAGTCTCTTGTCTGGAGATTCCCGCTCTTTTTCATCATGAGAGGAGGGAAATTTACCTCAGCTTTCTTCCCCTTAAACATGTGTACCCTTGGGTCAGGGACAGATGAGTCATCAGTGATATGCAAATCATCTTTTATTACAATATTCATATATTGAATACTTTTCTGCCATTTTGGCTGTAACTTTGCATTATCGTAGTCGACACTGGAGTCAGATTCCGTGTCGATATCAGTGTCTATTATTTTGGATAGTGATCATTGAGAGACTCTGAAGGTCTCTGCGACATAGGGACAGACATGGGTAGATTCCCTGTCTGTTCTCTAATCTTTTGTGCAATAAATTCACCTTAGCACTTAATTACACATATCCAAACAGGTGTCGGCGTTGTCGACGGAGACACCCTCTCACACATATATTTGCTCCATCTCCTCCTTAGGGGAGCCTTTTACCTCAGACATGTCGACACACACGTACCGACACACCACACACTCAGGGAATGCTCATCTGAAGACAGCTCCCCCACAAGGCCCTTTGGAGAGACAGAGAGAGAGTATGCCAGCACACACCCCAGCGCTATTAACCCAGGAATAACACAGTAACTTAATGTTAACCCAGTAGCTGCTGTTTATATTGATTTTTGCGCCTAATTATGTGCCCCCCCTCTCTTTTTACCCTCTTCTACCATGTAACTGCAGGGGAGATGCTGGGGAGCTTCCTCTCAGCGGTGCTGTGGAGAAAAAACATGGCGCTGGTGAGTGCTGAGGAAGAAGCGCCGCCCCCTCGACGGCGGGCTTCTGTCCCGCTTTCATGTACAATTTTTGGCGGGGGCTCATACATATATACAGAGCCCAACTGTATATATGCAAACTTTTGCCAAAGAGGTCTCTAATTGCTGCCCAGGGCGCCCCCCCCCCCCCCCCCCCCGGCGCCCTGCACCCTTACAGTGACCGGAGTATGTGGGTGTAGTGTGGGAGCAATGGCGCACAGCTGCAGTGCTGTGCGCTACCCCAGTGAAGACTGGAGTCTTCTGCCGCCGATTTCGAAGTCTTCTTGCTTCTTTCACCCGGCTTCTGTCTTCCGGCTCTGCGAGGGGGACGGCGGTGCGGCTCTGGGATCGGACGACGAGGGTGAGATCCTGTGTACGATCCCTCTGGAGCTAATGGTGTCCAGTAGCCTAAGAAGCAGGACCTAGCTTCAGAGAGTAGGGCTGCTTCTCTCCCCTCTGTCCCACGATGCAGGGAGTCTGTTGCCAGCAGAGCTCCCTGAAAATAAAAAAACCTAACAAAATACTTTCTTATAGCAAGCTCAGGAGAGCTCACTAAACAGCACCCAGCTCGTCCGGACACAGATTCAAACTGAGGTCTGGAGGAGGGACATAGAGGGAGGAGCCAGAGCACACCAGACTCTAAATTCTTTCTTAAAGTGCCCATGTCTCCTGCGGGGCCCGTCTGTTCCCCATGGTCCTTACGGAGTCCCCAGCATCCACTAGGACGTTAGAGAAAAATGTTTTAACCACTTGCCTGACAGGGTCACATCAGATACGACCATACCAGCAAGTGCTTTATCTGACCTGGTCGCACAGGATGCGACCAGTCAGATAAACAGTGTTAGCAGCTGCAGGGAAGGGAAACTTCCATCCGCTGCTGTGCTCAGAGGGACCGGAAGGTCCCTCTGCCTCTCTGCACCCTCCCTTCAGTGTTGCCATGCTGGTCGGTCAGCACAGCAGGACCCCCCATCCAGTGGCTGCAGACAAGGGGCCCGATTCAGACCTGATCACTGCTGTGCATTTTCGCACAGCAGGTGATTATGGAACTACTGCACATGCATATGCACCACAATACGCATGCGCATCGCCAACAGTGACAGGATGGTGCAAAAATTTGGATCGCTCAGCCATTCGCAAGCTGATTGACAGGAAGAGGCCATTTGTGGGTGGTAACTGGCCGTTTTATGGAAGTGTCAGGGAAAACGCAGGCGTTCCCAAGTATTTTCTGGGGTGGTGTGTGACGTCAGCTCCGGACCCGATCAGCCTGTTCTTTTCACAATGTAGGAGTAAGTCCTGACTGCACCCACTGGAAAAACCATTCAACAGTGAATGAGTTGTGAATGGATTTGCAGCTGTCCGCATGGTATTCACTTGCGATCACACCCTTGCATGGGGCAAATTTAAACTCCCCATGTGCAGCAACTATCTGATCGCAGGACAACAAAATTAGCAGCCCAGTGATTAGGCCGAGTAGCCGCTGGGAGAGGGTAAACCAAGCCCCCCCCCCCCCCCCAATTGTTCCAATCCAAATTTCTCTATCGTCCTAGTGGATGCTGGGGTTCCTGAAAGGACCATGGGGAATAGCGGCTCCGCAGGAGACAGGGCACAAAAAGTAAAGCTTTTCCAGATCAGGTGGTGTGCACTGGCTCCTCCCCCCATGACCCTCCTCCAGACTCCAGTTAGATTTTTGTGCCCGGCCGAGAAGGGTGCAATCTAGGTGGCTCTCCTAAAGAGCTGCTTAGAAAAAGTTTAGCTTAGGTTTTTTATTTTACAGTGATTCCTGCTGGCAACAGGATCACTGCAGCGAGGGACTGAGGGGAGAAGGAGTCAACTCACCTGCGTGCAGGATGGATTGGCTTCTTGGCTACTGGACATCAAGCTCCAGAGGGACGATCACAGGTACAGCCTGGATGGTCACCGGAGCCGCGCCGCCGGCCCCCTTGCAGATGCTGAAGTCAGAAGAGGTCCAGAATCGGCGGCTGAAGACTCCTGCAGTCTTCTAAAGGTAGCGCACAGCACTGCAGCTGTGCGCCATTTTCCTCTCAGCACACTTCACACGCGGTCACTGAGGGTGCAGGGCGCTGGGGGGGGGCGCCCTGGGAGGCAAATGTAACCTATATAAAGGCTAAAAATACCTCACATATAGCCCCTAGAGGCTATATGGAGATATTTAACCCCTGCCTGATTTCTCTAAATAGCGGGAGACGAGCCCGCCAGAAAAGGGGCGGGGCCTATCTCCTCAGCACACGGCGCCATTTCCTCTCACAGCTCCGCTGGTCAGGACGGCTCCCAAGTCTCTCCCCTGCACTGCACTACAGAAACAGGGTAAAACAGAGAGGGGGGGGCAAATTTATGGCGATATTTTGATATAACAAAGCAGCTATAAGGGAGCACTTATTATAAGGCTATCCCTGATATATATATAGCGCTTTTGGTGTGTGCTGGCAAACTCTCCCTCTGTCTCCCCAAAGGGCTAGTGGGTCCTGTCTTCGTTAGGAGCATTCCCTGTGTGTCTGCTGTGTGTCGGTACGTGTGTGTCGACATGTATGAGGACGATATTGGTGTGGAGGCGGAGCAATTGCCAAATATGAGGATGTCACCCCCTAGGGAGTCGACACCAGAATGGATGCCTTTATTTATGGAACTACGGGATAATGTCAACACGCTAAAGCAGTCGTTTGACGACATGAGGCGGCCGGACAATCAATTAGTGCCTGTCCAGGCGACTCAAACACCGTCAGGGGCTGTGAAACGCCCTTTGCCTCAGTCGGTCGACACAGACCCAGACGCAGGCACTGACTCCAGTGATGACGGTGACGAATCAACCGTATTTTCCAGTAGGGCCACACGTTATATGATTTTGGCAATGAAGGAGGCGTTACATTTAGCTGATACTACAGGTACCACTAAACAGGGTATTATGTGGGGTGTGAAAAAACTACCTATAGTTTTTCCTGAATCAGAAGAATTAAATGACCTGTGTAATGAAGCGTGGGTTGCCCCTGATAAAAAGCTGATAATTTCAAAGAAATTATTGGCATTATACCCTTTCCCGCCAGAGGTTAGGGAGCGCTGGGAAACACCTCCTAGGGTGGACAAGGCGCTAACACGCTTATCTAAACAAGTGGCGTTACCCTCTCCTGAGACGGCCGCACTTAAAGATCCATCAGATAGGAGGATGGAAAATATCCAAAAAAGTATATACACACATGCAGGTGTTATACTACGACCAGCTGTAGCGACTGCCTGGATGGGCAGTGCTGGGGTAGTTTGGTCAGAGTCCCTGATTGAAAATATTGATACCCTGGACAGGGACAATATTTTACTGTTGTTAGAACAAATAAAGGATGCATTTCTTTATATGCGTGATGCACAGAGGGATATCTGCACACTGGCATCACGGGTAAGTGCTATGTCCATTTCGGCCAGAAGAGCTTTATGGACGCGACAGTGGACAGGCGATGCGGATTCAAAACGGCATATGGAAGTTTTGCCGTATAAAGGGGAGGAGTTATTTGGAGTCGGTCTATCAGATTTGGTGGCCACGGCTACAGCCGGGAAATCCACCTTTCTACCTCAAGTCACTCCCCAACAGAAAAAGGCACCGACTTTTCAACCGCAGCCCTTTCGTTCCTTTAAAAATAAGAGAGCAAAGGGCTATTCATATCTGCCACGAGGCAGAGGTCGAGGGAAGAGACAGCAACACGCAGCTCCTTCCCAGGAACAGAAGCCCTCCCCGGCTTCTACAAAAGCCTCAGCATGACGCTGGGGCTTCTCAAGCGGACTCGGGGACGGTGGGCGGTCGTCTCAAAAATTACAGCGCGCAGTGGGCTCACTCGCAGGTAGATCCCTGGATCCTGCAGATAATATCTCAAGGGTACAGGTTGGAATTAGAGACAGATCCACCTCGCCGTTTCCTGAAGTCTGCTTTACCAACGTCCCCCTCCGAAAGGGAGACGGTTTTGGAAGCCATTCACAAGCTGTACTCTCAGCAGGTGATAGTCAAGGTACCTCTTCTACAACAAGGGAAGGGGTATTATTCCACTCTTTTTGTGGTACCGAAGCCGGATGGCTCGGTAAGGCCTATTCTAAATCTGAAGTCCTTGAACCTGTACATAAAGAAGTTCAAGTTCAAGATGGAGTCACTCAGAGCAGTGATAGCGAACCTGGAAGAGGGGGACTTTATGGTATCCTTGGACATCAAGGATGCGTATCTCCACGTTCCAATTTACCCCTCACACCAGGGGTACCTCAGGTTCGTTGTACAAAACTGTCACTATCAGTTTCAGACGCTGCCGTTCGGATTGTCCACGGCACCTCGGATCTTTACAAAGGTAATGGCCGAGATGATGATTCTTCTTCGAAGAAAAGGCATATTAATTATCCCATACTTGGACGATCTCCTAATAAGGGCAAGGTCCAGAGAACAGCTAGAGATGGGATTAGCACTGTCTCAAGAAGTGCTAAAACAGCACGGGTGGATTCTGAATATTCCAAAATCCCAGTTAATGCCGACAACTCGTCTGCTGTTCCTAGGGATGATTCTGGACACGGTTCAGAAAAAGGTTTTTCTCCCGGAGGAAAAAGCCAAGGAGTTATCCGAGCTTGTCAGGAACCTCCTAAAACCAGGAAAGGTGTCTGTACATCAATGCACAAGAGTCCTGGGAAAAATGGTGGCTTCTTACGAAGCAATTCCATTCGGCAGATTCCACGCAAGAATTTTCCAAAGGGATCTGTTGGACAAATGGTCAGGGTCGCATCTTCAGATGCACCTACGGATAACCCTGTCTCCAAGGACAAGGGTGTCTCTTCTGTGGTGGTTGCAGAGTCCTCATCTATTGGAGGGCCGCAGATTCGGCATACAGGATTGGATCCTGGTGACCACGGACGCCAGCCTGAGAGGCTGGGGAGCAGTCACACAAGGAAGAAACTTCCAGGGAGTATGGACGAGTCTGGAAACGTCTCTTCACATAAACATTCTGGAACTAAGAGCAATATACAATGCTCTAAGCCAGGCAGAACCTCTGCTTCAGGGAAAACCGGTGTTGATCCAGTCGGACAACATCACGGCAGTCGCCCATGTGAACAGACAGGGCGGCACAAGAAGCAGGAGTGCAATGGCAGAAGCTGCAAGGATTCTTCGCTGGGCAGAGAATCATGTGATAGCACTGTCAGCAGTGTTCATCCCGGGAGTGGACAACTGGGAAGCAGACTTCCTCAGCAGACACGATCTTCACCCGGGAGAGTGGGGACTTCATCCAGAAGTCTTCCACATGCTGGTAACCCGTTGGGAAAGACCAATGGTGGACATGATGGCGTCTCGCCTCAACAAAAAACTGGACAGGTATTGCGCCAGGTCAAGAGATCCGCAGGCAATAGCTGTGGACGCGCTGGTAACGCCTTGGGTGTACCAGTCGGTGTATGTGTTTCCTCCTCTGCCTCTCATACCAAAAGTATTGAGAATTATACGGCAAAGAGGCGTAAGAACGATACTAGTGGTTCCGGATTGGCCAAGAAGGACTTGGTACCCGGAACTTCAAGAGATGATCACGGAAGATCCGTGGCCTCTACCTCTAAGGAGGGACTTGCTTCAGCAGGGTCCCTGTCTTTTTCAAGACTTACCGCGGCTGCGTTTGACGGCATGGCGGTTGAACGCCGGATCCTAAAGGAAAAAGGCATGCCGGAAGAAGTCATTCCTACTTTGATTAAAGCAAGGAAGGAAGTAACCGTGCAACATTATCACTGAATTTGGCAAAAATATGTTGCGTGGTGCGAAGATCGGAGTGCTCCGACGGAGGAATTTCAACTGGGTCGATTCCTACATTTCCTGCAATCAGGATTGTCTATGGGTCTCAAATTGGGATCTATTAAGGTTCAAATTTCGGCCCTGTCGATTTTCTTTCAAAAAGAATTGGCTTCAGTCCCTGAAGTCCAGACCTTTGTTAAGGGAGTGCTGCATATACAGCCTCCTGTGGTGCCTCCAGTGGCACCGTGGGATCTCAATGTGGTTTTGGACTTTCTAAAATCTCATTGGTTTGAACCACTAAATAAGGTGGATTTGAAATATCTCACTTGGAAAGTGACCATGCTTCTAGCCCTGGCTTCTGCCAGGAGAGTATCAGAATTGGCAGCTTTATCTTACAAAAGCCCATATCTGATTTTCCATTCGGACAGGGCAGAACTGCGGACTCGTCCGCATTTTCTCCCTAAGGTGGTGTCAGCGTTTCATCTGAACCAGCCTATTGTAGTGCCTGCGGCTACAAGTGACTTGGAGGACTCCAAGTTACTGGACGTTGTCAGAGCATTAAAAATATATATTGCAAGGACAGCTGGAGTCAGAAAATCTGACTCGTTGTTTATATTGTATGCACCCAACAAGATGGGTGCTCCTGCGTCTAAGCAGACGATTGCTCGTTGGATCTGTAGCACAATCCAACTTGCACATTCTGTGGCAGGCCTGCCACAGCCTAAATCTGTAAAGGCCCACTCCACAAGGAAGGTGGGCTCATCTTGGGCGGCTGCCCGAGGGGTCTCGGCATTACAACTTTGCCGAGCAGCTACGTGGTCAGGGGAGAACACGTTTGTAAAATTTTACAAATTTGATACTCTGGCTAAGGAGGACCTGGAGTTCTCTCATTCGGTGCTGCAGAGTCATCCGCACTCTCCCGCCCGTTTGGGAGCTTTGGTATAATCCCCATGGTCCTTTCAGGAACCCCAGCATCCACTAGGACGATAGAGAAAATAAGATTTTACTTACCGATAAATCTATTTCTCGGAGTCCGTAGTGGATGCTGGGCGCCCATCCCAAGTGCGGATTATCTGCATAAATTGTACATAGTTATTGTTAACTAATTCGGGTTATTGTTGAAGGAAGCCATCTTTCAGAGGCTCCGCTGTTATCATACTGTTAACTGGGTTTAGATCACAGGTTGTACGGTGTGATTGGTGTGGCTGGTATGAGTCTTACCCGGGATTCAAAATCCTCCCTTATTGTGTACGCTCGTCCGGGCACAGTACCTAACTGGAGTCTGGAGGAGGGTCATGGGGGGAGGAGCCAGTGCACACCACCTGATCTGGAAAAGCTTTACTTTTTGTGCCCTGTCTCCTGCGGAGCCGCTATTCCCCATGGTCCTTTCAGGAACCCCAGCATCCACTACGGACTCCGAGAAATAGATTTATCGGTAAGTAAAATCTTATTTTTTTGTCCCAAATAACAAATTGTTTATGCCATACACAGCACCAACAATATAAAACTGAGTAAAAAAAGCAACAAAGAAACATCAACATGTAGATATGAAAATGAAAATAAAAAATGTGAGAAGCTTATTTATATCTATAGCAGAGGTTCTGAAGTGCAGTCCTTAAACACAATGGTCCAGGTTTTAGTTATATCCCTGGCTCAGCACAAATGATTAAATAAAAATAACTCAGGTGCTAATTAGGTTACCTGTGGCCAAGCATGGATAAACTTAAAACCTGGACCGCTGGGGTGCCTTGAAAACCGTGTATGAGAAACTTTGCTCTATAGTAAGGACAAATGAGAAAGAGGGAGCAAGCCCCTAGTTTCATCTGGTAGAGGGTAGCATAAAGGCAAATTCCTTAGCCAAACGAGGGTCTAAAAAAATGAGGAGTGCCATTAACCATGACTTTGAGTCTAGCTGGAATCAACACACTATATTGATAGCGTTTGTCAAAGAGAGCTTTACAGATAGGAGAAAACATCCTGTGTCCCGAGGCTGAAAACTCCTGAAATATCACAGTCTTGTTACCCCCCACTAATAACGAAGCAGTTTTTTGGTAGGTGTAGAGCACCATTTCCCTACAGTTCAGATACTTGCCTATGACTGGCCAAGGGTTAGTGTCAGAGGGGACCCTGCTCTGGACCCAACCTATGTGCCCTTTCAATAAGCATAGGAGACCCTGTAATTGTAAGGCCCAGGGTTTATACCATATCTGTTTGCAGATAATTTAACAGAGCCGGACCTTTCATAATAAGGGTTTTAACAATACAGATTGTTTGCAATCGCTATCCCTCCACAAGTAAACTGGAAATAGTGCCGGATAAAATGGAGAGATAGTTTAGGCACCAGCGAAAAGTAATGTATCCTATATCAGTCTGGGAGCTGCTAAGCACCCTGAGTGGTCCATTCTCAGTATAGAAATAACACAGAAGGGTGGGGGGTGTGGTGTTAGCGCTCACCTGGTATGTGTGTAAGGTAGAAAGAGTAAATAGAAAAATAAGAATTGTGCTGTTAATTTGTAGGAATGAGCAATCAGTACAATGTGAAGGTGAATGATAATAGGATTTTAATTACCTGCCAGTAAATCCTTTTCTCGTAGTCCGTAGGGGATACTGCCAATCCATTTAGTACCATGGGGTATAGATGGGTCCACTAGGAGCTTTGGGCACTTTAAGAATTTGATAGTGTGTGCTGGCTCCTCCCTCTAAACCCCTCCTACCAGACTCAGTCTAGGAAACTGTGCCCGAGGAGACGGACATACTTTGAAAGAAGTATAGATAATGAAAGTGGTGAGATTACGAACACACACAAAACAAGAGGAAAGCCATGCTAACCAAACTTGAAACCAGGAACAGCAACAGCTGAACCAAACAACATTACTGAACCAAGTAACAGTGCAGGAAGAATGAAGCACCGGGCGGGCGCCCAGTATCGGACTATGAGAAAAGGATTTACCTGTAGGTAATTAAAATCCTATTTTCTCTTACGTCCTAGGGGATACTGGGAATCCATTTAGTACCATGGGGAAGTACCAAAGCTCCCAAACTGGGTGGGAGAGTGCTGAGGTTCCTGCAGAACTGACTGACCAAACTGAAGGTCCTCAGAGGCCAAAGTATCGAACTTGTAAAACTTTGCAAACGTATTCGAACCTGACCAAGTAGCTGCTCGGCAGAGCTGTAAAGCCGAGACACCCCAGGCAGCCGCCCGAAAAGAACCCACCGACCTAATAGAGTAGGCCTGTATAATTTTTGGAACCGGAAAGCCTGCTGTGGAATAAGCATGCTGGATAGTGAGCCTGATCCAGCGTGCAATTGACTGCTTTGAAGCAGGACACCCAATTTTATTGGGATCATAAAGAACGTACAGCGTGTCCGATTTCCTTTGACGAACTGTCCTCTTTACATATACCTTCAAAGCCCCCACAATGTCCAAAGACTTTGAAGTCGCAGAGGCGTCTGTGACAACCGGAACCACAATAGGTTGGTGGATGTGAAAAGCGGACACCACCTTAGGAAGAAACTGCTGACGAGTCCCGAGTTCAGCTCTGTCCTCATGGAAAATTAAGTAGGCGCTCTTGTAAGACAATACCCTCAGCTCCGACACACGTCTTGCTGAAGCCAAGGCCAGCAGTGTGACGGTCTTCCACGTAAGGTACTTTTTGTCCACCTCCTGTAATGGTTCAAATCAGTCTGATTGGAGGAGGTGCAGAACGAGATTGAGAATCCAAGGTGCCGTGGGAGGTACGAAGGGATGTTGTATGTGCAAAACATCCTTCGAGACCGTCTGGACATCAGGGAGAGAAGCCAATTGTTTCTGAATGTAAATAGACAAGGCTGAAATCTGGACTTTAACGGAGCCTAGACGTAGGCCCACATCCACTCCCGACTGCAGAAAATAAAGGAAACGTCCCAGATGAAATTCTATCGCAGAATATTGTCTGCTTTCACACCAAGAGACATATTTCTTCCAAATACGGTGGTAATGTTTAGACGTTACCCGCTTCCTGGCTTGGCTCATAGGGGGTCATTCTGACCCATTCGCACGCTGCTTTTTGTTGCAGCCAAATGAACGGGTCCCTACTGCGCATGAGCCGGCGCTGTAGTGTGCCAGCGCATGCCAGACGGCCGAAGGCCGTAGCAGGGCTGCGATTGCCTCTGCCTGATTGACAGGCAGAGGCGATCGCTCGGCGGCAGGGGGCAGAACGGCGGTGTTTGGCCGCCGTTTGGCCGCCGTTTCGTGGGAACGGGGTGCAAGCCGCAGTGGCTGCGTGAAGTCACACGCAGCCGCTGCGAGCCGGGGAGTGATGAGTAGCTCCCGGCCAGCGTGCTAAAGCTGCGCTGGCCGGGAGCTACTCTTGAAGTGCAAAGGCATCGCCGCTGTGCGATGTCTTTGCACTTCTGCAGGGGGGCCGGCACGACATGCGGGGCGGACTAGCCCTGTGCTGGGCGAACCCCCGCATGTCAGTGTGAATGATCGTAGCTGTGCTAAATTTAGTACAGCTACGATCAACTCGGAATGACCCCCATAGTTGGGATGACTTTGTCAGGAATCCCTTTCCTGGCTAGAATCAGCCATTCAACTTCCATACAGTTAAACGTAGCCGCGGTAAGTCGTGATAGAGGAACAGGCCCTGTTGCAGAAGATCACTGCAAAGAGGTAGGGCCACGGATCTTCGATCAGCATCTCGAGAAGATCAGCGTACCAGGCCGTTCCCGGCCACTCCGGAGCAATGAGTATTGCTTGAACCTTTTCCCTTTTTATTCTCTTTAGAATTCTTGGTTTCAGAGCAAGTGGAGGAAACATGTACACCAGCTGGTAGACCCACAGAGTTGTCAGAGCGTCTACCGCCACTGCTTGTGGGTCTCTCGACCTGGAACAATACCGCTTGAGCTTCTTGTTGAGACGAGAGGCCATCATGTCGATCTGTGGATATCCCCACCGACGTGTCAACCACTGGAACACCTCCAGGTGAAGGCCGCACTCCCCCGGATGCACGTCGTGTCTGCTGAGGAAGTCTACTTCCCATTTGTCTACTCCCGGAATGAAGACCGCCGACAACGCCACAGCGTTTTTTTCCACCCAGAGGAGAATTCTTGACACCTGTGACATTGCTGCTCTGCTTTTCATTCCGCCCTGTCGGTTTATGTACGTTACTGCCATCACATTGTCCGACCGGACTTGAGTGGCCTGATTCCAAAGTAGAGATGAGGCCTGCCGAAGTGCGCTGTAGATAGCCCTGAGTTCCAGGATGTTTATTGGAAGGACTACTTCCTGACTTGATCATCTTCCTTGAAACTGCACACCCTGGGTGACTGCTCCTCAACCTCTGAGGCTTGCATCTGTGGTTAGCAGAATCCAATTCTGAATCCCGAACCTCTGACCCTCGATGAGGAAGTCTGTAGCCACCACAGAAGGTAGATCCTGAATCTTGGCGACAGACGGATCCTCTGGTGCATGTGAAGATGCAATCCGGACCATTTGTCCAATAGATCTAGCTAGGCCTCACATGAAACCTTCCGTACTGAAGTGCCTCGTAAGAGGCCACCATTTTCCCTTGAAGGCAAATGCACAGATGCATCAAGATCCAGGTTGGCTTAAGGACAGCCCGAACCATCGACTGGATTACCATAGCCTTCTCAAAGGGAAGGAACACTCTCTAAGACTCTGTGTCCAGTATCATTCACAGGAAAGGAAGCCTCTGTGTTGGTTCCAGGTGAGATTTTTGTAAGTTCAGAATCCACCTGTGATCCAGGAGTAGGTTGAGGGGCCAATGCTATCCAACAACCGCTCTCTGGATGGTGCAGTTACGGAATTATGTTCACTCCCTATTTGCGGAGTAGAAACATCATCTCTGCCATCACTTTGGTGAACACTTTTGGTGCCGTGGAGAGACCAAATGGCAGGGCTTGGAACTGGTAGTGACAGTCCTGCAGTGCAAACCGTAGATAAGCCTGATGAGGTGGCCAGATTTGAATGTGAAGGCACGCTTCCTCGAAGAATTTTAGTTGGGCTCCCACCTGCCAGTCGTCCAGGCAAAGCGGTCCACCGTCATGCTGAAGGTTTTGAGCTCTGTTCATGTGAACCGTCAGTTTCTGGTTTGCGTGGTTTCTCTTACTGCTAATGCCAAGCTTAGCCGGGTCGCAAACTAAGAACCTAGATTAGGGACTTAGGCCCTCATTCCGAGTTGATCACTCGCTGCCAATTTTTCACAGCGCAGCGATCAGATTACTGCTGCGCATGCGTATGCACCGCAATGCGCACGCGCATCGTACGGGTACAAACAGCATCATTGCTGTGCAATGCTTCTAGCGATGAATACATTTGCACAACTGATCGCAAGGAGATTGACAGGAAGAAGGCGTTTATGGGTGTCAACTGACCGTTTTCTGGGAGTGGTAGGGAAAATGCAGGTGTGTCCAGGCGTTTGCAGGGCGGGTGTCTGATGTAAATTCCGGGACCAGACAGGCTGAAGTGATCGCAAGGGCTGAGTAAGTTCAGACCTACTCAGAAATTGCAAAAAACATTTAAGTGCCAATCGGCTGCACATGCGATCGCACATTTGCAAAGCAAAAATATACTCCCCCGTGGGCAGCGACTATCTGATCGCTGCTCTGCAAAAAATAGCTAGCGAGCGATCAACTCGGCATGAGGGCCTTAGTACACTAATAACTGCTCCCCCCCTACTATTACCCCCTGGTACCGCTGAGGTAATCTGGAGTCTCTCCAGAGGAGTTGCGCGTCCCCGTCAGTCAGCGTCTGTGTATGCTGCAGAGGGAAAATAGCGCTGGTGAGATGCTGGATCCACTCATAGTGAAGCCCCACCAATGGCGCGTGGTCTTCCCGTTCTTTTTTATACTGGCTGTTTGTGTCTGAGTGCATAAAATGGAGACAGACTCTTTTTATGGCTTTGTTGCCAGTCTGGGTACTGTGTCCGCTGTTCAGTGTCTGTGTCTTTACACAGCGGGAGATGCAGTCCGCCCCATTCAGAAGCCGTGCGTCTCCGTACCCTCATGCTGCCATAATGGCCGGTGACCCGCTAACCGGGACACTAGCTTAGTACTCACCACTCTTCTTTCTTCTGGCTCTGTTAGGGGTGGCGGTGTGCTGCGGAAATGTATGCTTGCCGTGGTGGGGCTTGCAAATAGTTCCCTCAGGAGCTAGTGTCATGGCAGCGGGGAACGGGATCATTAACCCTTCAAGAGGCTGGGCCGTTCCACCCCCCTAAGTCCCACGAAGCAGGCAGGCTGGTGCCATCCAGTCCTGCCTGAAAATAACAAACATATAAAATAAATGCAGAAAACTCTTCAGGAGCTTCCAGAGACGTGACCGGCTCCTCCAGGCACATTTTCTAAACTCAGTCTGGTAGGAGGGGCATAGAGGGGAGGAGCCAGCACACCTAATCAATTTCTTAAAGTGCCCAAGGCTCCTAATGGACCCGTCTATACCCCATGGTACTAAATGGATTCCCAGTTTCCTCTAGGACGTAAGAGAAAAATGATTTATTATGACCGCACACTATGGTAGGAAGTCACAGTGCTTCCTGATGTTTAAAGGTTGGCAGTACAAGTCCAATAGAAAGTTAGTCTATGTGAAAGAAGGAGGTGAGGGTAGTGTCACTCATATGCAGGGGCCCCTCTAAAAAGGGTGTCAGGTAGTCTTTTAGGGAACCCTTTGTGCGCATAGGCCCCTAATCTCGGAGCCTATGGACCCTGATGTTGATTGCACCTCACCTATTTGTAAAGGGTTACAAATGGAGCTGCAGTTCAGTGTTTGTGGAAGTGGGTAGCGGTGTCCCGCTCTAGCACTATCCACTTACCCCTGTCTTTAGGTCGGAGAAGGAGAAGCCCTGTTGTCAATGAGGAATTGTAGTTGCTGCCATCACCGTGCCGCTGTCTGAGTCCCCATTCGCGTTCCACGTGTGGTCCTGCGGGTACCGGTATCAACTTCCTGGAAGTGTCACGTGACCATCTGTCACGCCGGGCTGCGCCACCTCTATCCTCTCCGGCCTGTGTCTGCTGTCCGCTGTCTAAATCACTCTGAAAACATGCTGGCGATGTGGAAATGCCCCCCAACGCGTGTCAGCCCGGTTAGGCCTTTGTCAAGGATGACTCTAGTAGTGCTGGATAATCTATTATAGTGATGTGCAATCAACATCAGGGCGCATAGGCCTGGGGATTGGGGTCCCATGCACACAAAGGGTTCCCTAAAAGACGCCCTCACCTCCTTGTTTCACAGACTAACTTTTTATTGGACTTGTACTGCCAACCTTTAAACATCAGGAAGCACTGTGATTTCCTACAATAGTGTGCGGTCATAACAAATCATTTATCATTCACCATCACATTGTACTGATTGCTCATTCCTACAAATTAACATCACAATTCTTATTTTTCCATTTACTCTTTCTACCTTACACACATACCAGGTGAGTGCTAACACCACACCCCCCACCCAGTAGCGGCTCTTGCCACAGTCAAGCAGGCTTTTTGCCCGGGGCGCCGCTACCCCAAGGGTGCCGCTGCCGCTGTGGCAAGAGCCGCTACTCCTGACACCCTCTCAGCAGCTGCAGCGGGCGTCCGCTGAAGCCGGTGTCACTGGCTGACGCTAGAGGTCATAATTGACCCCTAGTGTCAGTGCGGCACAGCTATGGGAGAGACATCATGACATCTTTCCCATAGAGAGGAGCCGGCAGCAGCCAGAGACAGCAGCAGCAGCGGTCCGGAAGCAGGAGCAGGGCTGGTAAGTATTGTTTTTTTGTTTGTTTTTCTTGTTTGCAAGCGGCGCTACTACAGGGGGCACAACTACAGGGGGCACATACTGGGGGCACTGCTACGAGGCACAGCTACTGGGGGCAAATCTACAGGGGGCACAACTACAGGGGGCACATACTGGGGGCACTGCTACAGGGGTAACAGCTACTGGGGGCAAATCAACTAGGGGCACAGCTACTGGGGGCACTACTACAGGGGGCACAGCTACTGGGGGCAAATCTACAGGGGGCATAACTACTAGGGGCACATACTGGGGGCACTACTACATGGGGCACCGCTACAGGGGGCAAATCAACTGGAGGCACAGCTACTGGGGGCACTACTACAGGGGGCACAGCTACTGGGGAAAATCTACTGGGGGCAAATCTATTGGGGGCACAGCTACAGGGGGCACAGCTACTGGGGGCACAACTACTGGGGACACAGCTACAGGGGGATAACTGTGGCCATGCCCCTTCCCTATGAAGAAGCCACGCCCCTATTTTTGACCGCGTGCCGAAGGCATGCACCAACTCTATTTTACCGTGGGGGCGGAGGGGGGGCCACAGAAACTTTCGCCCTGGGCGCCACAAGGTCTAGAACCGGCCAAGCCCACACCCTAAATTGTGCCGGATGCCATGACGCCCAGATCGCTGCGAGATACCGGCTGTTATCGGACGTTTTTTTTAAAGGGGTAATCACTTACAAGGAATGGTTTTGCCCTGTAAGTGATTGTCCCTTTAATCACTTGACTGGCATGATGCGACCATGCCAGCAAGTGCTTTATCTGACCTGCACAGGATGCGACCAGTTAGATACACACTGTTTGCAGCTGCAGGGAAGAGAAACTTTCCTCCGCTGCTGCTCTCAGAGGCACCCTGCCCCAATGTTTGCCATGCTGCCAGTTATTGCTGATCAGTCAGCGCGGCAGGATATTTCTCCCCCCCCCCCTCCCCCCCCAGCGGCCGCTGGGGAGGAGTACATTAACCCCCTCAAGCCCCACCAACGTGTACCTAATGGCCGCCCTGGTTCATCCATTAATGAATGGTCGCAATGTTTCCGATGTTCGCAATATTCCGATGGTGCTGACCAATGTTTGGGGAGAAACATTTTTTTTACAAATATAAAAAATATATATATATATATATTTATATATATATATATTTTACTTAAATCATTTTGGATAACATTAAATACATGTTCTTCACCTAATTCACTTATAAAAAAGCCCAACAATTTCTGAGCGGTTTTTTGAGTAAAAAATTGTTAGTTAAGTGGAGAAAACAATGTCTGAGATCGGCTGGCATCTTGCACCTACGGTGATCTCGGATGTCATTACTTCCAGTCCTTAGTGTCCTTTTTTATAAATAAATAGAAAGGAGTGTAGTTCAATTCCAGATAGCATTGTTAGCTCTTAAGCATTCTCAAGAGTTTTTTAGGATATTTGCTTGTGTCTTAAAAAAAAGTGATGTGATAAAACATTTGTAGTGTTATATTCTGAATCACCACCTAAAAGTTTATAGAAAATGCCAGTTTTCATCCTTGTTGCCCTGTAAACTCTGTTATAAAAAAAAAAGTACTTTAAATGATTATAAGATTAAGTTATATATTGATATTCAAGTTCTGATTTCTGTTGGCAGATACAAATAATGGTGTTTACAACTATCCTATTCTATGTGTGGACTCTGAACACCGACCGTGAAGAAGAATTAGTTGACCCCTCTGATATGCTGAATTATGATGCAGCCACACAAACGATGAGAGCGATTTGGAAGGTATTACAGTGAAAGCATGAATCACAATTGTAGAACAATTAGAGGATGGCATATCTATACCTCCGAACATGGCACACATCACCAACACTCCTGATATTGCAACTGCAATAACGTGATGATTTTATTTTGAAAAATATTGGAAAAATAAGTAGAATAAGGATATCTACTAGACATGACCACCAGGCACCAAAGTTACATGTGTTGAATCAATATATGCTTATAAAAAAAACTTTGATCAGTTTGTGGATTAGGGAAAAAGTGTGACGTTGTGGAGCAGAGCATTTTGTACCAAACAGAAACTGTCATATTAGAGAAGCCAAAAAAAAAACCTAAGAACTTCATTTTACCCATGAGAGTGTTATAACCTTAAACATCCTGGTAAGCAGCATGTTTAAAGTTATAACACCTCCACGAGCATAAGGCTATAAAGAGCATTAAATACATGATTTTCCCACACATCAATTCCCTCCCGCTCTCCTATATTTATTACACTGTTTTGTACCCAATGCATTCTGGAGTACTGTGGACATCATCTCTTGCTGATAACACTGGAGAACATTGGTTCCTGCTAACACTTCAGGAAAGGAAGCCTCAAAGACTGACACATTATTAGCCCATTGAGGCTTTTATTAGGTGCACATCTGTATTGAACACATGAATGCTCGGCCCCGAGCCTCTACTATTTGGCAGCTTTAGGCGGCTGCCTAGGGGCCCATGTTTGGTACATACCCTAAAAGATATCCCACCTCACCCATACCTTACTGAAGTATTCAGTTTTCCCATTTCCTGCACAGTTTTTGAAACAAAAGGGTGTACTGCGACTTTTGAATCACCCTGTATATATATATATAGATATATATATAGATATATAGATAGAGAGAGAGAGAGAGAGAGAGAGAGAGAGAGAGAGATGGTGAGAGGGGTTGTCTCTCATCTGAATTACCTAATTTCTGTCGGATCAGCTCCCTCCAAGGGAGGCTAAAGTAAAACCTGTGCAGTCTGCGGAAGCATTAGAGTTTTGGACCACCGGGTTTGCACGATTGCACAAGTCCAGCAGCAACTCATCACTGAGAGACAGGAAGGGTTTAAAACTCTCATACACTTTGTGCTCTGGGCACTGGTGCTAAAAAGTGGGCAGTAAGTAGGCTGGAGTCTCTTTAGTGCCAGTGACTGATGTTATTAGCTGTGCCAGAGGAGCATAGCAGATTGTGGCTGCAGGCCATTGCATCAGACTGACCATTAAGCACTTTAGTGCTGGGACATTTGTTTTCACCTGTTTGTTTATTTAATGCGCCTGTTTGTCCAGGATTATGTCTATGCATGATAAAGTGCAGTGTCTGCAGCCATTAAAGACACTGCTTCACTGAGAACCTGCCTGTCATGAGTCCTCATTCCTTCAACCATGTTACTATATATATATATATATATATTATTATTATTTTTTTTTATTATTATTTTTTTTACTGAGTGCCAGCACTCAATAAAAATTTTAAATTAACCTCAGTGTCCTACATAATGCCTAACATGCAAGCTAGCGTGGATGCATAGGTAGAAAGAATGGTCGTCACTCAAGGATTTGAAACTAAAAGAATATTGTGAACAAACTTTGTTTACAGTATACTTTTTTGCTTTAAAAATCCTTGAGTGTTGTCCCTTCTCTCGGTATATGTTTAATGATGCAATTGACCCCAGTCCACCTAGTGGCCACCTGCATCTACCTCCGAGAGGGGTTGGGGATTGTAGGTTAGGTGGCACTAGGCTGAAGCTTTGCCTTGGGGGCAGAGCGACCTTGCACCGGCCCTGTGAACACTTATTGGTATGTTATAACACTAGAGATGTGCGGCGGGCACTTTTCGTGTTTTGTGTTTTGGTTCTGGTTCCATGCTCGTGTTTTGGATCTGGATTGGTTTTGCCAAAACCACCCTTTCTTGTTTTGATTTTGGGTGTGGATGACTTTTGAAAAAAACATAAAAACAGCTAAAATCACAGAATTTGGGGGTAATTTTGATCCTACCGTATTATTAACCTCAATAACATTTATTTACACTCATTTCCAGTCTATTCTGAATACCTCACATCTCACAATATTGTTTTTAGGCCAAAAGGTTGCACCGAGGTGGCTGTATGACTAAGCTAAGCGACACAAGTGTGCGTCACAAGCACCTGGCCCATCTAGGAGTGGCACTGCAGTGGCAGACAGGATGGCAGATTTTAAAAATAGGCCCCAAACAGCACATGATGCAATTAAGAAAAAGAGGTGCAATCAGGTAGCTGGACAGCTAGGCTGAGCGACACAAGTATGCGGCACAAACACCTGGCCCATCTAGGAGTGGCACTGCAATGGCAGACAGGATGGCACTTAAAAAAACTAGGCCCCAAACAGCAGATAATGCAAAGAAGAAAAAGAGGTGCATTAGGGTAGCTGTATGACTAAGCTAAGCGACACAAGTGTGTGGCACAAACACCTGGCCCATCTAGGAGTGGCACTGCAATGGCAGACAGGATGGCACTTAAAGAAACTAGGCCCCAAACAGCACATCATGCAAAGAAGAAAAAGAGGTGCAATGAGGTAGCTGTATGACTAAGCTAAGAGACACAAGTGTGCGGCACAAACAACATAAGACGTGCTGGAATTTGCCCATATTTAATACACGCACAATATTGGTGGCACAGGAGAGCGTACCCCTAAACCACACACACACACCCACACACACACACACACACACACACGGCAAAGCCTGTAAAGTTTATTTAAATAATAATAACCCTTTTATTTGGAAATATTATAATAATATGCAGCACAGGCGAGCGTACCCCTACACCACACAAGGCAAACCCTGTAAAAATTATTTGGATAATTATATAAGTAATGTATATAACACTTTTATTGGAGTAAATAATATACAGCACAGGACACCACCACTGGACTTATGGCAGCACAAGACACCACCACTGGACTGATGCAGCACTAGACAGCACCACTGGACTGGACTTATATGGCAGTACCCCTGGACTTATACGGCAGTACCCCTGGAGTTGTACGGCAGTGTCAGACAGGATGGCACTTTAAAAAAATAGTCCCCAAACATCACATGATGCAAAGAAGAAAAAGAGGTGCAAGATGGAATTGTCCTTGGGCCCTCCCACTCACCATTATGTTGTATAAACAGTAAAGATGTGCACTTGAAATTTTTCGGGTTTTGTGTTTTGGTTTTGGGTTCGGTTCCGCGGCCGTGTTTTGGGTTCGACCGCGTTTTGGCAAAACCTCACCGAATTTTTTTTGTCGGATTCGGGTGTGTTTTGGATTCGGGTGTTTTTTTCAAAAAACACTAAAAAACAGCTTAAATCATAGAATTTGGGGGTCATTTTGATCCCAAAGTATTATTAACCTCAAAAACCATAATTTCCACTCATTTTCAGTCTATTCTGAATACCTCACACCTCACAATATTATTTTTAGTCCTAAAATTTGCACCGAGGTCGCTGGATGACTAAGCTAAGCGACCCTAGTGGCCGACACAAACACCTGGCCCATCTTGGAGTGGCACTGCAGTGTCACGCAGGATGGCCCGTCCAAAAAACACTCCCCAAACAGCACATGACGCAAAGAAAAAAAGAGGCGCAATGAGGTAGCTGTGTGAGTAAGATAAGCGACCCTAGTGGCCGACACAAACACCTGGCCCATCTAGGAGTGTCACTGCAGTGTCACGCAGGATGGCCCTTCCAAAAAACACTCCCCAAACAGCACATGACGCAAAGACGAAAAAAAGAGGCGCAATGAGGTAGCTGTGTGAGTAAGCTAAGCGACCCTAGTGGCCGACACAAACACCTGGCCCATCTAGGAGTGGCACTGCAGTGTCACGCAGGATGGCCCTTCCAAAAAACACTCCCCAAACAGCACATGACGCAAAGAAGAAAAAAAGAGGCGCAATGAGGTAGCTGTGTGAGTAAGCTAAGCGACCCTAGTGGCCGACACAAACACCTGGCCCATCTAGGAGTGGCACTGCAGTGTCACGCAGGATGGCCCTTCCAAAAAACACTCCCCAAACAGCACATGACGCAAAGAAGAAAAAAAGAGGCGCAATGAGGTAGCTGTGTGAGTAAGCTAAGCGACCCTAGTGGCCGACACAAACACCTGGCCCATCTAGGAGTGGCACTGCAGTATCACGCAGGATGGCCCTTCCAAAAAACACTCCCCAAACAGCACATGACGCAAAGAAAAAAAAAAGAGGCGCAATGAGGTAGCTGTGTGAGTAAGCTAAGCGACCATAGTGGCCGACACAAACACCTGGCCCATCTAGGAGTGGCACTGCAGTGTCACGCAGGATGGCCCTTCCAAAAAACACTCCCCAAACAGCACATGACGCAAATAAAAATGAAAGAAAAAAGAGGTGCAAGATGGAATTGTCCTTGGGCCCTCCCACCCACCCTTATGTTGTATAAACAGGACATGCACACTTTAACCAACCCATCATTTCAGTGACAGGGTCTGCCACACAACTGTGACTGAAATGACGGGTTGGTTTGGACCCCCACCGAAAAAGAAGCAATTAATCTCTCCTTGCACAAACTGGCTCTGCAGAGGCAAGATGTCCACCTCATCATCATCCTCCGATATATCACTGTGTACATCCCGCTCCTCACAGATTATCAATTCGTCCCCACTGGAATCCACCATCTCAGCTCCCTGTGTACTTTGTGGAGGCAATTGCTGCTGGTCAATGTCTCCACGGAGGAATTGATTATAATTCATTTTAATGAACATCATCTTCTCCACATTTTCTGGAAGTAACCTCGTACGCCGATTGCTGACAAGGTGAGCGGCGGCACTAAACACTCTTTCGGAGTACACACTTGTGGGAGGGCAACTTAGGTAGAATAAAGCCAGTTTGTGCAAGGGCCTCCAAATTGCCTCTTTTTCCTGCCAGTATAAGTACGGACTGTCTGACGTGCCTACTTGGATGCGGTCACTCATATAATCCTCCACCATTCTTTCAATGGTGAGAGAATCATATGCAGTGACAGTAGACGACATGTCCGTAATCGTTGTCAGGTCCTTCAGTCCGGACCAGATGTCAGCATCAGCAGTCGCTCCAGACTGCCCTGCATCACCGCCAGCGGGTGGGCTCGGAATTCTGAGCCTTTTCCTCGCACCCCCAGTTGCGGGAGAATGTGAAGGAGGAGATGTTGACAGGTCGCGTTCCGCTTGACTTGACAATTTTGTCACCAGCAGGTCTTTGAACCCCAGCAGACTTGTGTGTGCCGGAAAGAGAGATCCAAGGTAGGTTTTAAATCTAGGATCGAGCACGGTGGCCAAAATGTAGTGCTCTGATTTCAACAGATTGATCACCCGTGAATCCTTGTTAAGCGAATTAAGGGCTCCATCCACAAGTCCCACATGCCTAGCGGAATCGCTCCCTTTTAGCTCCTCCTTCAATGTCTCCAGCTTCTTCTGCAAAAGCCTGATGAGGGGAAGGACCTGACTCAGGCTGGCAGTGTCTGAACTGACTTCACGTGTGGCAAGTTCAAAAGGTTGCAGAACCTTGCACAACGTTGAAATCATTCTCCACTGCGCTTGAGACAGGTACATTCCACCTCCTATATCGTGCTCAATTGTCTAGGCTTGAATGGTCTTTTGCTGCTCCTCCAACCTCTGAAGCATATATAGGGTTGAATTCCACCTCGTTACCACTTCTTGCTTCAGATGATGGCAGGGCAGGTTCAGGCGTTTTTGGTGGTGCTCCAGTCTTCTGTACGTGGTGCCTGTACGCCGAAAGTGTCCCGCAATTCTTCTGGCCACCGACAGCATCTCTTGCACGCCCCTGTCGTTTTTTTAAAAATTCTGCACCACCAAATTCAAGGTATGTGCAAAACATGGGACGTGCTGGAATTTGCCCATATTTAATGCACACACAATATTGCTGGCGTTGTCCGATGCCACAAATCCACAGGAGAGTCCAATTGGGGTAAGCCATTCCGCGATGATCTTCCTCAGTTGCCGTAAGAGGTTTTCAGCTGTGTGCGTATTCTGGAAACCGGTGATACAAAGCGTAGCCTGCCTAGGAAAGAGTTGGCGTTTGCGAGATGCTGCTACTGGTGGCGCCGCTGCTGTTCTTGCGGCGGGAGTCCATACATCTACCCAGTGGGCTGTCACAGTCATATAGTCCTGACCCTGCCCTGCTCCACTTGTCCACATGTCCGTGGTTAAGTGGACATTGGGTACAACTGCATTTTTTAGGACACTGGTGAGTCTTTTTCTGACGTCCGTGTACATTCTCGGTATCGCCTGCCTAGAGAAGTGGAACCTAGATGGTATTTGGTAACGGGGGCACACTACCTCAAGAAATTGTCTAGTTCCCTGTGAACTAACGGCGGATACCGGACGCACGTCTAACACCAACATAGTTGTCAAGGCCTCAGTTATCCGCTTTGCAACAGGATGACTGCTGTGATATTTCATCTTCCTCGCAAAGGACTGTTGGACAGTCAATTGCTTGGTGGAAGTAGTAAAAGTGGGCTTACGACTTCCCCTCTGGGATGACCATCGACTCCCAGCAGCAACAACAGCAGCGCCAGCAGCAGTAGGCGTTACACGCAAGGATGCATCGGAGGAATCCCAGGCAGGAGAGGACTCGTCAGAATTGCCAGTGACATGGCCTGCAGGACTATTGGCATTCCTGGGGAAGGAGGAAATTGACACTGAGGGAGTTGGTGGGGTGGTTTGCGTGAGCTTGGTTACAAGAGGAAGGGATTTACTGGTCAGTGGACTGCTTCCGCTGTCGCCCAAAGTTTTTGAACTTGTCACTGACTTATTATGAATGCGCTGCAGGTGACGTATAAGGGAGGATGTTCCGAGGTGGTTAACGTCCTTACCCCTACTTATTACAGCTTGACAAAGGCAACACACGGCTTGACAAATGTTGTCCGCATTTCTGGTGAAATACTTCCACACCGAAGAGCTGATTTTTTTGGTATTTTCACCTGGCATGTCAACGGCCATATTCCTCCCACGGACAACAGGTGTCTCCCCGGGTGCCTGACTTAAACAAACCACCTCACCATCAGAATCCTCCTTGTCAATTTCCTCCCCAGCGCCAGCAACACCCATATCCTCCTCATCCTGGTGTACTTCAACACTGACATCTTCAATCTGACTATCAGGAACTGGACTGCGGGTGCTCCTTCCAGCACTTGCAGGGGGCGTGCAAATGGTGGAAGGCGCATGCTCTTCACGTCCAGTGTTGGGAAGGTCAGGCATCGCAACCGACACAATTGGACTCTCCTTGTGGATTTGGGATTTCGAAGAACGCACAGTTCTTTGCGGTGCTTTTGCCAGCTTGAGTCTTTTCATTTTTCTAGCGAGAGGCTGAGTGCTTCCATCCTCATGTGAAGCTGAACCACTAGCCATGAACATAGGCCAGGGCCTCAGCCGTTCCTTGCCACTCCGTGTGGTAAATGGCATATTGGCAAGTTTACGCTTCTCCTCCGACAATTTTATTTTAGATTTTGGAGTCCTTTTTTTACTGATATTTGGTGTTTTGGATTTTACATGCTCTGTACTAAGACATTGGGCATCGGCCTTGGCAGACGACGTTGATGGCATTTCATCGTCTCGGCCATGACTATTGGCAGCAGCTTCAGCACGAGGTGGAAGTGGATCTTGATCTTTCCCTATTTTTGGAACCTCAACATTTTTGTTCTCCATATTTTAATAGGCACAACTAAAAGGCACCTCAGGTAAACAATGGAGATGGATGGATACTAGTATACAATTATGGATGGACGAGCGACTGCCGACACAGAGGTAGCTACAGCCGTGGACTACCGTACTGTGTCTGCTGCTAATATAGACTGGATGATAATGAGATGAAATTAATATATATATATATAATATCACTAGTACTGCAGCCGGACAGGTATATATATTTATTATGTAATGACGGACCTGCTGGACACTGTCAGCTCAGCACCGCAGACTGCTACAGTAAGCTACTATAGTAGTATGTATCAAGAAGAAAGAAAAAAAAAAAACCACGGGTAGGTGGTATACAATTATGGATGGACGAGCGACTGCCGACACAGAGGTAGCTACAGCCGTGGACTACCGTACTGTGTCTGCTGCTAATATAGACTGGATGATAATGAGATGAAATTTATATATATATATATATAATATCACTAGTACTGCATCCGGACAGGTATATATATTTATTATGTAATGACGGACCTGCTGGACACTGTCAGCTCAGCACCGCAGACTGCTACAGTAAGCTACTAGAGTAGTATGTATCAAGAAGAAAGAAAAAAAAAAAACACGGGTAGGTGGTATACAATTATGGATGGACGAGCGACTGCCGACACAGAGGTTGCTACAGCTGAGGACTACCGTACTGTGTCTGCTGCTAATATAGACTGGATGATAATGAGATGAAATTTAATATATATATATATATATATAATATCACTAGTACTGCAGCCGGACAGGTATATATATTTATTATGTAATGACGGACCTGCTGGACACTGTCAGCTCAGCACCGCAGACTGCTACAGTAAGCTACTATAGTAGTATGTATCAAGAAGAAAGAAAAAAAAAAAACCACGGGTAGGTGGTATACAATTATGGATGGACGAGCGACTGCCGACACAGAGGTAGCTACAGCCGTGGACTACCGTACTGTGTCTGCTGCTAATATAGACTGGATGATAATGAGATGAAATTAATATATATATATATATAATATCACTAGTACTGCAGCCGGACAGGTATATATATTTATTATGTAATGACGGACCTGCTGGACACTGTCAGCTCAGCACCGCAGACTGCTACAGTAAGCTACTATAGTAGTATGTATCAAGAAGAAAGAAAAAAAAAAAACCACGGGTAGGTGGTATACAATTATGGATGGACGAGCGACTGCCAACACAGAGGTAGCTACAGCCGTGGACTACCGTACTGTGTCTGCTGCTAATATAGACTGGATGATAATGAGATGAAATTAATATATATATATATATATAATATCACTAGTACTGCAGCCGGACAGGTATATATATTTATTATGTAATGACTGATGACGGACCTGCTGGACACTGTCAGCTCAGCACCGCAGACTGCTACAGTAAGCTACTATAGTAGTATGTATCAAGAAGAAAGAAAAAAAAAACCACGGGTAGGTGGTATACAATTATGGATGGACGAGCGACTGCCGACACAGAGGTAGCTACAGCCGTGGACTACCGTACTGTGTCTGCTGCTAATATAGACTGGATGATAATGAGATGAAATTAATATATATATATATATAATATCACTAGTACTGCAGCCGGACAGGTATATATATATTTATTATGTAATGACTGATGACGGACCTGCTGGACACTGTCAGCTCAGCACCGCAGACTGCTACAGTAAGCTACTATAGTAGTATGTATCAAGAAGAAAGAAAAAAAAAACCACGGGTAGGTGGTATACAATTATGGATGGACGAGCGACTGCCGACACAGAGGTAGCTACAGCCGTGGACTACCGTACTGTGTCTGCTGCTAATATAGACTGGATGATAATGAGATGAAATCAATATATATATATATATATATATAATATCACTAGTACTGCAGCCGGACAGGTATATATATTTATTATGTAATGACGGACCTGCAGGACACTGTCAGCTCAGCACCGCAGACTGCTACAGTAAGCTACTATAGTAGTATGTATCAAGAAGAAAGAAAAAAAAAAACCACGGGTAGGTGGTATACAATTATGGATGGACGAGCGACTGCCGACACAGAGGTAGCTACAGCCGTGGACTACCGTACTGTGTCTGCTGCTAATATAGACTGGATGATAATGAGATGAAATTAATATATATATATATAATATCACTACACTAGTACTGCAGCCGGACAGGTATATATATTTATTATGTAATGACTGATGACGGACCTGATGGACACTGTCAGCTCAGCACCGCAGACTGCTACAGTAAGCTACTATAGTATGTATCAAGAAGAAAGAAAAAAAAAAAAACACGGGTAGGTGGTATACAATTATATATATATACAATTATATATATATATTAAACTGGTGGTGATTAATTAAACTGGTGGTCAGGTCACTGGTCACACTATCAGCAACTTGCAAGTAGTACTCCTAAGCAGACAATCACAATATACTGGTGGTCAGTGTGGTCACAATGGCAGTGTGGCTGGCACTCTGGCAGCAAAAGTGTGCACTGTACGTTAAAATATGTACTCCTGCTCTCAGACTCTAACTGCTCCCCACTGTCTCCCCCACAAGTCAGATATACATATACAGTCACACTACACTTCAGCAAGTAGTAGCACTCCTAAAAATGCTCCCCAAAATTACTAAATACTGTGTCTCTCTCTACTCTAGTCTCTTCTCTATAAACGGAGAGGACGCCAGCCACGTCCTCTCCCTATCAATCTCAATGCACGTGTGAAAATGGCGGCGACGCGCGGCTCCTTATATAGAATCCGAGTCTCGCGAGAATCCGACAGCGGGATGATGACGTTCGGGCGCGCTCGGGTTAACCGAGCAAGGCGGGAGGATCCGAGTCGCTCGGACCCGTGAGAAAAAAGCTGAAGTTCGGGCGGGTACGGATTCCGAGGAACCGAACCCGCTCATCTCTAATAAACAGGACATGTACACTTTAACAAATCAATAATTTCAGCGACAGGGTCTGCCACACGACTGTGGCTGAAATGACTGGTTTGTTTGGGCCCCCACCAAAAAAGAAGCAATCAATCTCTCCTTGCACAAACTGGCTCTACAGAGGCAAGATGTCGACCTCATCCTCATCCTCCGAATCCTCACCCCTTTCAGTGTGTACATCCTCCTCCTCCTCCTCCTCACAGAGTATTAATTCGTCCCCACTGGAATCCACCATCACAGGTCCCTGTGTACTTTCTGGAGGCAATTGCTGGTCAAGGTCTTCCTGGTGGAATTTATAATACATTTTGATGAACATCATCTTCTCCACATTTTATGGAAGTAACCTCCTACGCCGATCCCCGACAAGGTTACCGGCTGCACTAATCACTCTTTTGGAGTACACATTGGAGGGGGGGCAACTTAGGTAAAATAAAGCCAGTTTGTGCAAGTGCATTCAAATTGCCTCTTTTTCCTGCCAGTATACATACGGACTGTCTGACATGCCTACTTGGATGCTGTCACTCATATAATCCTCCACCATTCTTTCAATGGTGACAGAATCATATGCAGTGACAGTAGACATGTCAGTAATTGTTGGCAGGTCCTTCAGTACGGACCAGATGTTAGCACTCGCTCCTGACTGCCCTGCATCACCGCCAGCGGGTGGGCTAGGAAATCTTATCCTTTTCCTCGCAACCCCAGTTGCAAAGTTGCAAGAGAAAATGAAGAAAGAGCTGTTGACGAGTCATGTTCCGCTTGAGTTGACAATTTTCTCACCAGCAGGTCTTTGAACCTCTGCAGACTTGTGTCTGCCGGAAAGAGAGCTACAACGTAGGCTTTAAACCTAGGATCGAGCATGGTGGCCAAAATGTAGTGCTCTGATTTCAACAGATTGACCATCCTTGAATCCTGGCGAAGCGAATGAAGGGCTCCATCCACAAGTCCCACATACTTTGCGAAATCGCTCTGTCTTAGCTCCTCCTTTTATTTCTCCAGCTGCTTCTGCAAAAGCCTGATGAGGGGAATGACCTGACTCAAGCTGGCAGTGTCTGAAATGACTTCACGTGTGGCAAGTTGGAAGGGTTGGAGAACCTTGCACAAGACGGAAATCATTCTCCACTGCGCTTGAATCAGGTGCATTCCCCCTCCTTTGCCTATATCGTAGATGGATATATAGGTTTGAATGGCCTTTTGCTGCTCCTCCATCCTCTGAAGCATATAGAGTGTTGAATTCCTCTTGCTTCAGGTGATGGCAGAGCAGGTTCAGAAGTGTTTGCTGGCACTCCAGTCTTCGGCACGCGGTGACTGAATGTCGAAAGTGGCCCGCAATTTTTCGGGCCACCGACAGCATCTCCTGCACGCCCCTGTCATTTTTCAAATAATTCTGCACCAACAAATTAATTGTATGTGCAAAACATGGGAACTGCTGGAATTTGCAGACAAACAAACAATTTGGAAGCTGCTCAATCATACCTGGAGATAATTATATATCAGGTGCTGGAAGGGGGAGGGGTCACAGACAAACAAACAAAGAGGAAGGGGGGTGCAAATCCCCACCCCCAAATTCCCTTCCGCACACTGAAAATTACCTGTAACCATCCCTGAATCTATCTGGTAATAAAATTCAGAGAATTCGTCACAAATGTTTGCAAACACATGTTTAGCTGCTGGCCACTTCACGGCTTCTCTGATACAGCAGTCCTAACTACTTGATAGCAGTGCCCACATTGGGCCATGTAATTTGTCACAGTACGCCTCATAATAAAGGCCATTACTAAAACAGTTCCAGACTGAGAGCTAACTTACCAGGGAGCCACCCCCAGGATCTCCCATTGGCACTACAAGGAACAGCATGCCTTCCAAATGCTGCTCCCATTCAATGCCTCATGCACACAAGCAGACAAACAATTTGGAAGCTGCTCAATCATACCTGGAGATAATTATATATCAGGTGCTGGAAGAGGGAGGGGTCACAGACAAACAAACAAAGAGGAAGGGGGGTGCAAATCCCCACCCCTAAATTCCCTTCCGCACACTGAAAATTACCTGTAACCATCCCTGAATCTATCTGGTAATAAAATTCAGAGAATTCGTCACAAATGTTTGCAAACACATGTTTAGCTGCTGGCCACTTCACGGCTTCTCTGATACAGCAGTCCTAACTACTTGATAGCAGTGCTCACATTGGGCCATGTAATTTGTCACAGTACGCCTCATAATAAAGGCCATTGCTAAAACAGTTCCAGACTGAGAGCTAACTTACCAGGGAGCCACCCCCAGGATCTCCCATTGGCACTACAAGGAACAGCATGCCTTCCAAATGCTGCTCCCATTCAATGCCTCATGCACACAAGCAGACAAACAATTTGGAAGCTGCTCAATCATACCTGGAGATAATTATATATCAGGTGCTGGAAGAGGGAGGGGTCACAGACAAACAAACAAAGAGGAAGGGGGGTGCAAATCCCCACCCCCAAATTCCCTTCCGCACACTGAAAATTACCTGTAACCATCTCTGAATCTATCTGGTAATAAAATTCAGAGAATTCGTCACAAATGTTTGCAAACACATGTTTAGCTGCTGGCCACTTCACGGCTTCTCTGATACAGCAGTCCTAACTACTTGATAGCAGTGCCCACATTGGGCCATGTAATTTGTCACAGTACGCCTCATAATAAAGGCCATTAATAAAACAGTTCCAGACTGAGAGCTAACTTACCAGGGAGCCACCCCCAGGATCTCCCATTGGCACTACAAGGAACAGCATGCCTTCCAAATGCTGCTCCCATTCAATGCCTCATGCACACAAGCAGACAAACAATTTGGAAGCTGCTCAATCATACCTGGAGATAATTATATATCAGGTGCTGGAAGGGGGAGGGGTCACAGACAAACAAACAAAGAGGAAGGGGGGTGCAAATCCCCACCCCCAAATTCCCTTCCGCACACTGAAAATTACCTGTAACCATCCCTGAATCTATCTGGTAATAAAATTCAGAGAATTCGTCACAAATGTTTGCAAACACATGTTTAGCTGCTGGCCACTTCACGGCTTCTCTGATACAGCAGTCCTAACTACTTGATAGCAGTGCCCACATTGGGCCATGTAATTTGTCACAGTACGCCTCATAATAAAGGCCATTACTAAAACAGTTCCAGACTGAGAGCTAACTTACCAGGGAGCCACCCCCAGGATCTCCCATTGGCACTACAAGGAACAGCATGCCTTCCAAATGCTGCTCCCATTCAATGCCTCATGCACACAAGCAGACAAACAATTTGGAAGCTGCTCAATCATACCTGGAGATAATTATATATCAGGTGCTGGAAGAGGGAGGGGTCACAGACAAACAAACAAAGAGGAAGGGGGGTGCAAATCCCCACCCCCAAATTCCCTTCCGCACACTGAAAATTACCTGTAACCATCCCTGAATCTATCTGGTAATAAAATTCAGAGAATTCGTCACAAATGTTTGCAAACACATGTTTAGCTGCTGGCCACTTCACGGCTTCTCTGATACAGCAGTCCTAACTACTTGATAGCAGTGCCCACATTGGGCCATGTAATTTGTCACAGTACACCTCATAATAAAGGCCATTACTAAAACAGTTCCAGACTGAGAGCTAACTTACCAGGGAGCCACCCCCAGGTTCTCCCATTGGCACTACAAGGAACAGCATGCCTTCCAAATGCTGCTCCCATTCAATGCCTCATGCACACAAGCAGACAAACAATTTGGAAGCTGCTCAATCATACCTGGAGATAATTATATATCAGGTGCTGGAAGGGGGAGGTGTCACAGACAAACAAACAAAGAGGAAGGGGGGGTGCAAATCCCCACCCCCAAATTCCCTTCTGCACACTGAAAATTACCTGTAACCATCCCTGAATCTATCTGGTAACAAAATTCAGAGAATTCGTCACAAATGTTTGCAAACACATGTTTAGCTGCTGGCCACTTCACGGCTTCTCTGATACAGCAGTCCTAACTACTTGATAGCAGTGCCCACATTGGGCCATGTAATTTGTCACAGTACGCCTCATAATAAAGGCCATTACTAAAACTGCTGGAATTTGCCCAGATGTAATGCACGCACAATATTGGTGGCGTTGCCCAATATCAACAATCCCCAAGAGAGTCTAAGTGGGGAAAGCCATTGTGCGATGATGTGCCTCAGTTTCCGTAAGAGGTTGTCAGTGGTGTGCCTCTAATGGAAAGTGGTGAAACACAGCGTGGCCTGCCTAGGAACGAGTTGGCATTTGCAAGATGCTGCTACTGGTGCCACTGCTGTTGTTGCTGCGGGAGGCAATACATCTACACAGTGGACTGTCACAGTCATATAGTCCTTAGTCTGCCCTGTTCCACTTGTCCACATGTCCGTGGTTAAGTGAACAGTGGGTACAGCTGCATTTTTTAGAACACTGAGGACACTTTTTCTGATGTCTCTGCACATTCTCGGTATCGCCTGCCTAGTGAAGTGAATTCTAGATTTGGTACTGGGGACACACTACCTTCATCAATTCTCTAAGTCCCACTGCACAAATGGCGGATACTGGACGCACGTCTAACACAAACATAGCTGTCAAGGCTTCAGTGATCCGCTTTGCAACAGGATCACTGCAGTCATATTTCATCTTCCTTGCAAAGGACTGTTGAACAGTCAATTTCTTACTTGAAGTAGTATAAGGGGTCTTCCGACTTCCCCTCTGGGATGATGATCGACTCCCAGCAGCAACAACAGCAGCGGTAGCAGCAGTAGGCGTACCACTCAAGGATTCTTCCGGAGGAATCCCAGTTAGGAGAGGACTCCTCAGTCTTGTCAGTGACATGGCCTGCAAGTCTACTGAAGTTCCTGACTGTGGAGGAAGTTGATGTTGAGGGAGTTGGTGGTGTGGCTTGCAGGAGCTTGGGTACAAGAGGAAGAAGGGATAGGTGTCAGTGGACTGCTTACGCTCTTACCCAAAGTTTCAGAACTTGACACTGACTTCTGATGAATGTGCAGCAGGTGACGTATAAGGGAGGATGTTCCTAGGTGGTTAACGTCCTTACCCCTACTCATTACGGATTGACAGAGGCAACACACGGCTTGACACCTGTTGTCCGGATTTGTGGAGAAATAATTCCATACCGAAGAGGTGGCTTTTTTGGTATTTTGCCCAGGCATCACAATGGGCTTATTCATCCCACTGACAACAACTCTCTCCCCCGGTGCCTGATTTAAACAAACCACATCACCATCAGAATCCTCATCGTCAACTTCCTCAGCGCCAGCAACACCCATATCCTCATCCTGGTGTACTTCAACATTGACATCTTCAATTTGAATATCAGAAACTGGACTGTGGGTGGTATTTCCAGCACTTGCAGAGGGCGCGCAAATGGTGGAAGAAGCCACCTCTTCCCGTCCAGTGTTGGAAAGGTCAGGCATCGCAACCGCCGACACACTTGGACTCTCCTTGGGGATTTGTGATACCATCTTAGAATGCACAGTTCTTTGCTGTGCTTTTACCAGCTTAACTCTTACCATTTTTTTAAGTGGGAGGATGAGGGCTTCCATCGTCATGTGAAGCTGAACCACTAGTCATGTACATAGGCCAGGGCCTTAGCCGTTCCTTGCCACTCCGTGTCGTAATTGGCATATTGGCAAGTTTACGTTTCTCCTCATACCATTTAAATTTCTTTTTTGGGGTCTTTTTACTGTACTTTGGCTTTTTGGATTTTACATGTCCTCTACTATCACATTGGGCATCGGCCTTGGCAGGCGAAGTTGATGGCATTTCATTGTGTATGTCATGACTAGTGGCACCAGCTTCAGCACTAGGAGGAAGTGATCTTTCCATGTTTTATCCTCCAAATTTTTGTTCTCCATTATTTTTCTGGAGTTATATAACACATTATGCGGCACAGGACAGCATATCCCTACACCACACAGGGCAAACCCTGTAAAAATAATTTGGATTAAATATTAATAACCCCTTTAAATGGAGTAAATAATATACAGCACAAGATAGTACCACTGGAGTTATATGGCAGTACCTCTGGATTTATCCGTCAGTATCACTGGAATTATATGGCAGTACCACTGGACATATATGGCAGTATCACTGGAATTATACGGCAGTACCACTGGATTTATACTGCAGTACCACTGGACTGGATTTATACGTCAGTATCACTGGACTTATACGCCAGTATCACTGGAATTATACGGCAGTATCACTGGAATTATACGGCAGTACCACTGGATTTATATGGCAGTACCACTGGACTGGATTTATACGGTAGTATCAATGGATTTATATGCCAGTACCACTGGAATTATACTTCAGTATCACTGGAATTATACGGCAGTGCCACTGGAATTAAACGGCAGTACCACTGGACTGGATTTATGTGGCAGTTTTACTGGAATTATATGGCAGTACCACTGGAGTTATAAGGCAGTACCACTGGATTTATACAACAATACCACTGGACATATGTGGCAGTATCACTGGAATTATATGGCAGTACCACTGGATATATATGGCAGTATCACTGTAATCATATGGCAGTACCACTGGACTTATATGGCAGTACCACTGGATTTATACGGTGGTACCACTGGACTGGATTTATATGGCAGTATCACTGGATTTATACACCAGTACCACTGGAATTATACGGCAGTATTACTTGAATTATATGACAGTACCGCTGGACTTATAAGGCAGTACCACTGGACTGGATTTATATGGCAGTATCACTGGAGTTATACAACAGTACCACTGAAATTATATGGCAGTATCACTGGAATTATACGGCACTACCACTGGATTTATATGGCAGTATCAATGGAATTATACGGCAGTACCACTGGACTTATACAGCAGTACCACTGGACTGGATTTATACGGCATTATCACTGGACTTATACGCCAGTACCACTGGAATTATATGCAAGTGTCACTGGAATTATACGTCAGTATCACTGGAATTATACGGCACTACCACTGGATTTATATGGCAGTACCACTAGACTAGATTTATACGGCAGTATCACTGGACTTATACGCCAGTACCACTGGAATTATACGGCAGTACAACTGGAATTATACGGCAGTATCACTGGAATTATACGGCAGTACCATTGGACTTATATGCCATTAACACTGGACTTATACGGTAGTATCATTGGAATTATATGGCAGTACCACTGGATTTATACGGCAGTACCGCTGGACACATATAGCAGTATCACTGGACATATGCGGCAGTATCACTGAACTTATATGACAGTACCACTGGACTTATACAGCAGCACAGGGACATCACCACTGGACTGATGCAGGCCAACACAGCACCACTGCAATGGACTGTACTTATACAGCAGCACTGGACATAAGGCAGCAGAGGACACCACCACTGTGACTGGACTGATGCAGCACAAGACACCACCACTGGACGGATGCAGCACAACACAGCACTACTGGACTGGACTTATACAGCAGCACTGGACATATGGCAGCAGAGGACACCACCACTGTGACTGGACTGATGCAGCACAAGACACCACCACTGGACTGATGCAGCACAACACAGCACCACTGGACTGGACTTATACAGAAGCACTGGACATATGGCAGCAGAGGACACCACCACTGTGACTGGACTGATGCAGCACAAGACATCACCACTGGACTGATGCAGCACAGCACAGCACCACTGGACTGGACTTATACAGCACCACTGGACATATGGCAGCAGAGGATACCACCACTGTGACTGGACTGCTACAGCATAAAATACTACACTAGACTGAGCAGCACAAGACAGCACTGGAATCGCCACCCCACTTTCCCTCCCGCACAGACACTGAGGATGGAGACACGTCCTCTCGTTACACTCTCCAGGACTGGAGTGAAAATTGCGGTGACGTGCGGCTCTTTATATGGAATCCAAAACCCGTGAAAATCCGACAGCGGGATGATGACGTTTTGCCTCGCTCTGGTTTTCGAGTCAGGCGGGAAAACCCGAGCCGGGCACGGATCCGGGCTCGGGTAGGGAAGTCCGGTAGGGTTCGGTTCTCAGGGAACCAAACCCGCTCATCTCTATATAACCCATTACCTGATTTCTCAGCAATCCCATAGGTCAAGCAGTTACCACAGAAACACCTCTACCTGTCCTTGCTACTTTATTCAGTATACTACTCAGAATTTTATGTCACTTAGACATATGAAATGTCCTCCGTTCTCTTAAAACGTCTATCGTAGACTATCCTTCATTCATACGCATACTCAAGACATACTCTAAAGAAATAACTGACACCGACAACTGAACTAATTTTGCCAAATAAAAATGTCAGCTTTATTATTAGAAAATGGTATGATGACAAGGAGGGATGGCCTATTTAAATCATGTCCCTATTTATTCTAAACTTTAACCCTTTTTATTGTGGTTGACCATGCAACTTCTAAGTTTCAAACCACAAGAAGAGGTGAGGGCCCAACTTCAGCCTTGCCTCCATCGCATCACAAGGGGCAATATTTGCCACCCCTTGTGTTGATTAATCTTTACCGGGGATACCTTGGCCAACTCTCCACTCAAGGTATTCCCCAACTCCAAACAAAGAGGTGCTCAGGTGTCTACCCACTCCACCGGAGACTGAAGCCCATCTGGTCTGATGGTACTCCGGCCCCGTAATGTATCAAACTCCACCACCTTCTCATCTCCTGAGCACCTATAAACCCATTTTCAACTACAGCCACAATTTCAGGCCGTCCCAACTCACCACAGTTTCAACAAAACCCCGCCACCATACCTCTAACCTTAACCAATCCACTTACCCCTTTTCCTAAAACTCCTACCAAACTACTAAACTCCCAACTATAGATGGATGACAACAAGTCCTCCAGAAAAATTTCCATATCTCTCAAATTTAAATGGATACCATTGCCCATGTAGACCTGAGCAGTAGAAACCGAAATGGAGGGATGCGGGACCACAAACCCTCAGTTCTCACAGCCTGGCCCACCACAGAATCGATCCAGCGCCGGACCAACTCTATGACAGCCGGTCTCTCCGCACCTCTCCACACTAAATGTGGAACGATATCAGGCCATCCCACGCTTAGGCAGGGTAACCTGTTTTGTAGGCTAACTAGGTCCCTAACCATGGTTTTCCGGAGGTCCAGACCAGACCTTCTGGTCAAGTCATTTCCACCGGCATGGAACACCCGACCTCTGAAGCTGTTGCCAAAATAGGGGCATGACTTGCTCCCAACGTAGGCCCCCACACCGATCCACCTGATCAGCTCCGCTTCAGGGGTCTGTAGGCACTCCAACCCTGATCTTTTGCCGTGAAAGACATACAAGTGCCCCACAATCCATATCAGACACTCATCCAAATGCCAATCTGAAAAATATAAAATCAATATTCACACAACCTTCATACCACCAGAACTGAAAGAAATAACCTAAAAGCTACTTTACTACAAAGACAAAAAAACCCAACTAGCCCCATTATAACCTTTCTAATATGGTATTTTTAATAATTAAACTATTTTTAATTTGGACTCTAAATGTACATGTTTGAAAAGGTAAGGGTGTGAAGTGGGGGAATATGAAGAATCAGACTTGACGAGAGGCGAAAAAATCCCACACCTGTCAAGCAGGTGCAAACCCTAGCGCTTAAGGCACCTGACAGGATAAAAAATTCCTCAAGACCCCCAAATATGGTGAGTGGCTGAAACCTCAAGTCTGATTTAGTTGCCAATGGTCAAAACCTGTTATATTCCTGATATACATCAGACTTCCACCTACCAAGAGCTCTAATTTGCTCACTGGAACGGCCCTCTGCAGCCACTGATGTTGCCTCACCTATCCGGAACGAATGGGTACCCATCGAAATTGGAATTGAGTAACCGGCATACCATCCCCATGCTGCAACCATGGACCTGGCACATCAGTCCTCGCTCTCAAATATTCCTTTGCCAGTGACACTGGGCAAATCTCAATATCCTCAAAACTCCTCAAAGCCACCCAACACCCTTTACCTAATTGATTGGTTTTGGAATGCTGCACTTTGCACCATAAGCATCCCTCTTCCAGTGACGCATCCTCAAGAAGCAGAGGTGACATTGCTTGTTTTGATGCTGACACCAATTCACTGACTCTAAGGGCCCCAAAGAAGGCCATAACGAAACACAATCTAAACAAAAGTGCTTCGTAATCTGACACACAGACCTCTTGTAATACAACCGCCAAGTGCTGCAACATTGAAATGGTTATTGGTCTGTGTGGACACTCGCTCAGGTTAGAGGAGAGGAGATTCCGCACAATACGGCGTAAAGGCTTTTTTACGGTAAGGATGATACGTGTTTGGAATTCACTGACTGAGGGAGTTGTAATGGCCGACTCAGTCAACACCTTTAAGAATGGGTTAGATAAATTCCTAATGGATAAGGATATGCAGGGTTACGGGGCATAGTCACGCACTATGGTTATTATAAAAAAGAGGGGTAAAACGTAACGGCAGTCATCAACTTCAATCAAAATTTTATACAAAATAATGGTGCATAGGAGACCACAAATAGGTTGAACTCGATGGACAATTGTCTTTTTTTCAACCTTAGATACTATGTTACTATGTATGTGTGCATCCTGTACAGGGGGCATCACTTGCGCCCACCCTTTCAATACTCTCTCTAAAAAGAAAGATTTAGTTAAATCATGTCAGTCTTCAAGTCTCAAGAAATAAGATAGAGCAGACAGAAAGCAGCGCTACAAACCCTCTTGCCTTCACTAAAACATTTCCAAACATAATCCAACAACATGGCATAATTGCTCTTACCTTGGTCTCAACAAATGTGGACGTATCTCTCCTACTCTCTCATTGCTGCTCTATACCCCCGAAGAGTGTAAGGCGCCAAAGACCTTAGCGCTAGGCCCTCCAATCCGGGCGTATCACCTGCCAGGCATAAGGGTCACCAGATACATTCGCATCCGGTACTAACACCCTGGACCTGTGCCACTCAAACGTGATAGAGCATCTGCCACGCCATTTTGAATGCCTGGAACATGCCTGGCGCAAAACTTAATATTCCACTGTAGACAACGTAGACAATCTGACCCAACAAATGCAAAACAGGTAGACCAACCGCTTTTTGTCTGTTAATTGCCTGAACCACCCCCAAATTATTGCACCAAAAAACTACTGAAACATTGGCCAATACCTCGTGCCATAACTCCAACGCAACCATGATTGGGAATAACTCCAAAAACAACAGATTCCCTGTTAGGCCTTCATGAAACCATGCTTTCGGCCAGGTGGACGCACACCACCTGCCCTCCAGATACGCTCCAATACCCAAAGAACCAGACGCGTCAGTGAATAACTGCAACTCAACATTGGATCTGGGTTCAGTCTGCCAAATGTGAACACCATTGAAATCCACCAAAAACTATTCTCAAATATGCAAATCCCTACAAATTTCTTTAGATAAACATATAAAATGACCTGGCCTCTTAACACCAGCTGCCCCTCTTTCTAACTTCTTGCTAATGACCTTACCCTTTGGGATAAACCTGCAAGCAAAATTAAGCAACCCCAATAATGATTGAGCCTGTTTCAACGTCACCTTGCCATTAGCCAATGCAACCATTATATCCTCTCTCAACTTTTCTACTTTTTCCATGGGCAAATGACAGCAACCCTTAATTGTATCAATCTCAATACCTAAGAAGATCAACACCGATATAGGGCCCACCGTCTTTTCATCAGCTACCGAAACCCCCAAATCAGCGAACAATGACAATGCATTCACTAAAATAATACCACAAATATCGGACTCAGATGGGCCCATGAACAAAAAAATAAGATTTTAAACTTAATGGTAAATCTTTTTCTCGTAGTCCATAGAGGATGCTGGGGACTCCGTAAGGACCATGGAGATAGACGGGCTCCGCAGGAGACATGGGCACTTTAAGAAAGACTTTAGGTCTGGGTGTGCACTGGCTCCTCCCTCTATGCCCCTTCTCCAGACCTCAGTTAGAGAAACTGTGCCCAGAGGAGACGGACAGTACAAGGAAAGGATTTTTGTTAATCCAAGGGCAAGATTCGTACCAGCCACACCAATCACACCGTATAACTTGTGATATACTAACCAATCATCAGTATGAAAACAACATAGCATCAGTCCAAGACCGATGAAAACTAGAACATAACCCTTATGTAAGCAAAACTATATACAAGTCTTGCAGAATTAGTCCGCACTTGGAACGGGCGCCCAGCATCCTCTAGGGACTACGAGAAAAAGATTTACCGGTAGGTTTAAAATCTTATTTTCTCTTACATCCTAGAGGATGCTGGGGACTCCGTAAGGACCATGGGGATTATACCAAAGCTCCCAAACGGGCGGGAGAGTGCGGATGACTCTGCAGCACCGATTGAGCAAACAGGAGGTCCTCCTCAGCCAGGGTCTCAAACTTATAGAACTTTGCAAAGGTGTTTGAACCCGACCAAGTAGCAGCTCGGCCCAGCTGTAGTGCCGAGACCCCTCGGGCAGCCGCCCAAGACGAGCCCACCTTCCTAGTGGAATGGGCCTTGACCGATTTTGGTAACGGCAATCCTGCCGTAGAATGTGCCTGCTGAATCGTGTTACAGATCCAGCGAGCAATAGTCTGCTTTGCTTTGAAGCAGGGCACCAACCTTGTTGGCTGCATACAGGACAATGTTAGGGTCTCCTGCCCTGTGCTGCCACGTCGTCATGGCAACCGGGAGACAAGTGCTAGCGGAGTAACCTGAGCGCAGCTGATACTCCGGTTCGGGTCTTTTGCTGTGCAGTGGTTACAGGCTCTGTGCACGGCAGGGGATCCGGTGCTGGTTTTTGTGCTCACAGTCTGTGAGGTCTGAGTGGGGCGTGGACAGCACCTGCTATATAAGGCCTCTTCTCAGGTTAAGCAGATGCTGCTGAATCTTTGTTGGTTAGTCAGTTCCTAAAAGTTAGCCAGTACTGTGTAGCTTTGTATTTGTTGTTGCTTACTGCAAATAGGCCTGGGGATTTGGTATTACACTCTGCCAATCCAGACCTAGCAGTAAGACTGGAGTCAGTCGTTTAACTTGCTGGGGTTCTTTTGCTACTCTGTGAACTTAGCAAGTTTGCGGCTGTATTCTCAGAATTGCCTGCCTAAATCCTGTCTCACTGTGCAAGGTGTTCAGGGGTCAGTTTAGTGGCAGTAAGCTGAACCTGTGCACTGCAAGTGAGAATTAGGATTGTGGAGACTCTCCTTGTGTCTATCATTCCATCTCTGACCAAGGAGTTTACTGCCACACCCGTTGGTAACCCTTTAGGGTTTTGCTGTTGCCCTTAGCAACAGCATTTCGGGTTCTCTGCGTATTAAAACACAACATCTTGCTTTTTCCATCTGAGCATTACTAATACTAGGGAGACACCCAGTTTCTTAGCCTCTGGGCTTCTCTGTTCACTTTGTGTTTATTTTGTTACCCTATCACCTTCTGTGTACGTAATGTCATATTCCCTAGTCTGTCTGTGAGTTCATTTGTTTTGCATCCCTATCCGTTCAGACACCAGTACATTCCTGCAGGCACTGGTGTGCATAACAGTTCAAACACCAGTACATTCCTGCAGGCACTGGTGTGCATAACAGTTCAGACACCAGTACATTCCTGCAGGCACTGGTGTGCATAACAGACAAACAGTGCTTCTGTTTTTCTGACTCTAGCCGTTCTGGCCATGTAAATTTTCAAAGCCCTGACCACATCAAGGGACTCGGAATCCTCCAAGTCACGTGTAGCCACAGGCACCACAATAGGTTTGTTCATATGAAAAGATGACACCACCATAGGCAAGAATTGAGGACGAGTCCGCAATTCCGCTCTATCCATATGGAAAACCAGATAGGGGCTTTTATGAGACAAAGCCGCCAATTCCGACACTCTCCTAGCCGAAGCCAAGGTTAATAACATGACCACCTTCCAAGTGAGATATTTTAACTCCACCGTTTTAAGTGGTTCAAACCAATGCGACTTAAGGAAACTCAACACCACGTTAAGGTCCCAAGGTGCCACCGGAGGTACAAAGGGAGGCTGAATATGCAGCACTCCCTTCACAAAGTCTGTACTTCTGGAGAGAAGCCAATTCTTTATGAAAGAAAATGGATAAGACCGAAATCTGAACCTTAATGGAGCCTAATTTTAGGCCCAAATTCACTCCAGTTTGTAGGAAGTGAAGGAAACGGTCCAGATGGGATTCTTCCGTAGGAGCATTCCTGGCCTCACACCAAGAAACATATTTTCGCCATATACGGTGATAATGTTTAGCTGTCACGTCCTTCCTAGCCTTTATCAGCATAGGAATGACCTCATCCGGAATGCCTTTTTCCACTAGGATCCTGCGTTCAACCGCCATGCCGTCAAACGCAGCCGCGGTAAGTCTTGGAACAGACAGGGCCACTGTTGCAACAGGTCCTGTCGTAGAGGAAGAGGCCACAGATCTTCTGTGAGCATTTCCATCAGATCTGGATACCAGGTCCTTCGTGGCCAATCTGGAACAATGAGAATTGTTCTCACTCCTCTCTTTCTTATTATTTTCAACACCTTAGGTATGAGAGGAAGAGGAGGAAATACATAGACCGACTGGACACCCACAGTGTCACTAGGGCGTCTACAGCTACCGCCTGAGGATCTATTGATCTGGCACAATACCTCTGTAGCTTTTTGTTGAGGCGGGACGCCATCATGTCTATCTGGGGTAGTCCCCACTGACTTGCAATCCGTGCAAAGACTTCCGGATGAAGTCCCCACTCTCCTGGATGCAGGTCTTGTCTGCTGAAGAAGTCTGCTTCCCAGTTGTCCACTCCCGGAATGAACACTGCTGCCAGTGCGCTTACATAAATTTCCGCCCAGTGAAGAATTCTTTTGGCTTCCTCCATTGCCACTCTGCTCCTTGCGCCACCTTGGCAGTTTACATGAGCCACTGCGGTGATGTTGTCTGACTGGATCAGAACTGGTTGGTCGCGCGGTAAGGTCTCCGCTTAACGTAGGGTGTTGTATATGGCCCTCAGTTCCAGGATGTTGATGTGAAGACAAGTCTCTTGATTTGATCAAAGACCTTGGAAGTTTCTTCCCTGTGTGACTGCTCCCCAACCTCGGAGGCTCGCGTCCGTGGTCACCAGGATCCAGTCCTGAATGCCGAACCTGCGGCCTTCTAGAAGGTGAGCACTCTGCAGCCACCACAGGAGAGATACCCTGGCCCTGGGGAACAGGGAGATCAACTGATGAATCTGTAGATGTGACCCAGACCACTTGTCCAGTAGGTCCCACTGGAAAGTCCTCGCATGGAGTCTGCCGAAGGGAATGGCCTCGTATGATGCCACCATCTTTCCCAGGACTCGAGTGCAGTGATGCACTGACACCTGTTTTGGTTTCAATAGGTTCCTGACTAGAGTCATGAGTTCCTGAGCTCTTTCTATCGGAAGATAAACCCTTTTCTGGTCTGTAACCAGAATCATGCCCAAGAAAGTCAGACGAGTCGTAGGAACCAACTGCGACTTCGGGATATTGAGAATCCAGCCGTGTTGCTATAACACCTTCAGTGAAAGTGATACGCTGTTCAGTAACTGCTCTCTTGATTTAGCTTTTATGAGGAGATCGTCCAAGTACGGGATAATTGTGATACCTTGCTTGCGCAGGAGCACTATCATTTTCGCCATTACCTTGGTGAAAATCCTCGGGGCCGTGGAAAGCCCAAACGGCAACGTCTGAAATTGGTAATGACAATCCTGTACCGCAAATCTCAGGTACACCTGATGAGGTGGATAAATGGGAACATGAAGGTATGCATCCTTTATGTCCAGAGATACCATAAAATCCCCCCCTTCCAGGCTGGCGATGACCGCTCTTAGCGATTCCATCTTGAACTTGAACCATTTCAATTATAGGTTCAGGAATTTTAAAATTTAATATGGGTCTGACCGAACCGTCCGGTTTCGGGACTACAAACAGGGTTGAGTAATATCCCCTTCCTTGTTAAAGCAGGGGAACCTTGACCACCACCTGTTGAAGATACAATTTGTGAATTGCATTTAACACTATCTCCCCTTCCTGGGGAGAAGCTAGCAGGGCCGATTTGAAAAACCGGCGAGGAGGCACCTCTTCGAATTCCAGCTTGTAACCCTGAGCAACAATTTTTATTGCCCAGGGATCCACCTGCGAGTGAACCCAGATGTGGCTGAAAACCCGAAGACGTGCCCCCACTGGGGCGGACTCCTTTAACGGAGCCCCAGCGTCATGCGATGGATTTTGCAGAGGCCGGGGAGGACTTCTGTTCCTGGGAACTAGCTGTGTTGTGCAGCTTTTTCCCTCTGCCCTTACCTCTGGCAAGAAAGGACGCACCTCGTACTTTCTTGTTTCTTTGTGATCGAAAAGACTGCATTGGATAATGTGGTGCTTTCTTAGGCTGTGAGGGAATATAAGGCAAAAAATTAGATGTACCAGCTGTAGCTGTGGAGAACAGGTCCGAGAGACCTTCCCCAAACAATTCCTCACCCCTGTAAGGTAAAAACTCCATATGCCTCTTTGAGTCGGCATCACCTGCCCATTGCCGGGTCCATAGGACTCGTCTAACAGAAATCGACATAGCGTCTTTGAGCATCTCTCATATATAAGACAGCATCTTTTATATGCCCTAGGGTCAATAAAATGGTATCCTTATCTAGGGTCTCAATTTCCGCTGATAAGGTATCCGTCCATGCTGCTACCGCGCTACAAACCCAGGCCGACGCAATTGCCGGTCTGAGTAAGGTACCAGAATGTGTGCAAATGGACTTCAAGGTAACCTCCTGCTTGCGGTCAGCAGGATCCCTGAGGGTAGCCGCATCTTGGGATGGCAGCGCTACCTTTTTGGATAAGCGTGTCAATGCTTTGTCCACCCTAGGGGAGGATTCCCACCGTATCCTGTCCGTTGGCGGGAAAGGATACGCCATTAGAATCCTTTTGGGAATCTGCAGTTTTTTATCTGGAGATTCCCAAGCTTCTTCACATAATTCGTTCAACTCATGTGAGGGGGGAAAGGTTACCTCAGGTTTCTTTCCCTTATACATGTGTACCCTCGTGTCAGGGACAGGGGGTTCCTCTGTGATATGCAAAACATCTTTTATTGCAATAATCATATATCGAATACATTTAGCCAATTTTGGCTGTAATTTTGCATCATCGTAGTCGACACTGGAGTCAGAATCCGTGTCGGTATCTGTGTCTATTTTTTGGGGGGAAAGTGGGCGCTTTTGAGACCCCGAAGGTCCCTGCGACATAGGGACAGACATGGGTTGACTCCCTGGCTGTACCTCTAATCTTTTGTGCAATAAATTTACATTAGCACTTAAAACATTCCACATATCCATCCAGTCAGGTGTCGGCGTTGTCGAATGGAGACACCACATTCATTTGCTCCCTGTCCTCTCTAGGACGGGCCTTCTACCTCAGACATGTCGACACACGCGTACCGACACACCACACACTCAGGGGATCCTCTTATCTGAAGACAGTTCCCCCACAAGGCCCTTTGGAGAGACAGAGAGAGAGTATGCCAGCACACACCCCAGCGCTACATGACCCAGGAAAAAAACACAATAAATATATGTTTACCCGGTAGCGCTGTGTATATATGTATATATATGCGCCTAATTATGTGCCCCCCCTCTTCTTTAAAACCCTCTTTCACTGTGGTATAAGCAGGGGAGAGTCCTGGGAGCTTCCTCTCAGCTGTGCTGCGGAGAAAATGGCGCTGGTGAGTGCTGAGGGAGAAGCTCCGCCCCCTCGGCGGCGGGCTTCTGTCCCGCTCAAATACACTAAAAATTGGCGGGGGCTCTTATATATACAGTGGCCAGCTATATACATATATATTTTTGCCAAAGAAAGGTTCATATGCTGTCCAGGGCGCCCCCCCTGCGCCCTGCACCCTTACAGTGACTGCCGTGTGTGAGGTGTATGGGAGCAATGGCGCACAGCGTTACTGCTGTGCGTTACCTCAGTGAAGATCATGAAGTCTTCTGCCGCCTCTGAAGTCTTCTTTTCTTCTCATACTCACCCGGCTTCTATCTTCCGGCTCTGTGAGGAGGACGGCAGCGCGGCTCCGGGACGAACTCCAGGGTGAGACCTGTGTTCCGACTCCCTCTGGAACTAATGGTGTCCAGTAGCCTAAGAAGCAGAGCCTTGAAACTCACAGAAGTAGGTCTGCTTCTCTCTCCTCAGTCCCACGATGCAGGGAGCCTCTTGCCAGCAGGCTCCCTGAAAATAAAAAACCTAACAAAATACTTTCTGACAGGAAACTCAGGAGAGCTCCCTGTAATGCACCCAGTCTCCTCTGGGCACAGTATCAAACTGAGGTCTGGAGGAGGGGCATAGAGGGAGGAGCCAGTACACACCCAGACCTAAAGTCTTTCTTAAAGTGCCCATGTCTCCTGCGGAGCCCGTCTATCTCCATGGTCCTTACGGAGTCCCCAACATCCTCTAGGACGTAAGAGAAATCATCTAAATAACTAAGAATTCCAGACTCGCCTGAATATTCTGAAATACACCAATACAAGAAACTACTAAACTTTTCAAAATACGAACAAGATATAGAACAACCCATAGGAAGACACTTATCCACACAGAAACCATCCGCGAGGCGAAAAGCCCAAATAGCGAAAAAATTCTGGATCAATGGGCAACAGACGGAAAGCTGACTCTATGTCAATTTTACTCATCAAAGCTCCTCTACCAAATTACCTAACCTTTGTCAATGCATCTTCAAAAGATTGATAAACTACCATGGTCAAAACCTCCGGAATAGCATAATTAACTGAAGACCCCCTTGGACATGACAAAAATCTAAATTAATCTAAACTTTCCCGGGGTCTTCTTAGGAACAACACCCACCGGGGAAAAAATTAAGTCCAAAACTGGTGGAGAACTAAAAGGCCCTATCATTCTTCCCAAAGCAACCTCTTTATCCACTTTACCAGTGTAAATTTCGAACCAAACCTGAAAAAACTTGGCCCTCAATAGGCAAAGGGAAGCCCCTGGAAAAACCCAACCTTAACAAATCAGCGTCTTCCCTGTTTGAGTAATAGTCTAACCAAATGGACAATTTATCCAATCTCGCTGGAGTAGGAGCCCTACTTAGTACTGGCAACCGCGGGGGCGCAGTTCTGCTATCTGTTGAAACCCCCTCTACCACCTGAGGGCCGCGTGCAGTCTCTAATGGGATGTAACCCCCCAACAGCGGATACAAACATGCCGAAAAGGATACCTAGACCCTAGGGTACATTGGCCATTATTAAAAGCATAGCACCTACCTTGACTATTCTCCCCTTGACGTACATCTACTAGTGCTACCTCCACGTTTTTCACTAATCGCTTCAGAACCACTCTTCTGTGGTTGTGTAACGTCTACAAAAATCTCAACATCCTTTTTACCAAAATCCATGACAGCTCTACCATGCTGTTTCCTACGAAAATCCTCATCATAAATCCTCCAAGCTGTCCCACGCCCTGATCTCGCTAATTCATGCAACAAATACATATATTTTATTACGTTCAAATGCTCTTGTGGTCTAGTCTCTAAATAACAGGCTGCAAAGACTAGCATACTTTTTTGCCAATTTGAATATGATTTATACGCCTCCTCACCTATACCCAATTTCTTTCTGGCTGCAGCTAATGCCTTCTTCGCTTTACTCGTTAACGAAAACCTGTTAACATATCTGCGCTCATGTATGCGATCCCTAATTCTGGGCCGGATCCCTCTTAAAACAGCCGTATTAGCACATTGCAGAGAATCCTCGGGACCCTCCTCCGAGGACATGCTAGAACTGTTGTCTTTGTGCTTCCTTTTGTGTTTTCTCTTACAACCACTGCAATCACTATCATCTGAATTTCCTGCTCCTGCGCCTACATTTACGCTTATCCGCGTCTTTTTGCTTGTATTCTCTGTAACCACTGACTTATTAACCGAGCTGGCTTCTGCACCCTCCTGACGTGCCTCAAAGAAAATATCAGACTCACCATCACACCTTCCGCACAGCCGCCGATTCCCCTGAATCCTCCTGTAGCTCGGGTACAATCAAAGACTCTGCAGGAGAAATGCAAGGGGAAACATCCACTAGACACTCATCAAGTATCTCATGACCATCGCTTTCCCTGCGCACTCTAGCGCGTGAACCAGCAGCTGCTGCTTCACTTACACTACCCTCATTAATCCTGTTGGACTTCTGCCCCCTCAAAACTCTCCCCTCTGCATGACCAGCAGTAAGAACGGGGACAGGTTCTGATATCACTGAGGTGATGAATTCCAGCCTGCACCTTTGCACCCTCCCGCCTGGCGACAGCACCCTGAACGCACTGCATCTGCATATGACCGCCCAGGGACTGTGAGCCTGCCTTGTGTTCCTTCAGAAACCACAGTTCTGCCCCTGACACTCAAAGAGCTCAATTCTATGCTGCACACCAGAATTTGCAAGGCCTGAAGTACCCACGCACTGACCAACTCCCTTTACACTTCCATTGCCACCCCGTAAACTGGCCCTTTCCCTGCTACTGACTCCATTGGGTGCTCCCAATCCTTGCACCACTAATTGTTTACTTGTTCCCCTAGCTTCTCTTCCCGACTGCTCACCTCTAAAAAGTCCGGTTCTGTCACGACCGCCTCTGTCCGCCACAGTCCCCCGCGTGCCCACAGGATGACTGCGACGAACCTCCGGAACATGCAATCCTGAGGTAACACTTCTCAATGCTACCGCTCCCCGCATCACCCCACTCCGTGGTTCCACCAAGGCGCCAATGCTCTGAGACATTGTACCTTCCGTTTGCACTTCCAACGCAGTGGCACTCACTTCACTATGTCTGCCACCAGCGCGTGTCACAGACGTGCTGGTCACCCGGCCTCTGTGTGACGCATCTCAGCCCGCCGCCACAGCTCTCTCTGGAGGTCGAGCCCAACCCCTGGCGGTGGTACTACCACCCACATTCACTACACCTCGTCATCTTCCGTGTACTGTAATGCCCTGGCCCCCTCCTGACACTGACTCCGTGGTACCAATTCCTCCGCTTTCAATAAAACGGATAGGGGGACCCGCAGCATGACTGGGCCTAGGCATGTTAAAGCAAAGAATAGATTAGATAAAGAAAAGATTAGAGAAAAAAGGGGGAAGAAATTAGAGAATAGTAAAGTATGATAGGAAAATTAAAAGAAAATACAATAAATTCACAAATTATAAACAGTTCAGTACAACACAAACATAGAGCACTTTACTGTTCAATTTTTCCTGAGGAAAAGAGGGAGAACTTAATCAATTCTCGCTTCATAAGTGCTAAGCCCCTCCCATCACCTGACTTCTCAGCAACCCCATAGGTCAAGCAGTTACCACAGAAACACCTCTACCTGTCCTTGCTGCTTCATTCAGTATACTACTCAGAATTTTATGTCACTATAGACATATGAAATGTCCTCTGTTCTCTAACTCTCCCCGCTAGGTGCCTAACCCTAACCCTCCCCGCTCGATGCCTAACTCTAACCTCCCCCACTTAGTTCCTAAGCATAACCCTTCCTCCCTGGTCCCTAACCCTAACCTTCCTGTCCCTGCTCCCTAACGCTAATCCCCCTTCTCCTGCCTAAACCTAACCCCACCCCCCCACGACAGGACGCCAGCACGTCTCGCTGTGAGGATGTTCAGGATGCTGGCTGTCGGTTATGTGACACCAGCATCCCGAGCAGCATTAGTATGTACACGCCGGCATTGCGTCCTCCTTGGGGATCCCGGCATTGTTATATTGACTGCCGGGGTCCCAGCCATCGGGAAGCTAACTACTGTACTTCCCACTCACTGTAACGTGCTGGTATTGTGACATGCACAGACTCACTATATTGTATTGGTATTGTGATGTCCACAGACTCACTGTATTGTGCTGGTATTATGACATCAGCAGACTCACTGTATCGTCCTGGTACTGTGACGTCAACAGACTAACTGTATTGTGCTGGTATTGGCCCTCGTACCGAGTTGATCGCTAGCTGCCATTGTTCGCAGCGATCAGGCAAAAAATCGGCACTTCTGCGCATGCGTATGAGCTCAATGCGCACGCGCAACGTACTTTCACAAAAGCAGATCCAGTTTTACACAAGGTCTAGCGACGCTTTTCAATCGCACTGCTGGCCGCAGAGTGATTGACAGAAAGTGGGTGTTTCTGGGAGGTAACTGACCGTTTTCAGGGAGTGTGTGTAAAAACGCAGGCATGTCAGATAAAAACGCAGGAGTGGCTGGGGAAACGTATGCGTGGCTGGCCGAACGCAGGGCGTGTTCGTGACGTCAAAACAGGAACTAAATAGTCTGAAGTGATCGCAAGCTAGGAGTAGGTCTCGAGCTACACAGAAACTACACAATCTTTTTTAGTAGCAGCGCTGCGATCCTTTCGTTCGCACTTCTGCTAAGCTAAGATACACTCCCAGAGGGCGGCGGCTTAGCATTTGCACGCCTGCTAAAAGCAGCTAGCGAGCGAACAACTCGGAATGAGGGCCATTGTGACATCCGCAGACTCACTGTAATGTGCTGGTATTGTAATCTTCACAGACTCACTTTATTGTAATGGTATTGGGGGTAATTCCGAGTTGTTCGCTCGTTAATATTTTCTCTCAACGGAGCGATTAGTCGCTAATGCGCATGCGCAATGTCCGCAGTGCGACTGCGCCAAGTAAATTTGCTATGCAGTTAGGTTTTTTACTCACGGCATTACGAGGTTTTTTCATCGTTCTGGTGATCGTAATGTGATTGACAGGAAGTGGGTGTTTCTGGGCGGAAACTGGCCGTTTTATGGATGTGTGCGAAAAAACGCTACCGTTTCTGGGAAAAACGCGGGAGTGGCTGGAGAAACGGAGGAGTGTCTGGGCGAACGCTGGGTGTGTTTGTGATGTCAAACCAGGAACGAAACTGACTGAACTGATCGCAGATGCCGAGTAAGTGTGGAGCTACTCAGAAACTGCTAAGAAGTGTCTATTCGCAATTCTGCTAATCTTTCGTTCGCAATTTTGATAAGCTAAGATTCACTCCCAGTAGGCGGCGGCTTAGCGTGTGCAAAGCTGCTAAAAGCAGCTTGCGAGCGAACAACTCGGAATGACCCCCATTGTGACATCCACAGACTCACTGTATTGTGCTGGTATTATGACATCAGCAGACTCACTGTATCGTACTGGTATTGTGACGTCCACAGACTAACTGTATTGTGATGGTATTGTGATGTCCACAGACTCACTGTATTGTGCTGGTATTGTGATGTCCACAGACTCACTGTATTGTGCTGGTATTGTGACATGCATAGACTCGCTATATTGTGCTGGTATTGTGACATCCACAGACTCACTATATATTGTGGTGGTATTGTGATGTCCACAGACTCACTGTATTGTTCTGGTATTGTGACATCCACAGACTCACTGTATTGTTATTGTATTGTGACATCCACAGACTTACTATATATGGTGCTGGTATTGTGTCATCCACAGACTCACTGTATTGTGCTGGTATTGTGACATTCGCAGACTCACTGTATTGTGCTGGTATTGTAATCTTCACAGACTCACTATATTGTGATGGTATTGTAATCTTCACAGACTCACTATATTGTGCTGGTATTGTGACATCCACAGACTCACTGTATTGTGCTGGTATTGTAATCTTCACAGACTCACTATATTGTGCTGGTATTGTGACATCCACAGACTCACTGTATTGTGCTGGTATTGTAATCTTCACAGACTCACTGTATTGTGATGGTATTGTGACATCCACAGACTCACTGTATTGTGCTGGTATTGTGACATCCACAGACTCACTGTATTGTGCTGGTATTGTGATGTCCACAGACTCGCTATATTGTGCCGGTATTGTAATCTTCACAGACTCACTATATTGTGCTGGTATTGTGACATCCACAGACTCACTGTATTGTGCTGGTATTGTAATCTTCACAGACTCACTGTATTGTGATGGTATTGTGACATCCACAGACTCACTGTATTGTGCTGGTATTGTGACATCCACAGACTCACTGTATTGTCCTGGTATTGTGATGTCCACAGACTCGCTATATTGTGCTGGTATTGTGACATCCACATACTCACTGTATTGTGATGGTATTGTGACATCCACAGACTCACTGTATTGTGCTGGTATTGTGACATCCACAGACTCACTGTATTGTGATGGTATTGTGACATCCACATACTCACTGTATTGTGATGGTATTGTGACATCCACAGACTCACTGTATTGTGCTGGTATTGTGACATCCACAGACTCACTGTATTGTCCTGGTATTGTGATGTCCACAGACTCGCTATATTGTGCTGGTATTGTGACATCCACAGACTCACTGTATTGTGCTGGTATTGTGATGTCCACAGACTCACTGTATTGTGATGGTATTGTGATGTCCACAGACTCGCTATATTGTGCTGGTATTGTGACATCCACAGACTCACTGTATTGTGCTGGTATTGTGATGTCCACAGACTCACTGTATTGTGCTGGTATTATGACATCAGCAGACTCACTGTATTGTGCTGGTATTGTGACATCCACAGACTCACTGTATTGTTCTGGTATTGTGATGTCTCAGACTCTCTATATTGTGCTGGTATTGTGACATCCACAGACTCACTGTACTGTGCTGGTATTGTAATCTTCACAGACTCACTGTATTGTGCTGGTATTATGACATCAGCAGACTCACTGTATTGTGCTGGTATTGTGACATCCACAGACTCACTGTACTGTGCTGGTATTGTAATCTTCACAGACTCACTGTATTGTGATGGTCTTGTGATGTCCACAGACTCACTGTATTGTACTGGTATTGGCCCTCATTCCAAGTTGATCGCTAGCTGCCATTGTTCGCAGCGATTAGGCAAAAAATCGGCACTTCTGCGCATGCGTATGAGCTCAATGCGCACGCGCAACGTACTTTCACAAAAGTAGATCCAGTTTTACACAAGGTCTAGCGACGCTTTTCAATCGCACTGCTGGCCGCAGAGTGATTGACAGACAGTGGGTGTTTCTGGGAGGTAACTGACCGTTTTCAGGGAGTGTGTGTAAAAACGCAGGCATGTCAGATAAAAACGCAGGAGTGGCTGGGGAAACGTATGCGTGGCTGGCCGAACGCAGGGCGTGTTCGTGACGTCAAAACAGGAACTAAATAGTCTGAAGTGATCGCAAGCTAGGAGTAGGTCTCGAGCTACTCAGAAACTGCACAATCTTTTTTAGTAGCAGCGCTGCGATCCTTTCGTTCGCACTTCTGCTAAGCTAAGATACACTCCCAGAGGGTGGCGGCTTAGCATTTGCACGCCTGCTAAAAGCAGCTAGCGAGCGAACAACTCGGAATGAGGGCCATTGTGACATCCGCAGACTCACTGTAATGTGCTGGTATTGTGATGTCCACAGACTCGCTATATTGTGCCGGTATTGTGATATCCACAGACTCACTGTACTGTGCTGGTATTGTAATCTTCACAGACTCACTGTATTGTGATGGTATTGTGACATCCACAGACTCACTGTATTGTGCTGGTATTGTGACATCCACAGACTCACTGTATTGTTCTGGTATTGTGACATCCACAGACTCACTGTATTGTGCTGGTATTGTGATGTCCACAGACTCACTGTATTGTGCTGGTATTGTGACATCCACAGACTCACTGTATTGTGCTGGTATTGTGATGTCCACAGACTCGCTATATTGTGCCGGTATTGTGATGTCTCAGACTCTCTATATTGTGCTGGTATTGTGACATCCACAGACTCACTGTACTGTGCTGGTATTGTAATCTTCACAGACTCACTGTATTGTGATGGTATTGTGACATCCACAGACTCACTGTATTGTTCTGGTATTGTGACATCCACAGACTCACTGTATTGTGCTGGTATTGTGATGTCCACAGACTCACTGTATTGTTCTGGTATTGTGACATCCACAGACTCACTGTATTGTGCTGGTATTGTGACATCCACAGACTCACTGTATTGTGCTGGTATTGTGACATCCACAGACTCACTGTATTGTTCTGGTATTGTGACATCCACAGACTCACTGTATTGTGCTGGTATTGTGATGTCCACAGACTCACTGTATTGTGCTGGTATTGTGACATCCACAGACTCACTGTATTGTGCTGGTATTGTGATGTCTCAGACTCTCTATATTGTGCTGGTATTGTGACATCCACAGACTCACTGTATTTTGCTGGTATTGTGACATCCACAGACTCACTGTATTGTGCTGGTATTGTGATGTCTCAGACTCTCTATATTGTGCTGGTATTGTGATGTCCACAGATTAACTGTATTGTTCTGGTATTGTGATATCCACAGACTCACTATATTGTGCTGGTATTGTGACATCCGCAGACTCACTGTAATATGCTGGTATTGTGACGTCCGTAGACTCACTATATTGTGCTGGTATTGTGATGTCCACAGACTGGGCGGAATGTAATGGGGTGTGAATATCAGGAAGTGAGAGATTTTGTGAGAGGAATCGTGTTTTTTTTAAAAGTGGCAATCATTTACATGGCAAAACCAAGTTGATTATACCATGTAAATGATTGCATCCTTAAAAAAGACAGAACTCTCACAAAATCTCTCCCTTCCTGGTTCTCACACTCTATTACATTCCCCCCTTCCCCACTGCATGTGTTGACCTCATGCCCTATTAACAGTGCATTCAGGCATACCTGTCAACTGTCCAGATTTTTGCGGGACAGTCCCTTATTTTTGGATCTGCCCCACTGTCCCTCCCGCGGGCTGCAGAGTCACATGGGGATGAGGGGGCGGCAGATGGGAGGCTCCCTATTACTCGCTGCTCTACTTAGATTCGTGTGGCCAGCGTCTATTCCAGTGAGCCAGAAGGACCGGGGGCATGGCCAGCAGCTCACAGAGTGCTGGCTGTGCGCACACTGTGATGAAAATGGAAGGCGTGGCTCGCGATCACGTCATTCTCTTGAAGCCATGCCCCTTTCCAACAGACCACACCCCCTTTACAGCAGGCCATGCCCCCTTTTTGGCGGTGCACGTGACTTCACCACACGAGGGGTGGGTCCCAACTACAAACATCCGGATGTTGGGAGGTATTATTCAGGTCAGATACAAATAACATATGTTATAATTCAAGCTCAATTAATAAAATCAATAGAATTATATAGGTATAAGAAAATCTAAAAGACAATCATTTATTTTGCATTAGTATGGTGAATGATGGAAGCATTCTAAAGCACACTAAGCCATATTACATTGTCCTTTAGATTTTCTTATAACTTATATACATTGATTTTACTATTCAGTCTTTCAATTAAATGCATATTATTTGTATTCCATCTGACTGCATTGTGCAAACCTCATTTTTTTAAAAAAATTGGTTGTTTTTAATACAGGTAAAAGGATTTGGGGCCTGATTAAGAGCTGGGTGGTTTTGCACAGCAGCTGCCTCTTTGGAATAATCTGATGTGCAAACATATGCTAATGTCTGCAGGAGGCGTCTAAAGATAAAAGACGCCTGCTGCCAGCATCTCAGATCCAAGTGCTGTGTCTGAAGACACACAGACACTGGCCTCACCACTCCCAGAAAACGCTTTCATCACATTAGCGGGTATGAAAATAACAACAGACTTCTGCCTCACATGTGAACTGGATGTTTGGAAACCTGTATAGTGTCAGAGGACCGCTGGATGCACAATATACCTTCATGGTTGTCATCTTTAATACATCTCTATGAATAGGAAAAGGGAAACAATATTGTTGTTATTCTGATGATGATGATGATGATGATGACGATGATTATTATTATTATTATCGTTTTTCAGTCAATGTAAACTTATAATATTTTATTATCTTCCAAACAAAAATATCAAAGTTGAAAATGTTCAATTTCACAGCATTCTACTGTATGTCAAAATGTTTCTGGCATCACTTGCTGGAGATCTTTACTGCTGCCGATTTATAGATTTAGCAAACAAAAAGGAAAAATCCTGCACTGAAGCTCAGATTATAGGGGGAATTTATTTAGCAGTATATATCCTACACTGGATTTCAATACATTTGTTTTCTTAAATGCAATGGAATATGCTGCGCTATATAAGAAACTGTTAATAAATAAACGGGGGTGCTGCTGGCCAGAGCCGGCCATAGGCATAGGCAAACTAGGCAATTGCCTAGGGCATTTGATATGCCTAGGGGCATCAGAAGCTTCTGCTGATTAAAATGATATGCGGCATGCCTATATTCTGTGTGTAGCATTTCATATGCAGATACAGCCACAGTCTCACACAGTATATAGGCATGCTGCATATCATTTTAATTAGCAGAAGCTGCTTGTGCATCCTAGCCACATAGCAATGCAAATAAGATGCATTTTCATAAAAAAAAGGTGCCCGACATTAGCATTGAGGCAAGATTTATGAGGACACATCTGTATCCAAGCAGAGGCAGAGGTCACAGTGTTAGTGGCAGTGTGAGTGCTGTGTGCATGTGAGTGGGTTGGTTGTGCAGTAGTGTTTGGAATATGTGTAAGAAGCATTAAGTGTGTAATGTACAAATTCATTAATAATGTGCAACATATGTGTAGGGGGCACTATGTGTGTCATTATGTGTATAAGGGTATTAATAATGTGCAGCAAATGTGTAACAGGGTACTACTGTATGTGTGTCATTATGTGTATAGGGGCACTAATAATGTGCAGCAAATGTGTAGGGGGCACTATGTGTGTCATTATGTGAATAAGGGCATTAATAATGTACGGCATATGTGTAAGGGACATTATGTGTAAAAGAGCATTAATAAAGGTTGTCATAATGTGTAAGGCGCATTATGTTTATAAGGAAATTAATAATGTGTCTCATATGTGTAAGGTGCATTACTGTGTGGAATTATGTGTATAAATGCATTACTAATGTGTGGCATTATGTGTATAAGCTGCTCTACTATGTGGCGTTGCGTATAGAAAGGGCACTACTGTGTCATCTAATGTGAATAAAGAGCAATATGGTGTGGTGTAATGTGAATAAGGAGCAATTCAGTGTGATGTAATGTGAATAAGGGGCTCTACTGTGAGGAGTAACGTTCAAGGTAAAGTGATACTACTGTGGGATGTAATATGAATTATGGACACTAACACATGATCAAATGTGAATAAAGTTGCAGTATTATGTGGCGTAATTGGAATTGGGGTTATTATTGTGTGGCCATGCCTCTTGCCAGCAAAAAAACACCCCTTTTTGGGCTGTGCACCAAATGTGCGAACTGTTCCTATTTAAAATATAGGGAGTACAAACACCAAAATAAGGACTGCTATGGGTGATGGTGCTGGGAAAGAGGTGTAAGGTCAGAGGCGGGACCAGCGGTGGTGCTAGGGGGCGCCATCCAAAATCTTGCCTAGGGCATCATATTGGTTAGGGCCGGCTCTGCTGCTGGCAGAACTCCGATAGATAGATATATATACACTGCTCAAAAAAATAAAGGGAACACTAAAATAACACATCCTAGATCTGAATGAATGAAATATTCTTATTAAATACTTTTTTCTTTACATAGTTGAATGTGCTGACAACAAAATCACACAAAAATTATCAATGGAAATCAAATTTATTAACCCATGGAGGTCTGGATTTGGAGTCACCCTCAAAATTAAAGTGGAAAAACACACTACAGGCTGACCCAACTTTGATGTAATGTCCTTAAAACAAGTCAAAATGAGGCTCAGTAGTGTGTGTGGCCTCCACGTGCCTGTATGACCTCCCTACAACGCCTGGGCATGCTCCTGATGAGGTGGTGGATGGTCTCCTGAGGGATCTCCTCCCAGACCTGGACTAAAGCATCCGCCAACTCCTGGACAGTCTGTGGTGCAACGTGGCATTGGTGGATGGAGCGAGACATGATGTCCCAGATGTGCTCAATTGAATTCAGATCTGGGGAACGGGCGGGCCAGTCCATAGCATCAATGCCTTCGTCTTGCAGGAACTGCTGACACACTCCAGCCACATGAGGTCTAGCATTGTCTTGCATTAGAAGGAACCCAGGGCCAACCGCACCAGCATATGGTCTCACAAGGGATCTGAGGATCTCATCTCGGTACCTAATGGCAGTCAGGCTACCTCTGGCGAGCACATGGAGGGCTGTGCGGCCCCCCAAAGAAATGCCACCCCACACCATTACTGACCCACTGCCAAACCGGTCATGCTGGAGGATGTTGCAGGCAGCAGAACGTTCTCCTTGGCGTCTCCAGACTCTGTCACGTCTGTCACGTGTTCAGTGAGAACCTGCTTTCATCTGTGAAGAGCACAGGGCGCCAGTGGCGAATTTGCCAATCTTGGTGTTCTCTGGCAAATGCCAAACGTCCTGCACGGTGTTGGGCTGTAAGCATAACCCCCACCTGTGGACGACGGGCCCTCATACCATCCTCATAGAGTCTGTTTCTGATCGTTTGAGTAGACACATGCACATTTGTGGCTTGCTGGAGTGCTCCTCCTGTTCCTCCTTGCACAAAGGCGCAGGTAGCGGTCCTGCTGCTGGATTGTTGCCCTCCTACGGCCTCATCCACATCTCCTGATGTACTGGCCTGTCTCCTGGTAGCGCCTCCATGCTCTGGACACTATGCTGACAGACACAGCAAACCTTCTTGCCACAGCTCACATTGATGAGACATCCTGGATGAGCTGCACTACCTGAGCCACTTGTGTGGGTTGTAGGGAGGTCATACAGGCACGTGGAGGCCACACACACTACTGAGCCTCATTTTGACTTGTTTTAAGGACATTACATCAAAGTTGGATCAGCCTGTAGTGTGTTTTTCCACTTTAATTTTGAGGGTGACTCCAAATCCAGACCTCCATGGGTTAATAAATTTGATTTCCATTGATAATTTTTGTGTGATTTTGTTGTCAGCACATTCAACTATGTAAAGAACAATGTATTTAATAAGAATATTTTATTCATTCAGATCTAGGATGTGGAATTTTAGTGTTCCCTTTATTTTTTTGAGCAGTGTATATATATATATATATATATATATATATATATATATATATATAAGCAATGAAGCTGGCACTCAGTCTCTGGTGATTGTATGTGCCCGGGTGCCCTCCTAAAAACGCCTTGCAGCGAATTATCAATTAACTGACGAAAGTTTAGTTAATAAACTGAAACGGTAACAGCTACTCATGGTGTGTGTCACCTATACTTACTGCAACTTTGAAGTCCTTGGAGTGCCGCCATCCACAAGCTATATATATATATATATATATATATATATATATATATATATATATATATATATATTCATTTATTTATTTATTTATTATCTGTTTCTTTTATAGTGCAGCAAATTTCATTGCACTTTACAAATTGAAACAATAATGATAGAACAAAACTGGGAAATAAACATAGAGGTAGGAAGGCCCTGCTCACAAGCTTACAATCTATAGGGAAATAGGCACTGATACACAAGGGTAGGTGTTATGCATTGCATAATAGTCCACCATATTGCAAAGATTCTTATTCTTACAAGGAGAAATGTGTGCTGAGCGATCTATCAGTGACCCAGCGGTGAAATGAGCGACCTGTTAGATTGTGCCTGCATGCAGGCCAATCTAGCACAGGCGATAGCAACGAGCAGGGCCGCGCATCGCTATCGCTGTGGGGCATACGCACGGAGAGATCTGTGCTTAAGTTCTAAGCAATCTAGTCAGATTGCTTAGAATTTAAGCACTGATCTCTCCGTGTGTACCCCTTTTACAGTAATGTTGGCCTGAGGTCAGTAGGATAGGAAAATAAATAAAGAAAACATGTGAGGATATGTGTGCACTGTACCGTGGGTATGTAATTGTATAGGAAATGTTATGAAATTTATGTGGGTGGTTCTGAAATCTGATAAGCTTGCCTGAAGAGGTGAGTTTTCAAAAAACACTTGAAGATTTGGAAACTACAGCCGTGGACAAAAGGTTTGAGAATGACACAAGTATTGGTTTTCACAAAGTTTGCTGCTTTAGTGTTTTTAGACCTTTTTGTCAGATGTTACTATGGTATATTGAAGAAAAGGCCTATTCAGGTTGGATCGCAAAATGCGACCTTGGGCCCTTTGGAATAGTCAGCCTATTCCTGCAAACCTTAACATACAGCCGGCGCAGCTTGGCCTGTTGTCCCAGCATTTACAGCACTGAGCAGGGCAGCATCAGAGGCGGGACAGAGCAGAGAAAGAGGTGGCTTATTCTCCTCAGCACCGGCATTTTGACAGCATCAATCCGGGAAGGCCCGCCCAGAGATGTGGCCTGACAAAGATATATGTAAAAGAAAAATTCAAGCAGTATTAAATTTGCTTAAACACCTGCGCTTTTCATCTCTTTGTGATTATACTTGAAATTCCGTAAGCAAAGCACGGGTATTCAGCTCGTACATGGCCGCAACTAGGGGGGCTAAGGGGGCATGCGCCCCGGGTGCAGAATCGGAGCGGGTGCAGAGATGGGTATTCTGCCTCCCCTCCTTTCTCTCAGCCCTTCTGCCAGGTCCAAAAACCCTCACTGCAGGTACCCGCTCCCCAGCACCACCAATGTGGGCTTCTGGGAAACTCCCCCTCCCCGGCAACTAGAGCGCTAATGAATAAGGCTGCACCCTTTCATTTCTCGGGCGCTGGTCTATGGCCGCTCACATTCCTGTGCCTGTGTAAGTGCTGTTTGCCCCCAGGCTTGATCCCCAGCACCTCTCCCTTCACGCAGCTCCACCAGATGAGGACAGGGCCCTAGGGGGCTACCTACTGCCGGGTCCCAGACAGAACCCTCGGTGCAGGTCCCCCGCTCCTCAGTACCACCAATGTGGACTCCTGGGAATCTACCCCCCACCCCCGGCAACTAAAACACTTACGAATGGGGTGGGGTGGCCATTCACACACTCCTGTGCCTGTGTAAACTATGTCTGCCCCCGGCCCTGTTTCTCAGCGCCTCCCCTTTCCTGCATGGCAGCTCCACTAGAAAAGGAAAGTGCAAGAGGAAGCAGCAGCAGCCGATAATTAGTCTAAGGTGAGGTCTCTATACTCCAGGACAGCTGCTGCCTCCCAAAGAGTGGTCCTAGGTCCCCACTGGCATGCAGGGCTTTGTAGTCCTACAACAGTCGGCCAATTGGAATCTTACCCCTAGTGTGTGTGATATAGTGACTGCATGGCTTATATCAGGTATATAACAACAGCCAGTCCTAGGGAGGGACTCCCCTCTGCAGCCAGAATAACCCACATTGTGTGTCCCCACTACAGAGAAAGTTGGTACTCCTCCTCTTTAATTGGCCCTAGGTCCTGATTGGCATGCTGGTCTTTGTAGTCCTACAGCAGTGGGCCAGTCAGAGTCCCGCACTATACTGTATCTGAGCTGCATGTTAGTTTTTCTTACGTCCTAAAGGATGCTGGGGTCCACATTAGTACCATGGGGGTATAGACGGGTCCACTAGGAGCCACTGGCACCTTAAGAGTTTGAGAGTGTGGGCTGGCTCCTCCCTCTATACCCCGCCTACCAGACTCAGTTTAGAAAATGTGCCCGGAGGAGCCGGTCACAGCTAGGGAGCTCCATAGGAGTTTTTTGGGGGTTTTTTTGCGTTTAGGCACAGGGAGGCTGCTGGCAACAGCCTCCCTGCTTCAAGGGACTAAGGGGGGAGTAGTGTCCGCCCTGAGGGGTCTGAGCCACTAGCTCCGCTGACAGGACACTGAGGTCCTGAGGGGATCGAACGTTCACCGCCACAGGGGATCGCTCACCCCAGCAGCATGCCGCCACCCCCTTACAGAGCCAGAAGACTTCAGTGGCAAGTTAGCCACCGTTCCCACTGGCAAGCGGGGAGCCGGTGTGAAGATGGCGGCAACAGGGTCCGGGAGTAGACAACTGGGAAGCGGACTTCCTCAGCAGACACGATCTCCATTCAGGGGAGTGGGGACTCCATCCGGAGGTGTACACGGAGGTAACAGATCTTTGGGGTGTACCTCATATAGACATGATGGCCTCTCGTCTCAACAAGAAGCTTCGGCGGTATTGCTCCAGGTCGAGGGACCCGCAAGCCATGGAGGTGGACGCCCTAGTGACTCCGTTGGTGTTCGGTGTACGTGTTTCCTCCACTTTCACTCATTCCAAGAGTTCTAAAACTCATAAGGCGAACAAGAGTTCAGGCGATCCTCATTGCTCCGGACTGGCCAAGAAGGGCTTGTTACGCGGATCTTCTGGATCTACTGCTAGAAGAGCCGAGGCCTCTTCCTCTTCGGGAGGACCTGCTGCAGAAGGGGCCGTTCGCTTATCAAGACTTACCGCGGCTACATTTGACGGCATGGAGGTTGAACGCCAGATATTAGCTTGGAAGGGCATTCCGAACAAGGTTATTCCTACCCTGGAAAAAATGGGGGATATCTCCCAGCGCTTAGTTATATCGAATGAGTTCTATAACCTATAAACTATAAAAGTGATTTAGTAAATACCAATAATCACAAAGTCAAAGAGTGAAATAAAATAAATTTCTTTTATTAAAGGTAAGATACGGGGATTTCCATAGAGGGTATCTTTCACTCCGTTCTAGAATACTAAAAGTTTTTTTACAGTGATTCCTAATACCGGTATACTAAAAATAAATGAAATGACAAGACAAACAACACAAATGACATATATAGTTAGTGATACGCTACCCTTAGCGATTTACTCACTAAACGTCTTAGATGTTATGATCACTAAAGGGTGATTCTTAAGTCCCAAGAATGTATAGATTTTCCACAAGGTGAAACTATTTATATCAAAAAGGCAGTCTTAGTAAAGCTTCCATTCAGGCCACAATTTCCTGAAGCCAGTAAGCACAGTTTTCTTCAGGTATAACCTATGGAAAGCCACTTACTTCAAAAACCACGGAGAAACAAAGACGGGTGTCTGCCGGCAGACAAAAATTCGGTGTCTCTGCAATCGACTAGTTTCGCCTGTCGCAGCAGGCTTCCTCAGGATGGCCGAGTACACCTATTCCCCGCTATTTAAGCCTCCGTGCGGCTTCCGTTTCCATGGTAACCAGCTACTCCGCTATCACAGCACCCAGCTGCATCGCGTCACTTCCGTTCCCTGTGACTGATTCCTCCATCTGCGTTACTTGGTTGCTTAGTAACCCGCTGCTCAGCCGCCGCAGCATCCAGCTGACGCGTCACGTCACTTCCGTTCCTCGTGACTGCTCCCTCCACATGCGTCGCCTTGGTTACTTCTATAACTTCCGTCCCAGCGTCTCCATTTGTATACTAGTAGCCATGGTGATTTTAGTAGAACTTCCTGGCCAGATGTGTAGTATTTTGTATCAGTTGCCCTGGTGATTCCATTGTAGTTTCTAATCATAGCTACAATCGTCCTCTCATTTTTATCAACTAGATCGTCATACATAAAATGTTTAGATGCCATATTTCACTGTGTATTTAGATCTTACTATTGTCAATCGAGTGGAGTCCACTACATCGCGTTCACGTATTGGTATTCATCATTGATGTCATTTCTATCAACTTCATCTGCTTCACTCCTATTCCTAGAAATTCTTGTACATATAGTAATCTCTTCCCAGGATTTTCCTTGAATTTACATACAATGTTCATATCCATAATTATTTATGGGCCATATCTTCCTTATTGGCTTCAAAATCCCGGCAGCCCTTATTTTATAGATAAAAAACTCCATAATTTATATTAATCAATCGAAATTCCTTATAAGCAGAAAACGCACACATATACTACACACCATTACAACACAGAACACAAAACACACAGTGCCTCTAAAATATCCTTATTACTAGATACATATTCTCTAAAATAAATTCTCTCAAATAATCTTCTTTAATTTATTCCTTTAGGAACGGATAGAGTTCCCAATCTCTGTTTAGACCCTTTGGGACCAAAGTCCCCAATTCAAAAATAGTTCTTGCCTCTTCCTTTAAAAGTTCACTATCCCAGTCTCCTCCTCTCCATGATTTTTGTACCAGTTTTATTCCAATGAATGATAGCCCCGCAGGGTCACTATTATGTACTTTAGCAAAATGTACAGGAATACTATGGTTTTCTTTTTGTGTGCTAATGTTATTCAAATGTTCATTTATTCTAGTCTGAAGGCACCGATAGGTCTTGCCCACATATTGGAGCCCACAGGGACACGTTATCAAATATATCACCCCTTTTGAGTTACACGTAATTTTTTCTTTTATTTTATATTCTTTTCCTGTACTATTCGATTTATATTTAGTGATCGGCTTTGTTGAAATATTTCTTGTTTTCTTACAGACTATACAGTTATTGCACTTATAGAAACCTGGTTTCATATCTTTCAGCCATGTTGTTTCTTCTTTCCTCTCGTTCTTACAATAACTTCTCACCAGACTGGTCTTCAGAGTAGGTGCTCTTCTATATACAATTTTAGGTTTTACTGGTATAATCTCTCGAAGGTCTTCATCTGTAGTTAAAATATGCCAGTGTTTGTATATACTTTCTTCCAAAAATCTCTGCTGGCTCGAGAATCCTGTTAAGAACATTATTTCATCTCTTTTCTTCTCATTCTTATCTTTATAACGAAGGAGATCCATCCTCTTCATTTTATCCACTTCATCCTTATTGTCTATCAGATCTCTCTGGATATAATTCTTTTCCCCAAATTGCTTCATAAGGTCCATTACTTGTATATCATAGTCTGTCTTCTTGGAACAGTTTCTTCAAATCCTTCTCATCTGGCCTTTTGGAATATTTGATAGCCATTTGGGGTGATGATTACTCCTAAAATTTAGATAGCTATTGCAATCTACCTCCTTCCTGTATGTTCTTGTTTCAATATGATTATCTTCAATGAAGATGGTTAGATCTAAATAATTTATACTTCGCTAATCTCCTTTGTAAACTCTAGATTGAAATTATTTACATTTATCTTCATAATGAAGCTTTCCAGATCTTTCCTGGTCCCATCCCAGATGATGATCACATCATCAATAAACCTTGCCCATAGGACAAAGTTTGGGAGATATTCATTATTAGACCATATAAATTCTTTCTCCCATTGCGCTAGAAAGAGATTAGCATATGAGGGGGCAAAGTTTGTACCCATAGCTGTTCCCTGGGTTTGTTTATAATATTTACCTCCATACCAGAAAAAATTATGTTCTAGCGTGAAACTAATGCCTTTCAAAATGAACTCGATTTGATCTTTCTGCAAATCTGACTCTTCGATCAGAATTTTTTGAACATTATCCATCCCTTGATTATGTCTAATTGATGTGTATAATGATTTAATATCACATGTGGCCAATAGGAAGCCCTCGTTCCATTCTATTTTATTTAATGTGTCTAGAATGTGTATTGTGTCTTTGATATAGCTTTTTTGTGTCGTCAATAGCTTATTCAAAAAGACATCAATGTAGCAGGACAAGTGGGAAGTTAGTGATTGAATCCCTGCGACAATTGGTCTTCCTGGGGGGGGTCTTAGGGTCCTTATGGATTTTAGGCAAATGATAGAACACTGCCACCTTCGGATGTTCTGGGTAGACATACTTGAACTCGTTCTTCGTAAGTATCCCTTTCTCTAATGCATCCTTGAGTATCTTTTCCAGTTCTTTCTTATACTCTTCCATAGGGTTTCTTTGTAGTTCTAAGTACGTATTTGTGTCCTCTAATAATCTCATGCACTCCTTGTCATAATTCCCTTTATCCATAATAACAATCCCCCCCTTTATCCGCTTGTTTAATCACAATTTTTTCATTCTGTTGGAAGTTATAGAAGTAACCAAGGCGACGCATGTGGAGGGAGCAGTCACGAGGAACGGAAGTGACGTGACGCGTCAGCTGGATGCTGCGGCGGCTGAGCAGCGGGTTACTAAGCAACCAAGTAACGCAGATGGAGGAATCAGTCACAATGAACGGAAGTGACGCGATGCAGCTGGGTGCTGTGATAGCGGAGTAGCGGGTTACCATGGAAACGGAAGCCGCACGGAGGCTTAAATAGCGGGGAATAGGTGTACTCGGCCATCCTGAGGAAGCCTGCTGAGACAGGCGAAACTAGTCGATTGAAGAGACACCGAATTTTTGTCTGCCGGCAGACACCCGTCGTTTGTTTCTCCGTGGTTTTTGAAGTAAGTGGCTTTCCATAGGTTATACCTGAAGAAAACTGTGCTTACTGGCTTCAGGAAATTGTGGCCTGAATGGAAGCTTTACTAAGACTTTTTGATATAAATAGTTTCACCTTGTGGAAAATCTATACATTCTTGGGACTTAAGAATCACCCTTTAGTGATCATAACATCTAAGACGTTTAGTGAGTAAATCGCTAAGGGTAGCGTATCACTAACTATATATGTCATTTGTGTTGTTTGTCTTGTCATTTCATTTATTTTTAGTATACCGGTATTAGGAATCACTGTAAAAAACTTTTAGTATTCTAGAACGGAGTGAAAGATACCCTCTATGGAAATCCCCATATCTTACCTTTAATAAAAGAAATTTATTTTATTTTTACTCTTTGACTTTGTGATTATTGGTATTTACTAAATCACTTTTATAGTTTATAGGTTATAGAACTCATTCGATATAACTAAGCGTTGGGAGATATCCCCCATTTTTTCTGTGTTTCTAGCAACGGAGAGGATAGTGGAATCCTCTCCTTTTTCTCCAGAGCAGCTTTAATATATCGAGTGAGGCAGGAATAAGCGCAGTCCCCTACTCTTCTTTTTTATATTCCTACCCTGATACAGGCTAGGAAAGGAGTAACGTCTAAACATTACCATCGTATTTGGAAAAAAATATGTCTCTTGGTGTGAGTCCAAGAAGTGTCCTACGGTGGAGTTTCAATGTGGACGGTTTCTCCTCTTCCTGCAAGCAGATGTGGATATGGGCCTGAGGTTGGGATCTGTAAAGGTCCAGATTTCGGCCCTATCCATTTTCTTCCTGAAACAGTTGGCTTCCCTCCCGGAGGTTCAGCCCTTTTTGAAAGGGGTTCTGCACATCCAGCCTCCCTTTGTGCCGCCTACGGCACCACAGTATCTTATCGTGGTGCTGCTGTTCCTCCAATCGGATTGGTTTTAGGCCTCTACAGGAGGTTGAGGTCAAGTTTCTCATATGGAAGGCTGTCACTTTGTTGTCCTTAGCTTCTGCTAGACGTGTGTCGGAGCTGGGTGCTTTGTCTTGTAAGAGCCCCTACTTGATCTTCCATGAAGATAGAGCTGAGTTCCGGACACGTCAGCAGTTCCTTCCAAAGGTTGTGTCGGCATTTCATATCAACCAACCTATTGTGGTGCCAGTTGCTACTGACTCCTCAATTTCATCAAAGTCCTTGGATGTTGTAAGGTCTCTGAAAATCTATGTGAAGAGGACTGGTCGTCACAGAAAATCGGACTCTCTGTTTTTCCTGTATGATCCCAGAAACTTGGGTGTCCTGCTTCTAAGCAGACGATCTCTTGCTGGATCAGGTTCACTATCCAGCATGCGTATTCTACGGCAGGATTGCCGTGTCCTATGTCTGTTAAGGCCCACTCTACTCGTAAGGTGGGTTCTTACTGGGCGGCTGCCTGGGGTGTCTCAGCTTTACAGCTTTGCTGAGCGGCTACTTGGTCGGGGTCGAACACGTTTGCAAAGTTCTACAAGTTCGATACCTTGGCCGCTAAGGACCTGAAGTTTGGTCAATCAGTTCTGCAGGAGCCTCTGCGCTCTCCTCCCGTTCTGGGAGCTTTGGTACATCCCCATGGTACTAATTTGGACCCCAGCATCCTCTTGGACGTAAGAGAAAATAGGATGTTAATTACCTGCCAGTAAATCCTTTTCTCGTAGTCCGTAGAGGATGCTGGGCGCCCGCCCGCCCAGCGCTTCGTGATCCTGCAGTGGTTACTTTGTTCAGTACTGCTTAGTTCTTGGTTTAATACTGTTTTGTTACTTGGTTAAGTAATATTTTTCAGCCATTGCTGATGTTTCAAGCTAGTTAGCTTGGTTTGCCTTGTACAGATGTGTCCACTTACATCTTCGCTAGTTTGTATGTGTGAGCTGGTGTGAATCTCGCCACTATCTGTGTAAAATCCTTCTCTCGAAGTTGTCCGTCTCCTCAGGCACAGTTTCTAGACTGAGTCTGGTAGGAGGGGCATAGAGGGAGGAGCCAGCCCACACTCTCAAACTCTTAAAGTGCCAGTGGCTCCTAGTGAGCCCATCTATACCCAATGGTACTAATGTGGATCCCAGCATCCTCTACGGACTACGAGAAAACGAGTTTTATGGTAAGAACTTACCTTTGTTAAAACTCTTTCTGCGAGGTACACTGGGCTCCACAAGGATAGACATAGTGTAGAGTAGGATCTTGATCCGAGGCACCAACAGGCTGAAAAGCTTTGACTGTTCCCAGAATGCATAGCGCCGCCTCCTCTATAACCCCGCCTCCCTGCACAGGAGCTCAGTTTTTAGTTAACCAGCCCAATTCAGTAGCAGGAACAGAGAGGACAACGGTTATTAGCCACATACACCACACAGTGTCAGCGGCTAATGCCATACCAACCCAAAGAATCTAAGTGCGTCAGGGTGGGCGCCTTGTGGATCCCAGTGTACCTCGCAGAAAGAGTTTTAACAAAGGTAAGTTCTTACCATAAAACTCGTTTTCTGCTGCGGGGTACACTTGGTTCCACAAGGATAGACATAGGGGATGTCCTAAAGCAGTTCCTTATGGGAGGGGATGCACTGTAGCGGGCACAAGAACCCTGCGTCCAAAGGAAACATCCTGTGAAGCGGCAGTATCGAAGGCATAGAACCTTATGAACGTGTTCACAGAGGACCACGTAGCCGCCTTGCACAATTGTTCAAGGGTCGCACCACGGCGAGCCGCCCAAGAAGGTCCAACAGACCAAGTAGAATGGGCTGTAATGTGAGCAGGAGTCGAGAGACCAGCCCTCACATAAGCATGTGCAATCACCATTCTAATCCATCTGGCCAAAGTTTGCTTGTGAGCAGGCCAGCCCCGTTTGTGAAATCCAAACAGCACAAAGAGAAAATCAGATTTTCTAATAGAGGCAGTTCTCTTCACATAGATACGGAGAGCCCGTACCACATCCAAAGACCGCTCTTTGGGAGACAGATCAGGAGAAACAAGTGCCGGAACCACAATCTCCTGGTTAAGGTGGAACGAAGAAACCACCTTAGGTAAATATCCGGGACGAGTCCTTAGAACCGCCCGGTCACAGTGAAATATCAGATATGGAGAACTACAGGACAAGGCACCCAAATCCGACACTCTTCTAGCTGAAGCAATAGCCAGCAGAAACACCACCTTAAGGGAAAGCCACTTAAGATCAGCTGAACCAAGAGGATCAAACGGAGACTCTTGTAATGCCTCTAAAACCACCGACAAGTCCCAAGGAGCCACAGGCAGGACATATGGAGGTTGGATACGCAACACATCCTGAGTAAAGGTATGCACATCAGGTAAGGTCGCAATTTTTCTCTGAAACCACACCGAAAAGGCAGATATTTGAACCTTGAGGGAGGCCAGATGCAGGCCTAAGTCTAGGCCCTGCTGAAGAAAAGCCAACAATTTGGCTATACTAAACTTGGAAGCATCATAATCGTTAGATGCGCACCAAACAAAGTAAGAATGCCAGACCCTATAGTAAATCCGAGCCGAAGCCGGTTTCCGGGCCCGCAACATAGTTTGAATAAACGCCTCAGAAAACCCTTTAGCCCTTAAGACGGAAGCTTCAAGAGCCACGCCGTCAAAGACAGCCAGGCTAGGACACAGGGGCCCTGAACGAGGAGGTCTGGGCGTTGTGGAAGTAGAATTGGACGCTCTGACGATGGGCCCTGCAGGTCTGAGAACCAGTGCCGTCTGGGCCACGCTGGAGCTATGAGAAGCAGATTTCCTTTTTCTTGCTTGAACTTCCGAATTACCCTGGGCAGGAGTGACACCGGAGGGAACACGTACGGCAGTCGAAACCTCCACGGCACCGCCAGCGCATCCACGAATGCTGCTTGAGGATCCCTTGTCCTTGCTCCGAAGACCGGAACCTTGTGATTGTGTCGAGACGCCATCAGATCTACGTCTGGAAGGCCCCACTTTTCCACTAGGAGTTGAAACACTTCTGGATGGAGGCACCACTCGCCGGCATGTACGTCCTGACGACTGAGAAAGTCCGCTTCCCAATGCAGGACTCCCGGAATGAATATTGCCGATATGGCCGGTAGATGGCGTTCCACTCAATGTAGAATCCGTGAGACTTCCTTCATTGCCAAACGGCTTTGAGTGTCGCCTTGATGATTTATGTAAGCCACTGTGGTGGCGTTGTCCGACTGTACTTGAACAGGATGGTTCTGAATTAAATGCTGGGCCAGGCTCAACGCATTGAAGACCGCCCGCAATTCCAGATGTTGATCGAGAGGAGGGATTCCTCCTTGGTCCACCGACCCTGAAGGGAGTGTTGCTCCAGCACCGCGCCCCAACCTCTTAGACTGGCATCTGTCATCAACAGGACCCAGTTGGATATCCAGAAGGGACGGCCCCTGCACAATTGTCGGTCCTGGAGCCACCAGAGCAGCGACAGATGGACCTCCGGAGTCAATGAGATCATGTGAGACCTAATCCAGTGAGGCAGGCCGTCCCACTTGGCTAGAATCAGCCTCTGGAGGGGGCGAGAATGGAATTGAGCATACTCCACCATGTCGAATGCTGACACCATGAGGCCCAGCACCTGCATCGCTGAAAGTATCGACACTTGCGGATGAGAAAGGAAGCAACGAATCCTGTCCTGAAGCTTCAGGACTTTCTCCTGAGACAAGAACAACCTCTGGTTGTGAGTGTCCAATAGCGCTCCCAGGTACACTATGCTCTGAGCAGGGACCAGGGAGGACTTCTTCCAGTTGATGAGCCACCCGTGGGCTTGTAGATACCGGACAGTCATATCCAGATGACGTAGGAGAAGTTCTGGGGAATTTGCCAGGATTAACAAGTCGTCCAGATACGGCAGTATCTTGACCCCTTGACGGCGGAGTACCACCGTCATCACCGCCATAACTTTAGTGAAGAATCGCGGAGCCGTAGTTAAACCAAAAGGTAACGCCCGAAACTGGTAATGAAGGTTGCCAATCGCAAACCTCAGGTATTGCTGCTGTGACGCTGCTATAGGAATATGCAGGTAAGTATCCTGTATGTCCAGGGAGACTATGTAGTCCCCAGGTTCCAAGGCCAGAACTATAGAGCGAAGGGTTTCCATACGGAACTTGGAAACCTTCACAAACCTGTTCAATGCCTTGAGGTTGAGAATGGGCCGGGAGGACCCATTTGGTTTCAGGACTAGAAACAGCGTAGAATAGTACCCCCGGCCCCTCTGTGCAAGAGGCACCTGTACTACGACTCCTGTATCCAGGAGGGTCTGTACCACCAAATGTAGAGTGTTTGCCTTTGTCTGGTCCAACGGGACGTCTGTCCGGCAAAATCGATGAGGGGGTCGGTTTTTGAAGGCTAATGCATTACCTCGAGTGACGACTTCCCGTACCCAGGCATCTGAAGTGGTCTTCAACCATTCCTGTGTATACCCTAGAAGCCAGCCCCCCACCCTGGGATCCCCCAGGGGGAGGCCCGCCCCGTCATGAGGCAGGCTTATCGGTCTTGGAAGCTGGCTGACGGGCCGCCCAGGCTCTTTTGGGCTTTGGCTTACCAGGTTTGGAAGTGCGGGCCTGCTTGTTGTACGCCTGACCTTTTGCTTTACCTGAAGGACGAAAGGGGCGAAAGGACGTACCTTTAGCCTTCGACACAGAAGGAGCGGTACTTGACAGACAGGCAGTTTTGGCAGTAGCCAAGTCAGCCGCAGTCTTATTTAAGTCCTCCCCAAACAGAATATCTCCCTTGAAAGGGAGTACCTCCAGGGTTTTTCTAGAGTCCAGATCCACAGACCAGGATCTCAGCCACAATATCCGGCGAGCCAGGACTGATGTAATAGAGGCCTTGGCTGCTAGGATACCTGCATCAGAAGCCGCCTCTTTAATATAGTGAGAAGCTGTGACAATATATGACAAGCATTGTCTAGCATGGTCAGAAGAGATTTCAGCTTCTAACTCCAAGGCCCATGCTTCAATAGCCTCCGCAGCCCATGTTGCTGCAATAGTGGGCCTTTGTTCAGCACCCGTGAGGGTGTAAATCACATTCAGACAACCCTCCACACGTTTATCCGTAGGCTCTTTTAGAGACGTGAAGGTAGTGACAGGTAGAGCTGAGGAAACCACCATCCTAGCCACATGTGAGTCCACTGGAGGAGGTGTTTCCCAATTCTTAGACCGCTCTGGCGCGAGGGGATAGCGAGCCAGCATCTTCTTTTGAGGCACAAACTTCTTACCCGGGTTTTCCCAGGGTTCCTGACGTATATCCACTAGGTGGTCAGAGTGAGGTAAAACTTGTTTTACCACCTTCTGACGCTTGAACCTATCTGGTTTCTTAGGAGGGACGGATGCCTCGGGATCATCCGTAATCTGTAAAATCAACTTAATAGCCTCCAAAAGATCAGGAATATCCACATGTGAACTACCCTCCCCATCAGCCATATCTGAGTCAGAACCTGTGTGGTCAGTGTAAGTGCCGTCTTCATCAGATGAGGTGTCAGTGACAGCAGTGGATTGTGAGGAGATAAGAGCTCGCTTAGAGGACCCCTTGGGCTTGGGCAAGCGAGGGTCAGACTTTTTAGTAGTCAGGGACTTGTTCAACTTCTTCAATTGAGCAGATAAAACTTGTTTTACCACCTTCTGACGCTTGAACCTATCTGGTTTCTTAGGAGGGACGGATGCCTCGGGATCATCCGTAATCTGTAAAATCAACTTAATAGCCTCCAAAAGATCAGGAATATCCACATGTGAACTACCCTCCCCATCAGCCATATCTGAGTCAGAACCTGTGTGGTCAGTGTAAGTGCCGTCTTCATCAGATGAGGTGTCAGTGACAGCAGTGGATTGTGAGGAGATAAGAGCTCGCTTAGAGGACCCCTTGGGCTTGGGCAAGCGAGGGTCAGACTTTTTAGTAGTCAGGGACTTGTTCAACTTCTTCAATTGAGCAGATAAATTGTCCGCCCACGGCAGGTTAGCTGCAGGGACCACATACGGTTGCACCGGCATAGGGGGTCCCATAGGGGGTGTTAGTTTATTAACTAGCGTATGCAGAAGCGTGGAAAAAGCAGCCCACGGTGGGTCATTATGTACCTCCGTTGCCACAGTCCCACTGGGGGGAAAGGAGCCCCCAGAACCAGAGCCCACAGCTGCTATATTCTCCTCATATGGATCTGTGGCTTCAGCAACACTTGCAGTGTGTTCCGCCCCAGAACCGTTACCTTCAGAAGCAGACATGATATAACTTGCAGTATCAGGTAACACAGTACAATTGGCAGCAGCACAATACCTCTTACCCAAACCCCTGCGCAGTGTAGTCAGCACAAGCAGAGATAAAGGAGAGATATGGTGACTAAAATCACAGAGAAAAATACGTATTAAAGTATATCTTGTGAAAATCCTATATAAATATAAAACCTGATGCACCAAGCCCCCTCAGGTTATAGAATATAGGGATAGCAAGTTGAGTGAGAGACACGAAATGGAAACCACTCAGCAAGCTAATTCACACACATATAGTCACAGTTGTACAATGCAGAGGTTATTACTAACAATAATACTGCACTGGACCAGCTTATATAGCTATGTAGTCAATAGATATAACACTGCACAGTAAGAACTGGATGTATATCACAGGGTACTCGTACCAGAGAACCCTGACTAAATGCACTCTTTCTTAACTAACACTGTCTAATAGGCAGGTAGAATACTTAAGTGTCATGTAAAGTCACAGCGCTGACAACCAGGCGGCTTTACACAGGAGGATTTGCCCAAGCAGTCCCAGGAACAGTGTAGCTGAGAGAAATGGCGCCCAGACACTGACAGGGAGTGAGGGAGAGACAGATATGCAGCTCCAGGGCGGGAACATTTGTGGGAAATGGTGCCCTGGGGCTGGGGGAGGGGCTCCAGGTCTAAGCCATATCCCCCTGCTGGCAAAACCACCGGGTACTGTGGGCTACTATTAAAATGGTTTTGAGGGAAAACCTGACCTGCACCCATGCCCAGGTGATCTAGTGGGATTGCCTGTACTGCCACAGTGTCCACCGCCAGCACGCGCGACCCGCCTCCCACTGACCGCGCCAGATCGCGATAAAGTACGGGTCCCGCAAGCGGGACCCACTCACCACCTCCCGAAGCGCGGCCACGCGATCCCGGAGAGCCCCGTCGTGTGTGCCTGACCATGGAAGAAAACTGGAGCCTCCTGCTGTAGTTACCCGGCAACCAGGGCTCGGGAGTGTACAGCGCCGCTGGGGAGAGATGGAGCTGCAGCAGTGAATGTCAAAAGACATATACACACTGCTGCAGCCCTTGAAGTCTTCATTTTTCTTCTCAAAAAGCTCTTCTTAGGGCTGCCCAGAGCAGCCCCTCTGTTATGTGCCTGCTATCTGCGCATACTTGCCTACTTTTGAAAAAGCATTTCAGGGAGATTGTGAAGTTACAACTAAAAGCGCGGACACGTACTGCTACATCGGAGAGGCGTGTTATGAACATGACTTACATCCAAATGTAAACGAGGCCCAAACTTAGTACTATCTATTTGTTGAAGAAAAGACACGGATATTTTGCAGGATTTGTCTGTGTATTGTGTTTTTCAAGAGGTTCCATATACTGTAAATGGCCACAAGAAATGCATGTAGTCATAAGGATCATTGGCCCTCATTCCGAGTTGTTCGATCGGTAATTTTCTTCGCATCGCAGCGATTTTCCGCTAATTGCGCATGCGCAATGTTCGCACTGCGACTGCGCCAAGTAAATTTGCTAAGAAGTTTGGTATTTTACTCACGGCATTACGAGGTTTTTTCTTCGTTCTGGTGATCGGAGTGTGATTGACAGGAAGTGGGTGTTTCTGGGCGGAAACTGGCCGTTTTATGGGAGTGTGTGAAAAAACGCTGCCGTTTCTGGGAAAAACGCGGGAGTGGCTGAAGAAACGGGGGAGTGTCTGGGCGAACGCTGGGTGTGTTTGTGACGTCAAACCAGGAACGACGAGCACTGAACTGATCCCACTGGAAGAGTAAGTCTCGAGCTACTCAGAAACTGCACAGAAAAATCTTTTCGCAATATTGCGAATACTTCGTTCGCAATTCTGCTAAGCTAAGATACACTCCCAGAGGGTGGCGGCTTAGCGTGTGTACTGCTGCGAAAAGCGGCTAGCGAGCGAACAACTCGGAATGAGGGCCATTGTGCCTTTTAACCAATGCAGAGAAATGGCACTGATAATCCCATTTGAATGTATTTATCTCTGATTTCTCCCCTCCCAAGAATGTTATAGCTACATAATGGGGGTAAGGTGTAATCAGGGAGATTGCTGGACTATTTAGGGAGTGAGGGAGATTGCTGCTATTTCAGGGAGTCTCCTGCAGAATGAGGGAGGGTAGGAAACTATGTATCTGCGGCACAAAACTGAGCTCCTGTGAATGGAGGCGAGGTTATAGAGGAGGCGGCGCTATGCATTCTGGGAACAGTCAAAGCTTTTCAGCCTGTTGGTGCCTCGGATCAAGATCCTGCTCTACACCCCTATGTCTATTCTTGTGGAGCTCAGTGTACCCCGCAGCAAAAAAGGATTTACCGGCAAGTAATTAAAAGCCTATTTTTCTTGTGTTCCTATTCATTTTCCTAGGGAATGTTTGCTGGATGCACCCTTACGGTGCTGGTTGTCACTTTGCCAATTGTTTATTACTGTGTTTTTGACACGGCTCCTCTATAAAGTGCTGCAGCACCGAAGTTCACATAGAATTGCTAAAATGAGTAGAATAATTTCTACTGTGTCCAAAATAGTCAAGAGAACGGAACATGTCTGTAGATTTTCCAGGTGTGTGCTTTCATACTCACAGAGAGCCGCAGCCTGCTTGTTTTTGATTGTCCAGATCTCTCCTAACTGCACTGTGATCCGCCTGGTTTTTGGAGGCTGTAAGCATGTGACTGGTGCTGTCCAGCTGTCACTGAATCTGCTGTATAAGCGGTGCTGAATCACAGCTCAAATAACGATTTATGCGGCCGGCTGCAAGTCCTGGGCCACCCCGAAGTATTGTGCCCTCTCGGGATGTGCTTGTAGCAAATGGCAGACTGCAAAGCGGCCTGCGTGGCTGACCTGTGTGCCCTGTTGTGCTGCAGGACCACTGTAGGCAAAGTAGTACTCTGCAGTATGCACACATGTAAGCGGCCTCTGATTGGTGTTAGTCCATCCCAAGGTCACAGATATGGTTAATGCTGGATGGTAGAACAAAGTGGGGGTCCTTTCTCTAACCAGTTTCACTTCAAAGTACTGGGAGCTTTTTCAAAGAGAAACCCAGCCGATTCACAGGTATTTTGGGAGAAGTGAAGTGAGGAGAGATCTGGACAATGTAAAATAAGCAGGCTGCAGCTCTCTATGAGTATGAAAGCACACACTTAATAGTAACGTGTTGGGTATGCGAGACCGGCAGTCGGGATCCCGGTAGACAGCATAGCATGCCAATGCCGGGATCCCGACCGCCAGAATGCCGACAGGGGGGCGAGCGCAACGATGCCCCTTGCGGGCTCACTGCTTCGCTGTGCTCGCCACAGGTTCTATTCCCTCTTCATGGGTGTCGTAGACACCCACGAGTTGGAAATGCCCTCGGCCCCCTGTCGGCATTCTGGTGGTTGGGATACCGACCGCCGGTCTCGTAACTACATCCCATTGTAACACCTAGAAAAAATACAGACATGTTAATTTCTGTTGCTTGACTGCTCTGGACACAGTAGAAATTATTCCTCTCATTTTAGCAATTCAAAATTCTAAAAGTTTGGTATATTTTTAAAATATTGTTGCACTTTGCAGTATATTATGGAAAATAAATAAATACACAAGTATATATAAATGTTTAAAAATATATATTTTATAGTAGTTGTGTGGTATTTTTTCCACATATCAGACTTCAGCCATGAATAAAGAATGGTATCAAAACAACCTCCAAGAGCAACTTCTCCCAACAGTTTGTTGATATAACAATGCCTTTTCCAGCATGATGGAGCACCTTCCTATGAGGCAAAAGTGATCACTAAGTGGCTCGGGGAACAAAACATCGAAATTTTGGGCCCTTAGCCAGGAAACTCCCCAGATCTTAATCCCATTGAGAATTTGGGGCAAGGTTAGGCAAGAATGGGCGACCATCAGTCAGTAAGCAGCCCAGAAGTTGATTGACAGCATGCCAGGGTGAATTGCAGAGGTATTGAAAAAGAAGGGTCAACACTGCAAATATTGACTCTTTGCATAAACATAATGTAATTGTCAATAAAAGCCTTTCACACTTATGAAATGCTTGTAATTTTACTTCAGTATACCATAGTAACATCTGGCAAAAAGGTCTAAAAACACTGAAGCAGCAAACTTTGTGAAAACCAATACTTGTGTCATTCTCTAAACTTTTCTCCACGGCTGTATAGGAGAGACTTAGTGTGCATGGGAGGGCATTCCACAGAGTGGGTGCAGCCCGAAGAAAGTCCTGCAATCGTGAGTGGGAGTGAGCAGTGAGTGTGGATGAGAGAAGTAGATCTTGTGAAGAATGAAGTGTTTTGGGGTTTTTTTTAAATGTCAAATCCTTCTTAGTGTCAATTAAAAAAGAAAAATATTCACAGATTGTACAATTACATTAGAATGATCAACTTAACATATGTGAAAAATTAAAATTGTTTTTTTTAAAATATATTTAAAAAAAATACAAGGTGCTTTAAAATTTTCTTTATCGGACAACTATGATACTCTACATTCAGGCTTCAGGCTGTTCGGTATGTATCAATAATTGCCATTTATTACATCTGCTTATTTATTAACAGTTTCTTTTAGAGCGCAGCAAATTCCATTGCGCTTTACAATTGGACACAACGATAAAACAAAACTGGGTAATATACAGTCATAGAGGTAGGAAGGCCCTGCTCGCAAGCTTACAATCTATAGGGAAATAGGCATTGGTACACAAGGAAAGGTACTTTTGCAATTTGTCCACTGGAATGCAAAGGTTCTAGGTGGGTTGCATGATATCACATCACAGCAATGATGAACCATGGTCAGAAAGAAGGGAAAGTGAAGAAATAGATAATATGAGGAGGATATGTGCGGACTGTACAGTGGGGATATAATCGGATAGGAAAGCTAATGAAGGTTGAGTGAGCGGTTCTGGAATGTGATAAGCTTGCCTGAAAAGGTGAGTTTTCAGGGAACGTTTGAAGGTTCGGAGACTAGGGGAGAGTCTTATTGTGTTGGTAGGGCATTCCACAGAGTGGGTGCAGCAATCGTGAATGAGAGCAAGTAATGAGTCTGGATGAGAGACGTAGATCTTGTGAAGAGCGGAGAGGTCAGTTTGGGAGATATTTTGAGATGAGCGAAGAGATGTACATTGGTGTAGTATGTTTAATGGCTTTATGTGTGAGTAAGAGTATTTTAAATTGAATACGGTAGAATACAGGTAACCAATGGAGGGACTGACAGAGTGGATCTGCAGACGATGAACGTCTAGCAAGCTAGATTAGCCTTGCAGTTGCATTCAGAATGGATTGTAGTGGTGAGAGTCTCTTTTTGGTAAGACCAGTAAGAAGACTATTGCAATAATCAATGCGGGAGCTAATAGGGGTCATTCAGACCTGATCGCTCGCTAGCTATTTTTTGCAGTGCTGCGATCAGATAGTCGCCGCCTATAGGGGAGTGTATTTTAGCTTTGCAAGTGTGTGATCGCTTGTGCAGCTGAGCACTACAAAAAAGTTCTGTGCAGTTTCTGAGTAGCTCAGAACTTACTCAGCCGCTGCGATCACTTCAGCCTGTTCTGGCCCGGGATTGACATCAGACACCCGTCCTGCAAACGCTTGGACACACCTGCATTTTTCTTACCACTCCCAGAAAACGGTCAGTTGACACCCAGAAACGGCTTCTTCCTGTCAATCACCTTGCGGTCGGTTGTGCAAATGGATTCTTCGTACAATCCATCACCCAGCAACGATCCGCTTTGTAGCCATGCAATGCGCCTGCGGCACATATGCATGCGCAGTTCTGACCTGATCGCAGCGCAGCGAAAAATCCTAGTGTGCGATCAGATTTGAATGACCCCCAATGAGAGCATGGATTAGAGTTTTTGTAGTGTCTTGTGTAAGGTATGGTCGTATTTTAGATATGTTCTTTAGATGCATGTAACATGATTTTGAGACAGATTGAATGTGGGGAGCAAAGGACAGTTCTGAGTCAAGAATGACACCTAGGCAGCGAGCTTGTGGGGTAGGGTTGATTGTTGAGTTCTCAACAGTGATAGAGATATCAGGTTGGTAACTACTATTGGCCGGTGGAAATATAAGTAACTCTGTTTTGGAAATATTAAGTTAGAGCTGGCAAGATGACATCCAAGATGAAACAGCAGAAAGGCATTCAGTGACCCTGACCAATACAGATGGTGACAAATCTGGGGAGGATAGGTAGATTTGAGTATCATCTGCGTACAGATGATACTGAAATCCAAAAGACAAGAGAGGTGTTATTCACACCCCAACTCCCGGCGCAATTAATTAATTTAATTGTTTAACTTCAGCTGCACACATTAAAGGATTAGCTAAATCCTCAAACAGTTGTATTAAAGAAAAAGAAAAAGAAAAAACAATGGTGCGCTTAAATTTAAACCATTTGTAATTATTTATATATATATATATCAGTAGGTGTCCGCTTTCACTCACCACCGAAATAAACAACAGAGAGTCTGCCTTGATTTATATATAATTATTTTACTCAAATAAAATGACACACATACATGAATAACTAAAATTCTGTATATTCCACACACTATAATAGAAGGCAGATAGAATCCACTAATACTGAAAGAGCTTGGCAGCAACAGTATAGTTGTATTATTGGCAACAGTGTATATGAGTGACACTAAACAGACTTATCCAATCTGTTACATCCAATTGTGTCACAATGAATATAAGTACTGTAACAACTGCCAATATGTATCACATGCAAGTCTCTCACATCCTCCTGCTACTGGCGTCCCAGTGCAGAGGATTGATTGCTGAATTATTACCCGACCTGCGGGAATGTCCAGTATAAGAATGCACGCACCCGGAGGAATACAGATTCTGTATAGCTTCAAACTGTAATGCTTACCGCCGGTGAGTAGTTTGTTAATTTCAGTCCTGGCGGGCAGGTGGATCGGTATGATACCAGTACACTGTTTGCAGTGTGACCGCTGAAATATTGCACTCTCAGGTCCTGGCAAGCGGACAACGGGAGCTCCAGTCAGCGTCTCAGATGTAACTACCGCTTGTAGTATGACCGCTGGAGATAGCACACTCTCAGGTCCTGGCAGGCGGACAGCGGGTTTTTCTGATCAGCGTCTGAGATAGAGCCGCCGCTTGTACTAAGACCACTGGAGGTAGTACACTCTCAGGTGCTGGCAGGCTGACAATCGGGAACTCCGGTCAGCGGCTCAGTGCGTGTGGATCCTTCCGTCAGTGTGTGGTCAGACAGACAGGGAGATGAAGCTATACAGAATCTGTATTCCTCCGGGTGCGTGCATTCTTATACTGGACATTCCCGCAGGTCGGGTAATAATTCAGCAATCAATCCTCTGCACTGGGACGCCAGTAGCAGGAGGATGTGAGAGACTTGCATGTGATACATATTGGCAGTTGTTACAGTACTTATATTCATTGTGACACAATTGGATGTAACAGATTGGATAAGTCTGTTTAGTGTCACTCATATACACTGTTGCCAATAATACAACTATACTGTTGCTGCCAAGCTCTTTCAGTATTAGTGGATTCTATCTGCCTTCTATTATAGTGTGTGGAATATACAGAATTTTAGTTATTCATGTATGTGTGTCATTTTATTTGAGTAAAATAATTATATATAAATCAAGGCAGACTCTCTGTTGTTTATTTCGGTGGTGAGTGAAAGCGGACACCTACTGATATATATATATAAATAATTACAAATGGTTTAAATTTAAGCGCACCATTGTTTTTTCTTTTTCTGAAATCCAAAAGAGCTGCTTAGTTTACCAAGAGATGAGGTATACATTGAGAAAAGCAGAGGACCTAAGACCGAGCCTTGTGGCACTCCAACTGAAAGAGGTAGCGAAGAGGAGGTGGATTCAGAGAAGCGAACACTGAAGGAGCGATTAGATGGGTACCTCTGCTTCTGTCTGTATAGTTATTCCTATTGAAACTTTCCCTATAGTGATTATAGACAGAGATCAGTTAAAGCATAATTAAATTAAAGAAATAAGTCATAAATAATACACTGACATGTAACTCCAACTCTTATCACTAGATGGTGCTGTTATACCAGAAATGTATGTGCACTGAACTATCATTGCAGCATGCTAGATTCAAGAGGAGTTGGCAGTCTACTCTGGATAACATTTAGGTGGTCATTCCGAGTTGATCGCTCGGCTAGCTACTTTTTGCAGCCGTGCCAACGCATAGTCGCCGCCCACTGTGGAGTGTATATTTGCTGTGCAAGGGTGCGATCGCATGTGCAGCCGAGCTGTACAAAAATAGTTTGTTCAATTTCTGAGTAGCTCAGAACTTACTCAGCCCTTGCGATCACTTCAGCCTGTCCGGTCCCGGAAATTGACGTCAGACACCTGCCCTGCAAACGCTTGGACACGCCTGCATTTCTCCAACCACTCCCAGAAAACGGCCAGTTGACACCCATAAACGCCTTCTTCCTGTCAATCTCCTTGCCATCGGCTGTGCGAATGAATTCTTCATTAAATCCATCACCCAGCAACGACCCGCTTTGTATCTGTACAACGTACCTGCGCATTGCGGTGCATGCGCAGTAGTAACCTGATCGATGCACTGCAAAAAACGGCAGCATGCGATCAGGTTGGAATGACTCCCTTATTCTTATAGTCGATGTTCCTTAAGCACTAGAACAATGTACTATATTTGGTGTTCTGGGTCTGGAGGTTGCTCTGTCTTCCCTTCAGATAAATAAACAAATAATTGGTACAGTGCTCAACCACTTATTGCAGATGTGCCCTGTGTGGTTTCTCACTTGAGGAACTTTAATATATTTTTACAGTATATTCACTACGTTCGGTCAGTATCACAGTTCTATACTCATACCATTGGAGGAAATAATCAGACGTCATGGCCTGGTCTACCACTGCTATGCAGATGTCAGATGATACACAGCTATATGTTCTGTTTTCATACGATAACACATGGGATCCGGGATAAGTATCTGGACCCATGTGTTATTGCGGCTTTGAGGGCTACTTACCTTGGATTATGCTTCTCGTGCCTGAGGAACCTGAAGCATAATCCCTGATAAATGCTGGGTATAGGTGCTAATTGTATAGCCCCAGCAAATCAATTAGCTGAGTAATTTACAGTAGCTAATTGAATACAGCCCTTTGAGTCATATTTGGAGAACCGTGCTATATAAAATAAGAATTTACTTACCGATAATTCTATTTCTCATAGTCCGTAGTGGATGCTGGGAACTCCGTAAGGACCATGGGGAATAGCGGCTCCGCAGGAGACTGGGCACAAATAGAAAGCTTTAGTACTACCTGGTGTGCACTGGCTCCTCCCCCTATGACCCTCCTCCAAGCCTCAGTTAGGATACTGTGCCCGGACGAGCGTACACAATAAGGAAGGATTTTGAATCCCGGGTAAGACTCATACCAGCCACACCAATCACACCGTATAACTTGTGATCTGAACCCAGTTAACAGTATGATAAACAGAGGAGCCTCTAGAAAAGATGGCTCACTACAACAATAACCCGATTTAGTTAACAATAACTATGTACAAGTATTGCAGACAATCCGCACTTGGGATGGGCGCCCAGCATCCACTACGGACTATGAGAAATAGAATTATCGGTAAGTAAATTCTTATTTTCTCTGACGTCCTAGTGGATGCTGGGAACTCCGTAAGGACCATGGGGATTATACCAAAGCTCCCAAACGGGCGGGAGAGTGCGGATGACTCTGCAGCACCGAATGAGAGAACTCCAGGTCCTCCTCAGCCAGGGTATCAAATTTGTAGAATTTAGCAAACGTGTTTGCCCCTGACCAAGTAGCTGCTCGGCAAAGTTGTAAAGCCGAGACCCCTCGGGCGGCCGCCCAAGATGAGCCCACTTTCCGTGTGGAATGGGCTTTTACAGATTTTGGCTGTGGCAGGCCTGCCACAGAATGTGCAAGCTGAATTGTACTACAAATCCAACGAGCAATAGTCTGCTTAGAAGCAGGAGCACCCAGCTTGTTGGGTGCATACAGAATAAACAGCGAGTCAGATTTTCTGACTCCAGCCGTCCTGGAAACGTATATTTTCAGGGCCCTGACTACGTCCAGCAACTTGGAGTCCTCCAAGTCCCTAGTAGCCACAGGTACCACAATAGGCTGGTTCAGGTGAAACGCTGAAACCACCTTAGGGAGAAATTGAGGACGAGTCCTCAATTCTGCCCTATCCGTATGAAAAATTAGGTAAGGGCTTTTATAGGATAAAGCCGCCAATTCTGACACGCGCCTGGCTGAAGCCAGGGCCAATAGCATTACCACTTTCCATGTGAGATATTTTAAGTCCTCAGTGGTGAGTGGTTCAAACCAATGTGATTTTAGGAACCCCAAAACCACATTGAGATCCCAAGGTGCCACTGGAGGCACAAAAGGAGGCTGTATATGCAGCACCCCTTTGACAAACGTCTGAACTTAAGGAACTGAAGCCAGTTCTTTTTGGAAGAAGATCGACAGGGCCGAAATTTGAACCTTAATGGACCCTAATTTTAGGCCCATAGACAGTCCTGTTTGCAGGAAATGCAGGAAACGACCCAGTTGAAATTCCTCTGTAGGGGCCTTCCTGGCCTCGCACCACGCAACATATTTACGCCAAATACGGTGATAATGCTGCACGGTTACATCCTTCCTGGCTTTGATCAGGGTAGGGATGACTTCATCCGGAATGCCTTTTTCCTTCAGGATCCGGCGTTCAACCGCCATGCCGTCAAACGCAGCCGCGGTAAGTCTTGGAACAGACAGGGTCCCTGCTGGAGCAGGTCCCTTTGTAGAGGTAGAGGCCACGGGTCCTCCGTGAGCATCTCTTGAAGTTCCGGGTACCAAGTCCTTCTTGGCCAATCCGGAGCCACGAGTATAGTCCTTACTCCTCTCCTTCTTATGATTCTCAGTACCTTGGGTATGAGAGGCAGAGGAGGGAACACATACACTGACTGGTACACCCACGGTGTTACCAGAGCGTCCACAGCTATTGCCTGAGGGTCCCGTGACCTGGCGCAATACCTGTCTAGTTTTTTGTTGAGGCGTGACGCCATCATGTCCACCTTTGGTTTTTCCCAACGGTTCACAATCATGTGGAAAACTTCTGGGTGAAGTCCCCACTCTCCCGGGTGGAGGTCGTGCCTGCTGAGGAAGTCTGCTTCCCAGTTGTCCACTCCCGGAATGAACACTGCTGACAGTGCTATCACATGATTTTCCGCCCAGCGAAGAATCCTTGCAACTTCTGTCATTGCCCTCCTGCTTCTTGTGCCGCCCTGTCTGTTTACGTGGGCGACTGCCGTGATGTTGTCCGACTGGATCAGCACCGGCTGACCTTGAAGCAGAGGTCTTGCTAGGCTTAGAGCATTGTAGATGGCCCTTAGCTCCAGGATATTTATGTGAAGTGATGTCTCCAGGCTTGACCACAAGCCCTGGAAATTTCTTCCCTGTGTGACTGCTCCCCAGCCTCTCAGGCTGGCATCCGTGGTCACCAGGACCCAGTCCTGAATGCCGAATCTGCGGCCCTCTAGAAGATGAGCACTCTGCAACCACCACAGAAGAGACACCCTTGTCTTTGGGGACAGGGTTATCCGCTGATGCATCTGAAGATGCGATCCGGACCATTTGTCCAGCAGATCCCACTGGAACGTTCTTGCGTGGAATCTGCCGAATGGAATCGCTTCGTAGGAAGCTACCATCTTTCCCAGGACTCTTGTGCATTGATGCACTGAGACTTGCCCTGGTTTCAGGAGGTTTCTGACTAGGTCGGATAACTCCCTGGCTTTTTCTTCCGGAAGGAACACCTTTTTCTGGACTGTGTCCAGAATCATCCCTAGGAACAGAAGACGTGTTGTCGGAATCAGCTGCGATTTTGGGATATTTAGAATCCAGCCGTGCTGCCGTAGCACTACTTGAGATAGGGCTACTCCGACTACTAACTGTTCTCTGGATCTTGCTCTTATCAGGAGATCGTCCAAGTAAGGGATAATTAAAACGCCTTTTCTTCGAAGAAAAATCATCATTTCGGCCATTACCTTGGTAAAGACCCGAGGTGCCGTGGATAATCCAAACGGCAGCGTCTGAAACTGATAGTGACAGTTTTCTACCACAAACCTGAGGTACCCTTGATGAGAAGGGTAAATGGGGATATGGAGGTAGGCATCTTTGATGTCCAGAGACACCATATAGTCCCCCTCTTCCAGGTTCGCGATCACTGCCCTGAGTGACTCCATCTTGAATTTGAACCTCTGTATGTAAGTGTTCAAAGACTTCAGATTTAAAATTGGTCTCACCGAGCCGTCCGGCTTCGGTACCACAAACAGCGTGGAATAATACCCCTTCCCTTGTTGCAGGAGGGGTACCTTGATTATCACCTGCTGGGAATACAGCTTGTGAACTGCCTCCAATACTGCCTCCCTGTCGGAGGGAGACGTTGGTAAAGCAGACTTCAGGAACCGGCGAGGGGGAGACGTCTCGAACTCCAATTTGTACCCCTGAGATACTACTTGCAGGATCCAGGGGTCCACTTGCGAGTGAGCCCACTGCTCGCTGAAATTCTTGAGACGGGCCCCCACCGTGCCTGAGTCCGCTTGTAAGGCCCCAGCGTCATGCTGAGGACTTGGCAGAAGCGGGGGAGGGCTTTTGTTCCTGGGAAGTGGCTGTCTGTTGCAGTCTTTTTCCCCTTCCTCTGCCCCGGGGCAGAAAAGAGGAACCTTTTGCCCGCTTGCCCTTATGGGGACGAAAGGACTGAGCCGGATAAGACGGTGTCTTTTTATGTTGAGAGGCTACCTGGGGTAAAAATGTGGATTTCCCAGCAGTTGCCGTGGCCACCAGGTCCGATAGACCGACCCCAAATAACTCCTCCCCTTTATAAGGCAATATTTCCATATGCCGTTTAGAGTCCGCATCACCTGACCACTGTCGAGTCCATAATCCTCTTCTGGCAGAAATGGACAGCGCACTCACTCTTGAAGCCAGAGTGGAAATATCCCTCTGTGCATCTCGCATATATAGAAATGCATCTTTTAAATGCTCTATAGTCAACAATATACTGTCCCTATCCAGGGTATCAATATTTTCAGTCAGGGAATCCGACCAAGCTACCCCAGCGCTGCACATCCAGGCTGAGGCGATTGCTGGTCGCAGTATAACACCAGTATGTGTGTATATACTTTTTAGGATATTTTCCAGTTTTCTGTCACCTGGTTCCTTGAGGGCGGCCGTATCCGGAGACGGTAACGCCACTTGTTTTGATAAGCGTGTGAGCGCTTTATCCACTCTAGGGGGTGTTTCCCAACGCGCCCTAACCTCTGGCGGGAAAGGGTATAATGCCAATAACTTTTTAGAAATTATCAGTTTTTTATCGGGGGAAACCCACGCTTCATCACACACCTCATTTAATTCGTCTGATTCAGGAAAAACTACAGGTAGTTTTTTCACACCCCACATAATACCCTTTTTAGTGGTACTTGCAGTATCAGAAATGTTTAACACCTCTCTCATTGCCGTGATCATGTAACGTGTGGCCCTACTGGAAGTCACGTTTGTCTCCTCACCGTCGACACTGGAGTCAGTATCCGTGTCGACGTCAGTATCCACCACCTGAGGTAACGGCCTTTTTAGAGCCCCTGATGGTTTCTGAGACGCCTGGACAGGGACTAGCTGATTAGTCGGCTGTCTCATGTCATCAACCGTCTTTTGTAAGGAGCTGACACTGTCACGTAAATCCTTCCATAAAGCCATCCACTCAGGTGTCGACTCCTTAGGGGGTGACATCTCTATTATAGGCAATTGCCCCGCCTCCACATCATTTTCCTCCTCATACATGTCGACACAAACGTACCGACACACAGCACACGCACAGGGAATGCTCTGATAGAGGACAGGACCCCACTAGCCCTTTGGGGAGACAGAGGGAGAGTATGCCAGCACACACCAGAGCGCTATATATAGATATAGGGACAACCTTATATAAGTGTTTCTCCCTTATAGCTGCTGTATTGTTAATATCCCGCCAATTAGTGCCCCCCTCTCTTTTTTACCCTGTTTTTGAAGTGCAGGACTGCAGGGGAGAGTCAGGGAGACGTCCTTCCAGCGGAGCTGTGAGGGAAAATGGCGCCTGTGTGCTGAGGAGATATGCTCCGCCCCCTTCTCGGCGGCCTTTCTCCCGCTTTTTGTGAAAATCTGGCAGGGGTTAAAATTCATCCATATAGCCCAGGAGCTATATGTGATGTATTTTTAGCCAGCCAAGGTGTTTCTATTGCTGCTCAGGGCGCCCCCCCCCAGCGCCCTGCACCCTCAGTGACCGGAGTGTGAAGTGTGCTGAGAAGCAATGGCGCACAGCTGCAGTGCTGTGCGCTACCTTGTGGAAGACAGGATGTCTTCTGCCGCCGATTTGCCGGACTCTTCTTGCTTCTGGCTCTGTAAGGGGGCCGGCGGCGCGGCTCTGGGACCGAGCTCCAAGGCTGGGCCTGTGATCGGTCCCTCTGGAGCCAATGGTGTCCAGTAGCCAAGAAGCCCAATCCACTCTGCACGCAGGTGAGTTCGCTTCTTCTCCCCTTAGTCCCTCGATGCAGTGAGCCTGTTGCCAGCAGGTCTCACTGAAAATAAAAAACCTAAACTAAAACTTTCACTAAGAAGCTCAGGAGAGCCCCTAGTGTGCACCCTTCTCGTTCGGGCACAAACATCTAACTGAGGCTTGGAGGAGGGTCATAGGGGGAGGAGCCAGTGCACACCAGGTAGTACTAAAGCTTTCTATTTGTGCCCAGTCTCCTGCGGAGCCGCTATTCCCCATGGTCCTTACGGAGTTCCCAGCATCCACTAGGACGTCAGAGAAATATTATTATTATTATTATTATTATTATTATTATTATTATTATTATTATGGGATTATACATATCAGAGGCAGCTTTAGACCTCATGGGGCTCTAAGCAAAACACGATTTGGGGCCGCCCATCCTCAAAAAATACCTCCGCTCTAATTGTAGCAGACAGGTCCCCCCGCTCATTATGCCACCCCCAAGTCAGTGTATACCCCCCAATCTGCCCCCCGCCAATTATAGCAGGCGGATTCTAGTTGTACTAGTATATTTATTACTACTTATTAGCAGTTATTTATATAGTGCACACATATTCCGCAGCGCTTTACAGAGAACAGTTGGCCATTCACATCAGTCCCTGCCCCAATGGATCTTACAATATATTTCCCTACCACATGTACACATTCACACTTAATTTTGTTGGGAGCTAATGAAACTATCAGTATATTTTTGTATTGTGGGAGGAAACTGAAGTACCCGGAGGAAACCCACGCAAGTACAAGAAGGATATACAAACTCCACACAGTTAGGGCCATGGTGGGAATTGAACCCATCACCTGAGTGCTGTGAGGCGGTAAAGCTAACCATTACACCATCTGTGATGCCCTTAAAATCACTGTAGGCATTGCGCATAGGCAGGTGCAAGCAACTGGTACCTGGCAGCTACTGTATCTACTCACTGACAGCCTGATGGGAGTATTCAGCCAGCCCAGCACGCTGACATTTTCAGCGGAAATGGTGTTTGGTTGCCTAGTGGTCAATCCGCTACTGCACGGTAGCAAGTTTGCTAACTTAATTGTCAGACCTTGTATAATGGAGACACGCTAAAGGCACTCATGTATAGTCAACACAGTCACTGACTGAGGGGTGCAATAATGGGTATTATAGGGGACCTGCTATTAGGGGATGGGGGATGTGCTACAATCAGTGGGGAGCACTAATATACTGTATAATGCAGGCCAGGCACCCATACCTTAAAGTACTTATTATTCATACTTAACTACTTTCTTTTTCTCCTGGAGAGGAGACGCAGCTGATCTCTTTGGGGGTCGGGGTCAGACTGTAGGTCGTTAGGCCTGGCCCCCCAAGACAGGGAAATGCCCGCAATTTGCAGGTCCGCTGGTAGGGGGCGGGACTAAACGGCACCATTCCTGGCTTTAGCCCCACTTCCTTCAAGCTTCCGGGAGGGTAGGCAAGTATGTTATTATTACACCCAATCACATCGGTGTTGACGGCATTGTATATGAGTGTGCAGCCACCTCCGTTCAGGCCCCCTCCTCTCTGCTGGCAGCACTGTAGAGTCAGACTCTACTGTACATGTGCAGATCTTAGGGAAAATGGCACGGTGGCCATTTTCCCAGTGATTTCTCTACTGCGCATGTGGAGAACGCTATGAAAATGCCCGCAGCACCATTTTCTCAGTGATTTAACACCACTGCTGCCATCGGCACGGAACTTCCGGAGGGTGAGTATTAAAAAAACAATGATCGCAGCATGTGTAATGGGGACCCCTCCTGGACTCGGGGGCCCCGTGTCCACCACACACATTACACCCATTAGAAATATGCCAGTGCCCCCCAGCCAGTGTTACCGTATTGATTATATATCAGTGCCCCACTGATTGTAGCAGTCATCTCCCATACACAGTAGTACTTAAAATAGTATTATTGTGTAATACCCTGCTAGGTGTGGTATGTAAGGTGTTGGTGTTTTACAGCTTTACATAGTTACATAGTCAGTGAGGTTGAAAAGAGGCAAAATGCCCATCAGGTTGAACCTGTATTCTGCGTTGATCTGTTCATATTATAATACGCCTGGTGTATTAATGGTTTAGTACCGATTGACAGCAATGATTCCTACCACTCCCAGATAATTTTAATATCAATATGTTAAATGCTGTAGCCCTGGATACATTTTCCAGTTAGACATTTGTCCAATCCGTTTTTAAATGCATTTACAGTCTGCCATTATTACCTTCTCTGGCAGCGAGTTCCAAATCTTTATTGCTCTTACCGAGAAGAACCCTTTCCTACGTTGTGTACGGAATTTCCTCTCTTCTAGCTTCAGCGAGTGCCCACGCATCCTATACAGAGTTCTTTTAATAAACAAATCCGCTGCTAGCTCCTTGTAATGACCCTTTACATATTTGAAGATATTAATAATGTCTCCTCTTAGTCTACTCTTTTCTAGTGTGTACATATTTAGCCTAGTAAGCCTCTCCTCGTATTCCAGCGACTCTAACCCTTTAATCAATTTAGTAGCTCGCCTTTGAACTCTTTCTAGTTCCCCAATATCTTTTTTATAATATGGTGCCCAGAACTGAACACAATATTCCAGGTGTGGACATACCAATGATTTGTACAACTGCAGGATTACATCTTCGTCCCTTGTCTCAATGCCCCATTTAATGCACGCAAGCACTTTACTTGCCTTCTTTGCTGTAGTTTGACGTTGACTGATATTAAGCCTATTATCTATGAGCACCCCCAAATCTTTTTCCACCATAGTTACCCCTATATTTTCTCTATCTAGAGTGTAGGATGCAAGTGTTTTTTGTCCCAAAATGCATAACTTTGCATTTTTCTATATTGAACCTCATTTTCTATTTAGACGCCCAGATTTCCAGTTTAACTAAGTCATTCTGTAAAGACTCCACATCGGTTTCTGAATTAATTACCTCACACAGTTTAGTATCATCTGCAAAGATTGACACTGTGCTTTCCAGGCCTATTCCTAGATCATTGATTAATACAGGTTGAGTATCCCATATCCAAATATTCCGAAATACGGAATATTCCGAAATACAGACTTTTTTGAGTGAGAGTAAGATAGTGAAATCTTTGTTTTTTGATGGATCAATGTACCCGAACTTTGTTTAATACACAAAGTTATTAATAATATTGTATTAAATGACCTTCAGGCTGTGTATATAAGGTGTATATGAAACATAAATGAATTGTGTGAATGTAGACACACTTTGTTTAATGCATAAAGTTATAAAATAAGAATTTACTCACCGGTAATTCTATTTCTCGTAGTCCGTAGTGGATGCTGGGTTCTCCGTAAGGACCATGGGGAATAGACGGGCTCCGCAGGAGACTGGGCACTCTTAAAAGAAAGATTAGGTACTATATCTGGTGTGCACTGGCTCCTCCCTCTATGCCCCTCCTCCAGACCTCAGTTAGGGAAACTGTGCCCGGAAGAGCTGACATTACTAGGAAAGGATTTGGAATCCAGGGTAAGACTCATACCAGCCACACCAATCACACCGTACAACTCGTGATAACTATACCCAGTTAACAGTATGAACAATAACTGAGCCTCTCTCAACAGATGGCTCATACAATAACCCTTTAGTTAAGCAATAACTATATACATGTATTGCAGAGAGTCCGCACTTGGGACGGGCTCCCAGCATCCACTACGGACTACGAGAAATAGAATTACCGGTGAGTAAATTCTTATTTTCTCTGACGTCCTAGTGGATGCTGGGTACTCCGTAAGGACCATGGGGATTATACCAAAGCTCCCAAACGGGCGGGAGAGTGTGGATGACTCTGCAGCACCGAATGAGCAAACTCAAGGTCCTCCTCAGCCAGGGTATCAAACTTGTAGAATTTTGCAAAAGTGTTTGAACCCGACCAAGTAGCAGCTCGGCAAAGTTGTAAAGCCGAGACCCCTCGGGCAGCCGCCCAAGAAGAGCCCACCTTCCTCGTGGAATGGGCTTTTACTAATTTAGGATGCGGCAGTCCAGCCGCAGAATGTGCAAGCTGAATCGTGCTACAGATCCAGCGAGCAATAGTCTGCTTTGAAGCAGGAGCACCCAGCTTGTTGGGTGCATGCAGGATAAATAGCGAGTCAGTTTTTCTGACTCTATCCGTCCTGGAAACATAAAGTTTCAGGGCCCGGACTACGTCCACCAACTTGGAATCCTCCAAGTCCCTAGTAGCCGCAGGCACCACAATAGGTTGGTTCAAATGAAACGATGATACCACCTTAGGGAGAAATTGGGGACGAGTCCTCCATTCTGCCCTTTCCATATGGAAGATCAGATATGGGCTTTTACATGACAAAGCCGCCAATTCTGACACACGCCTAGTCCAAGCTAAGGCCAAAAGCATGACCACTTTCCACATGAGATATTTTAGCTCCACGGTCTTAAGTGGCTCAAACCAGTGGGATTTTAGGAATCCAACACACGTTAAGATCCCAAGGTGCCACTGGAGGCACAAAATGGGCTGAATATGCAGCACCCCTGTAACAACGTCCGAAATTCAGGCAGTGAAGCCAGTTCTTTTTGAGAGAAAAAGGGATAGGGCCGAAATCTTGGCCTTTATGGATCCTAATTTTAGGCCCATAGTCACTCCTGACTGTAGGAAGTGCAGGAATCGACCCCCCTGGAATTCCTCTGTAGGGCCTTCCCAGCCACACACCAAGCAACCTATTTTCGCCATATACAGTGAAAAAGTCTTGCTGTCACGTCTTTCCTAGCCTTTATCAGCGTAGGAATAACTGCATCCGGAATGCCCTTTTCCGCTAGGATCCGGCGTTCAACCGCCATGCCGTCCAACGCAGCCGCGGTAAGTCTTGGATCAGACAGGGTCCCTGTTGCAACATGTCCTGACTGAGAGGCAGAGGCCATGGGTCCTCTGAGAGCATTTCTTGCAGTTCCGGGTACCGAGTCCTTCTTGGCCAATCTGGAGCAAAGAATATTGTTCACACTCCTCCGTTTATTACAATTCTCAGCCCTTGGGTCTGAGAGGAAGAGGAGGGAATATATAGACCGACTGGAACACCCACGGTGTTACTAGTGCGACCACAGCTATCGCCTGAGAGTCCCTTGACCCAGCGTAAAACCTTTTTTATCTTTTATTGAGGTGGGACGCCATGTAGTCCACCTGAGGCAGTTTCCATCAATTTGCAAAACTGCGTGAAGACTTCCTGATGAAGTCACCACTTTCCCGGGTGGTGGTCGTGTCCACTCCCGGAATGAACACTGCTGACAGTGCGCTTACTTGATTCTCCGCCCAGTGAAGAATTCTGGTGGCTTCTACCCTCGCCACCCTGCTCCTTGTGCCGCCCTGGCGGTTTACATGAGCCCCTGCGGTCTGACTGGATCAGAACCGGTTGGTCGCGAAGCAGGAACTCCGCTTGACTTAGGGCGTTGTATATGGCCCTTAGTTCCAGGATATTGATGTGAAGGCAAGTCTGTTGGCTTGACCACAAACCTTGGAATTTTCTTCCCTGTGTAACTGCCCCCCACCCTCGGAGGCTTGCATCCGTGGTCACCAGGACCCAGTCCTGAATGCCGAATCTGTGGCCCTCGAGAAGGTGAGCACTCCGCAGCCACCACAGTAGAGACACCCTGGGGGATAGGGTGATTAACCGATGCATCTGAAGATGTGATCCGGACCACTTGTCCAGTAAGTTCCATTGTCCTTGCATGGAACCAGCCGAAGGGGATGGCCTCGTATGATGCCATCATCCTTCCCAGGACTCGAGTGCAGTGATGCACTGACACCTGTTTTGGTTTTCAATGGATTCCTGACCAGTGTCATGAGCTCCTGAGCTCTCTCTATCGGGAGATAAACCCTCTTCTGGTCTGTGTCTAGGATCATGCCTAGGCGAGGCAGATGAGCTGTAGGAACCAATTGCGACTTCGGAATATATAGAATCCAGTCGTGTTGCCGTTTCACTTCCAGAGAAGGTGATACGCTGTCCAGCAACTGCTCTCTTGATCTCGCTTTTATGAGGAGATCATCCAAGTATGTGATAATAGTGACACCTTGCTTCCGCAGGAGCACCATCATATCCGCCATTACCTTGGTGAAATTGGTAATGACAATCCCGTACCGCAATTCTGAGGTACGCCTGATGAGGTGGATAAATGGGGACACGAAGGTATGCATCCCTTATGTCCCGATTCATTTCATGCTTGCAATGACCGCTCTTAGCGATTCCATCTTGAACCTGAACCTTTTCAGGTATATGTTCAGGGATTTTAATACAATATGGGTCTAACCGAACCGTCTGGTTTCGTGATTATAACATGGTCGAATAATAATACCCTCTTGTTGAAGGAGGGGACCCTTGACCACCACCTGTTGAAGATACAATTTACGAATTGCAGTTAACACTGGCTCCCTCTCTTGGGGGGAAGCCCGCCGGGTCCTCGGTGAGGGGGCATCTTCTCACAGTCCAGCCTGTATTCCTGCGATACAATTTCTATTGCCCAGGGATCTAACAGGGAGTGAACCCACTTGTGGCTGAACTTACGAAGGCGTGTCCCCACCGGGCCTAGCTCCGCCTGTGGAGCCCCAGCGACATGCGGTGGATTTTTGTAGAGGCCGGGGAGGACTTCTGTTCCTGGGGACTAGCTGTGTTGTACAGCTTCTTTCCTCTGCCCCCGGCTCTAACAAGAAAGGACGCACCTCAGACTTTCTTGTTTCTTTATTCGACAAGCTGCATTTAATAATGTCGTGCTTTCCTAGGCTGTGCAGGAATATAAGGCAAAATATCAGAATTACCAGCTATAGCTGTGGAGACCAGGCCCGAGAACCTTTCTCCACACAATCCTCAGCCTTCCATATGCCTCTTAAGTCGGCATCATCTGTCCAATGTATATTCTACAGGACACGTCAAGCAGAAATCGACATAGCTTTTGTCTCTAGGACCCAGTATACTCATGTCCCTTTGGGCATGCTTTATAATTATATATCTATCACTTAAGACAGCATCTTAAAATATTTATATGCATACTAGGGTCTCAATCTCTGCTGATAAGGTACCTGTCCACGCTGCCACAGCGCTATAAACCCATGCCGACACAATCGCCGGTCTGGGTAGTATACTAGAATGTGCACACTATCTGCAGGATCCCTGAGAATAGCTAGTGCAAACAGGACACCCAAGGGGAAGATTCTCAACACATCCTGGCCCTAGTGGGGAAAGGATACAGCCTGAGAATTCTCTTGTGGGAAGCTGCCGTCTCTTGTCTGGAGATTCCCGCTCTTTTTCCTCATGAGAGGAGGGAAATTTACCTCAGCATTCTTCCCCTTAACATGTGTACTCTCGTGTCAGGGACAGATGAGTCATCAGTGATATGCAAATCATCTTTTATTCCAATAATCATATATTGAATATCTTTTAGCCCTCTTGGCTGTAACTTTGCATTATCGTAGTCGACAGTGGAGTTAAACTCCGTGTCGATACTTTGTTATTTTGGATAGTGAACATAGAGAGACTCTGAAGGACTCTGTGACATAGGGACAGACCAGGGTAGATTTCCTTTCTGTTCCCTAACCTTTTGTGCAATAATTTTACCTCAGCACTTACACATATCCAAACAGGTGTCGGCGTTGTCGACTGAGACACCCTCCCACACACATCTCCGCTCTATCACCTCCTTAGAGGAGCCTTTTACCTCAGACATGTCGACACACGCGTACCGACACACCACACACACAGGGGATGCTCTATTTGAAGACAGTTCCCCCACCAGGCCCTTTGGAGAGACAAAGAGAGAGTATGCCAGCACACAACACAGCGCTATATAATACAGGGATGTACACTATACTGAGTGATTTTTCCCCTATAGCAGCTTATATACACAGTTTTGCGCCTAAATATATGTGCCCCCCCCCCCTCTCTTTTTTACCCTTTGTGTACCAGGATACTGCAGGGGAGAGCCTGGGGAGCTTCCTTCCAGCTGAGCTGTGAAGAGAAAATGGCGCTGGTGTGCTGAGGAAGAAGGCCCGGCCCCCTCGGCGGCGGGCTTCTGTCCTTTTATGTACTTTAATGGCGGGGGTTAATGCTCATATACAGTTTATCAGACTGTATTATGTGCTTTTCGTCAAGTAAGGTAATCTAATTGCTGCCCAGGCCGCCCCCCCCCAGCGCCCTGCACCCATCAGTGACCGGAGTATGTGGTGTGCTAAGGGAGCAATGGCGCACAGCTGCAGTGCTGTGCGCTACCTTAATGAAGACCGGAGTCTTCAGCCGCCGATTTTCAACTTCTCTTCGTTCTTCTGGCTCTGCAAGGGGGACGGCGGCGCGGCTCCGGGACCGGACGACCGAGGACTGGGCCTGTGTTCGATCCCTCTGGAGCTAATGGTGTCCAGTAGCCTTAGAAGCCCAAGCTAGCTGCAAGCAGGTAGGTTCGCTTCTCTCCCCTCAGTCCCACGTAGCAGTGAGTCTGTTGCCAGCAGATCTCACTGAAAATAAAAAACCTAACAAATACTTTCTTTTCTAGGAAGCTCAGGAGAGCCCCTAGGGTGCATCCAGCTCTGGCCGGGCACAGATACTAACTGAGGTCTGGAGGAGGGGCATAGAGGGAGGAGCCAGTGCACACCAGATATAGTACCTAATCTTTCTTTTAAGAGTGCCCAGTCTCCTGCGGAGCCCGTCTATACCCCATGGTCCTTACGGAGTACCCAGCATCCACTAGGACGTCAGAGAAAAAATATTGGCTAAAACGACCTTCAGGCTGTGTGTATAAGGTGTATATGTAACATAAATGCATTCTGTGCTTAGATTTAGGTCCCATCACCATGATATCTCATTATGGTATCTAATTATTCCAAAATACGGAAAAATCCGATATCCAAAATACCTCTGGCCCCAAGCATTTTGGATAAGGGATACTCAACCTGTATAGTGAACAGCAGTGGGCCAAGAAAGTACTCTTGTGGTATTCCGCTGACTACTGGTGCCCAGCTGGAGAACATCCCATTGACCACTACTCGTTGTACCCTGTTATCCAGCCAATTACCTGTCCATGTACAAATAGTATTTCCTAGGCCAAGTTCCCTTAATTTGTTGATCAGTCTCCTATGAGGCACTGTATCGAAGGCTTTCACAAAATCTAAATACACCACGTCCACTGCTTTTCCCTGGTCAAGATTCTCGCTCACTTCCTCGTAGAAGCTAATTATGTTGGTTTGACATTATCTGTTCCTTACAAACCCATGCTGACTTTTGCTAATAAACTTAGTTGCCTGTAGGTGATCCTCCATGCGATCCCTTAAAATGCCTTCTAATATTTTACCCACTATAGAGGTTAAACTAACTGGTCTATAGTTTCCAGGATTATTTTTAGTTCCCTTTTTAAATAAAGGCACTACCTCAGCTATGCGCCAATCCTTTGATACTATGCCTGATCTAATTGAACTATTGAAAATCAAGTATAGGGGTTTTGCTAGCTGTGTCCTAAGCTCCATAATAACCCTCGGATGAAAACCGTCTAGGCCTGGTGATTTATTAATCTTTTATTTTGCTTAGTCTCTCCAGGACTACTTCCTCACTTAAACAAGTATCTAGACAAGAGTCATTACCTTCACTGTAGTTAAGCACTACTGTCACCTGCGCATCCTCCCTGGTGAATACTGAGGGGGATAAAATTGTTCAATATTTCCACTTTTAATTGTCATCGTTTATCAAAGCTCCCAATTCATCTTTTAATGGGCCCACATTCTCCTTCTTCAACCTTTTACTGTTTATATATTTATAAAACTTTTTAGGATTGGTTTTACTCTCTATAGCGATTTGCTTTTCGTTGCAATTTTAGCTGCTCTTATTACTTTTTTGCATCTTTTATTGCATTCCTTGTAATACCGGAATGACTACTCCCCGCCATTAGATTTAAATGTTTTGAAAGCACGCCTCTTATTAGCCATTGCTTCTTTGACCTCCTTATGAAGCCACATTGGTTTGTGTTTAGTACTCCTGCGTTTACTGCTCATGGGAATTAATTTGTGAATATTGCTTTCAAGCAACCCTTTTAAAGCATCCCACATTTCCGAAGTGTCCTTGCCATGAAACATCTCTTCCCAGTCAATGTCGTTTAGTGCCCGAATCAGCATATTGAAGTTAGCTTTTCTAAAGTTAAATGTTTTGTTTGCTCCCTTATAGCTATGTTTCTTGAAACTGACGTTGAAAGTAATTATATAGTGATCGCTGTTTCCCAAGGTCTCCCCAACTTTAGTGTTTGATATAATGTCCACATTATTGGTAATAATTAGGTCCAGGATAGTTTTACCTCTAATTGGGTCCTCGACTAATTGAGTCAAGAATTGATCCTTCAATGTATTTAAAAACCTGCTGCTCCTAGTTTTTAAACATGAATCGTTACTCCAATTTATATCAGGATAGTTAAAGTCTCCTAACACTAGGATGTCCCCCATTCCTGCTGCTTTTTCAATTTGCTGTAAGAGTTGTTCCTCCTCATGTACGCTAATATCCGGTTGCTGTAGCACGTGCCAATGACTAGTTTCTTTGCTTCAGTGCCCTCACTTGTGATCTCAACCCATAGCGACTCCACGTTATCTCCTATCCCCTCGTAAATAATATCTATTAAGCATGGTTTAAGAGATGGTTTAACGAAAAGACATACCCCTCCTCCCATTTTTGGTAGCCCTATCCCTCCTAAAAAGAGAATAACCCTCCAAAAACGCAACCCAGTCGATCAACCATGTTTCCGTAATACCTATAATATCGTATTGAGACTTTGATACAAGCCATTCCAATTCTCCCATGTTACCTGATAGGGTTCTTGCATTCGCAAGCATACATTTTAGCGTAGTATTTCCCTTGACGGTTTGTTTTAGTGGTATGTTATCTATATTTTCAAGTGTCTTTCTAGAATTACTCTTACCGATTGTTAATCTCCTCTCTCCATTTCCACCCCATCATACTTAATTCAGCCTTCCTCACTACTATCACTATTTGACGTAATAAGACTTTCTATATCCCGCCCCCTGATGTTAGTAACTTCCCTTATGCTATGGACATCCTTTTCTATATACCGTATTGTTGTGCAATACTCATCAGTATAGGTAATAAATTTGGAATATCTTGGGCAATACCTGTGTCAGTAATTCCGGTGTCAATACCCATGCAGATACCCTTGCCCTTGCCTGCTGATCTTTCGCTCCCCCCTTCTCCTTACTGTTCTCTCTGTTTGTCCCATAGATTCTAGCTAAACCCTCCTCCCAGGCTCCTAGTTTAAAAGGTCCTCCAACCTTCTAACCATCGTACCTGCCAGCACCGCAGCCACCTCCTCATTCAGGTGCAATCCATCGTGACAAAAAAGATGGCGCCTGACTGAGAAGTCCGCCCAGTGTTCCAAGAATACAAACCCCTCCTTCCTACACCAGTCTCTAAGCCACACATTTACCTCCCTAATCTCCCTCTGCCTTCCTGGGCTAGCGCATGGCACTAGTAATATTTTGGAGAATAATACCTTAGATGTCCTTGCCTTAATTTTCTTGCCTAATTCCCTATAGTCTATCTTAAGGACATCCCACCTACCACTAACTTTGTCATTGGTGCCAACATGCACCAAGACCGCTGGGTCTTTACCAGCCCCTCCCAATAATCTATCTACCCGGTCCACGATGTGCCATACCGGAGCACCCGGGAGACAACAGACTGTACGGCGATCACGGTCCTGGTAGCAGGTTGCCCTGTCTGTCCTCCTGATAATAGAATCCCCTACCACCACAATCTGACTAGGTACCTCACTATGTTTTTTCCCATATGTACCGGGGGGACCGCTCCTCTGGTTGCTAGAGGGAACAGTCTCCTCCGGTTCCGTCATTTCCTCACTGTCTTCCCCAGAATCTTCATCCAATCGGGCAAATTTGTTGGGGTTTGGCAGATCGGGATGTCCTGTCTCCCCCTCCCCCTCTTCTTTCCCTCTAACCATGACCCAGCTGTCTACCTGATCATCTTCGTTTACCAGTGTTCCACCCTGCAACTCCTCCACCGTTCTATCTAAACTTTGCTCAAGAATGTGAATGTCCCTCAGTCGCTTAATGGTCTGCTCTAGATCAGTTACCTGGCAGCTGCTTGCTCACATTTCGCATAGACGTACCCGCACTCGGACTGTTGTGCCAGGTGCACATACATCATGCATGACATGCACTGAGTGAGATCCTCAATCTCTGCCCCACCCATTTTTAATATGTGCTAACTCCCTGTTACCTTCTGAAAATTAAAAAACAAAGCAAAGAGAGAATCTACATTTAAGTACAATAAATAAGGGACAAAAGGACAATAAATAAACTAAGGACAAATATAGGATAAATTAAGTACAAATTACCTTTTCGAGCCTACTCATTTTACTCACATTTGCTCAGGTTATTCTGTTCTCTGTATATTGCAGACAGAAGGACCTGAATAGCTGAAAAATGGTTAACATCTTCACAACAATGGGGGTCATTCCGAGTTGATCGCTAGCTGCCGTTGTTCGCTGCGTAGCGATCAGTGAAAAAAACGGCTAATCTGCGCATGTGTATGTATGTAACTCTCTCTGCACATGTTAAATCTGCCTCCCCTGCAGTGCACATGGTTTTGCCCAATTGCTAAAAAAATTCCTGCTGCGATCAACTTGGAATTAACCCCATTATGTAGTAGCGTTGTAGAGTTGCAACTTCTGAGTTTATAACATTTATGCTCAGCTGTAAGTTAATGTAGCTCCCTCTCTCTCACTTTAGAAACTTTCCTGAAAGGGACATTAGTGGTCCAGGATTCTGATCCTTCTACTATGCTGAACGCAGTCAATATCTTGTGCTTCTTTTAGTTTATTATACTACCAAAAGCCTGTCTGTAGGCAAAATGCAATGTTCATTGACTTACTGTACAGCTGGGTAGGGGTTAACTATGCTTCCAGTTACTACATGCTTCCTAGCTACTAGTACTCAGCTTGGCCCCTAGTTTCATCTGCAATGTGTTAGATGCAGTGCAGTAATTACAGACCTCCCCATTAGACAATGCTTTGCTCCTTGTGTAGAGAAATTGGAGAAGGAGTCTGAAGCCCCCTTCCGCTCCACCACATTAGCCAAATTGCGATTACCGGGTCAGCTCTCTACAATGAAGCCGCTCCTGGAGCCCAGCTGCCTGCCTTCTGATTTGGGAAGCCCTCCTCGCTGCCCGCCCAGCCTCAGCTGCAAGAATGCACAGGGCTCTGCCTCACACAGCGCAGCCCGTGTCTTTAAAAGGCCACATCCGATCTGCCCTCTATAACAGGAGGTGCAGCCAGTGGAGTCCACTCTCCTGCAATCCCCTCAGGACTCTCGTACTGTTTCCAAAATGTCCGCTTAACTGTCACTTTCCTTCTCTGACATGCTGCAGCTCTATACTGTAACAGTCACTTTCCTCCTACATGCTGCAGCTCATGCTGCTGCTTATCTTTCACTGGCAATATATATCTTTTTTAGAAGGAGGGAGCACAGTAAAAAGATTAAGGTTTGCAGCAGGACTTAATATGTACATAAAGTTGAATACATGTCTGTGGCAGTTCTAACGGGGTACCACATACCAGCCTGCTAGAATCTTGCATGTCCTCACGCATTTTACATCTCTAATAATCCCATGAAGGCATTAACTTTACAACATCTGTTCCTTACAATTAGTCACTTAAAATTTAAGGACATTCTTTCACTGTGTAGAAAATATCACAATAAGTTACAATTGGCAGTAAAGTCTAGAAAACTTTAGCACATCACTATAATGTAACAGTAGAACAAAACACTTCTGTTTGATACATTTTTCTTATGAGTAGTATGACTGATTACTATATTTGTCACATATTATTCCAGCAGTCAGTGTGTGTCTCCCAAGCCATGATTGTATCAGGCAGATTTTAGACACTGTACTTAAAATAGTACTGCCCCCTCCATCACCCACTCCTGCCTTATTGGAATTTGAAGTAGGTGGATGTTATATAAAATGTAAAAAATACTTGAATAAAGCACGCTGGAAGACCTCATATTTTCTGTGCACATTCCGGCTCCTGTCTCTAAGCATCTGATGTCATACACACATGTGTCATGGCTGGTCACATGCACAGTACTGCAGGACTGGAGACACAGGCATGCGCTAAAGCCGGCACCCAACAGCTGTGTAATCACTGACAGCCTGCTGGGAGTATTCAGCCAGCCCAGCTCTCTGACAATTTCAGTGAAGCTCATGGTCCGCTGGAAATGCCCTTTATACCAGTGGCGTGCGGTGAGGTCATTGGCTGGAGAGGCACTGAGATATATATATATATATATATATATATATATTTCACCTCCCTGTCCGTCCCTGCAGCCCAAGTGTTCTGGGGGTGAGCTGCTCAGTCACTTCCCACCCAGTCCAACTGCCCCCCCCCCCCCCCCCACCACCTCTCTGACCTGGGTGGTCCCGGGCCCCAGGTCAAGGGAGAATGTAGGTGCCGGTGAATCTCCGGCAGTGATGCTGCTGCATAGGAGGGCAGATGAGGAGTAGGGAGAGGTCGCCGCTGCATGCTCTCCATCTCTGGGGCTCCACTTCAGTAACGCCAGGTCCCGCTGGCTCCGGGGCTGCCACTGCTGTAGTCACAGCTCCACAGCAGGGCCGAAACTAGTATTTCCATCACCCTGGGCAAGGCAGTAATTTGGCGCCTGGCCAGTTCGCGTTACACAACACATAAGTACCCCTTATTCACGTTACACAATACAGAAGTAGCTCTTCTATTGTCCCTAGTGTGTGACCTGTACCATACTTGCCTACATTGTATTTCTCCTCTCCGGGAGAAGTCCGGAGAGGAGACGCTGCAGGAGTATTCGGGGGGCGGGGCCAGACTGTGACATCACTAAGCCCCGCCCCCGCACCGGAATATGGCACAATTTGTGGGTCTGCGGGAAGGGGGCGGGGCTAAAATTACGCGATTTGCGTCATTTTAACCCCTTCTCCACCCGACAGACCCACGAATACGGGAGATTTTCTCTCCATCCTGCTCGCATCACTAGGGTGCGAGCAGGATGCGGGAGACCTGCCCACTCTTCCGGGGGTGCAGGGGGCTACCCCAAAAAACGGGAGCCTCCCGCAGCTTCCGGGAGAGTAGGTAAGTATGACCTGTACAAACAATGCCCCCTGGGATCAAACTGGACTGTGGGAAAGGGAAAGTGTGGTCAGGGCCGGCTCCAGGCCTACTAGCACCCTGAGCGAGAAAATTCAAAAGCGCCCCCCCCCCCCCCCCCCAAAAAAAAAAAAAACCCTATGTGCGCGCGCTCCTGGAAAAGTGAGCGTGGCCTCTGGAAAAGTGGGCGTGGCCTCCGGAAAAGTGGGCGTGGTCTCGTAACGTCATATTATCAAACTATAAATAAATATATTTTCACACCCCCTCTACGCACACAATTAGCAGCCTTACACATAACAGCCACAGTAGTGTTCCTTATACACAATGTCTCCAGTATAGTGTCAGATACACATAATGTGCAGTGCCAGATAGACATGATATGCCCCCCAGCAGTGCCAGCTACACATGACATGCCCCGCAGCAGTACCAGCTATACATGACATGCTCCGCAGCAGTGCCAGCTACACATGACATGCCCCCCAGCAGTGCCAGCTACACATGATAGTGTTTATTTTTTAGGGCAGGGTGCTGATCACAGGGAGGGCATTTTTAAATTAGGAGGGCAAAATGATGTACATACTGTAATGCTTGGTGCTCCCATACCTACATGCGAAAGCATGGACAGTGCGCGCCGAAGGCACGCCGCAAAAATTTAGGGGCGTTGCTTCGTGGGAAAGGTGCGTGGCCACATAATTGTGGCAATTTGCATTACACCACACAGTAGTGCAGCTAATACACATTGCACCAGGTAGAACCTCCTAGACACTTTGCGCCAGGCAGAGCACGTTAGACACATTGCGCCAGGCAGAACACGTTAGACACTTTGCGCCAGGCAGAGCACGTTAGACACTTTGCGCCAGGCAGAGCACGTTAGACACATTGCACCAGGCAGAACACGTTAGACACTTTGCGCCAGGCAGAGCACGTTAGACACTTTGCGCCAGGCAGAGCACGTTAGACACTTTGCGCCAGGCAGAGCACTGAGACACTTTGCGCAAGGCAGAACACTGAGACACTTTGCGCAAGGCAGAACACTGAGACACTTTGCGCCAGGCAGAGCACTGAGACACTTTGCGCCAGGTAGAGCACTGAGACACTTTGCGCCAGGTAGAGCACTGAGACACTTTGCGCCAGGTAGAGCACTGAGACACTTTGCGCCAGGTAGAGCACTGAGACACTTTGCGCCAGGTAGAGCACAGAGACACATTGCGCCAGGTAGAGCACTGAGACACATTGCGCCAGGTAGAGCACTGAGACACATTGCGCCAGGTAGAGCACTGAGACACATTGCCTAGCCACAGACGCCTAGCGGGAACACTACATGATATGCTCCCCAGCAGTGCCAGCTACACATGACATGCCCCCCAGCAGTGCCAGCTACACACAATATGCCCCCCAGCAGTGCCAGCTACACATGATAGTGTTTATTTTTTAGGGCAGGGCACTGAGACACTTTGCGCCAGGTAGAGCACTGAGACACTTTGCGCCAGGTAGAGCACTGAGACACTTTGCGCCAGGCAGAGCACGTTAGACACTTTGCGCCAGGCAGAGCACTGAGACACTTTGCGCAAGGCAGAACACTGAGACACTTTGCGCAAGGCAGAACACTGAGACACTTTGCGCCAGGCAGAGCACTGAGACACTTTGCGCCAGGTAGAGCACTGAGACACTTTGCGCCAGGTAGAGCACTGAGACGCTTTGCGCCAGGTAGAGCACTGAGACACTTTGCGCCAGGTAGAGCACAGAGACACATTGCGCCAGGTAGAGCACTGAGACACATTGCGCCAGGTAGAGCACTGAGACACATTGCCTAGCCACAGACGCCTAGCGGGAACACTACATGATATGCTCCCCAGCAGTGCCAGCTACACATGACATGCCCCCCAGCAGTGCCAGCTACACGTGACATGCCCCCCAGCAGTGGCAGCTACACGTGACATGCCCCCCAGCAGTGCCAGCTAGACGTGACATGCCCCCCAGCAGTGCCAGCAACACGTGACATGCCCCCCAGCAGTGCCATATACACATGACATGCCCCCCAGCAGTGCCAAATACATTAATGGCCACACAGTGCCAGATATGTCCCCACCGTTCCAGATACATAAATGCCCCTACAGTGCCAGATACATAAATATCCCCACAGTGCAGATATGACCCCACAGGTCCAGATATGCCCCCAGTGCCCGATCCATAAATGCCCAATACCTGCGGTGCTGGGAGCCGGGAGGGGGAGTGCTGTTGAGGGCGTGGGCGGACTCTTCAAAACTCTTGTGTGCGCGCTGTGCGCACTGTGCGGCGCCGGCGTCTGACGTCAGATGCCGGCGCCGCACAGCGCGCCGCATAGAGCGCACACAAGAGTTTAGGCCGGGGCCGGGACACTGCAGGCTGGCTCCAAGCACGAATATGGCGGCGCCAGCGTGCGGTGCCCATTAAGGGTGGCGCCCCGCGTGGCCGCTCTATACGAACATGCCTGGAGCCGGCCCTGCATTAATACACTATAATACACCACATAGCTACACATCTATACACCCCCACCCTCCCACAATAATACATATTAATACACCACTTAGATAACATTTAAATGCCCACCCCCTTCCCACACTGATAACATTTATACACCTCCATAACATTAATAAGCCACTACCCCACCCCCAGATTGCTTTTATATACCCTAACACCACTCACCGGCTCTGACTGTGCAGCTGCAGCACAGGGTAGGGCCAGGCAATGGGACTCGGTCAGGAAGGACCAATGGTAGGCAGCGGGGTCTCACTGTCTCAGAGGGGAAGGAGAGGCCTCCTCACAGCATGTCATTGCTGGCTGGGACCGGGGTAAGGACCAGGAAGCACACAGTTCCAGTGAGGCTGCCGCTGGCTGGCCTCATTTGTGGCAGCGGGCGACAGCTGCGTGATTAGTCCCAGTGAAGCCAACTTTGACAGGGCAGGGGAGGGATATTTCAGGCAGCGCAGCGCACACGTTCTTATTGTGGCTCTGGCGCTGCCTCTGGCCGCCTGTCGTCAGCACCTGTCACAATTGTGGTGGCCACACAGCGCCCCCTATGGGCTGGCGCCCCGCGCGGCCGCTCCAGTGGAACATGCCTGGAGCCGGCCCTGAGTGTGGTAAATGACAGTGGCGCTCATTATCAGCACTGCTAGCTACAAGATAGCACGCCAATATGCATGGCAACGTATAAATGGTCAGTGGCACTGACCGTTCCGATACCTGCAGCAATTGATTTTGACAGCTACATGTGTCTTTGCCCCATCACCACAGCAGGGACAGCTCTGTCCCTGGCTGTGGTGGTTGCCAGCTCTGGGCTGCATGTGAGATCTCGTGATAATAGCGAGATCTCGTGCATGTCCAGTGAGCCGGCTGGGGTGAGACACAGCGCATCAGCCTAGTGCTGGGGGGTCTGGGGTCTGCGGCAGCCGAGATGTTCATACATGTTGTCGCTACCTCTTTCTGCTTCGCCTCAGTAAAGAGGCGAAGCAGGAATTGCTATACCAACACGATATGTCCGGGTATAATACATCTACCCCAAGGTCTCCCATAAGTTGATCACCAGAGCAATTCAGATCAAGCTCCCATTGAATATAAACAGTCTGTGATGCAGTATTGCTACAGACTGCAGGGAATTGCAGCAGTACTGTATGTGGATTGAGCAAGGCAGAAAATAGTTAACAAGTGTTTGCTGGCTGTCAGCGTTAGTACTCACACTGTGGTGCTGTGTGCTGGGATGCTATCTTATACTGTAGGGTAGGGAAACGGCAGAGGAGAGTGACCTTTTGACACTCGTTAGTGCTGCAGTAACTTCGGGAGCTTCTAGCTGGCAGCTGGCTTGTAGTTTGGTGCCGTGGACGTGCTGCTTCAGTGTGGGGGAACTTCCGCAAACATTGCAAGCGGGTGGCCAGCGCTGCTGTTGTTATGATACACAGGACGGTAAGGGGAGACAGTGACTGATAACACCAGGAGGAGAATGTCTCTTTTCTCTAACGTCCTAGTGGATGCTGGGGACTCCGAAAGGACCATGGGGAATAGCGGCTCCGCAGGAGACTGGGCACAAAAGTAAAAAGCTTTAGGACTACCTGGTGTGCACTGGCTCCTCCCCCTATGACCCTCCTCCAAGCCCCAGTTAGATTTTTGTGCCCGAACGAGACGGGTGCAGGCTAAGGGGCTCTCCTGAGCTGCTTAGTGTAAAAGTTTAAAGTAGGTTTTTTATTTTCAGTGAGACCTGCTGGCAACAGGCTCACTGCACCGAGGGACTAAGGGGAGAAGAAGCGAACTCACCTGCGTGCAGAGTGGATTGGGCTTCTTAGGCTACTGGACATTAGCTCCAGAGGGACGATCACAGGCCCAGCCATGGATGGGTCCCAGAGCCGCGCCGCCGGCCCCCTTACAGAGCCAGAAGACTGAAGAGGTCCAGAAAATCGGCGGCAGAAGACGTCCTGTCTTCAATAAGGTAGCGCACAGCACCGCAGCTGTGCGCCATTGCTCTCAGCACACTTCACACTCCGGTCACTGAGGGTGCAGGGCGCTGGGGGGGGGCGCCCTGAGACGCAATAAAAACACCTTTTTGGCAAAAAATACATCACATATAGCTCCTGGGCTATATGGATGCATTTAACCCCTGCCAATTTTTCCATAAAAAAGCGGGAGAAAGGCCGCCGAAAAGGGGGCGGAGCCTATCTCCTCAGCACACTGGCGCCATTTTTTCCTCACAGCTCCGTTGGAGGAAGGCTCCCTGACTCTCCCCTGCAGTCCTGCACTACAGAAACAGGGTAAAACAAGAGAGGGGGGGCACTAAATTGGCATATAAATATATACAGCAGCTATATTAGGGAAAAACACTTATATAAGGTTATCCCTATATATATATATATAGCGCTCTGGTGTGTGCTGGCAAACTCTCCCTCTGTCTCCCCAAAGGGCTAGTGGGGTCCTGTCCTCTATCAGAGCATTCCCTGTGTGTGTGTGCTGTGTGTCGGTACGTTGTGTCGACATGTATGAGGAGGAAAATGGTGTGGAGGCGGAGCAATTGCCTGTGTTAGTGATGTCACCCCCTAGGGAGTCGACACCTGACTGGATGGTCTTATGGAAAGAATTACGTGATAGTGTCAGCACTTTACAAAAGACTGTTGACGACATGAGACAGCCGGCAAATCAGTTAATACCTGTACAGGCGTCTCAAACACCGTCAGGGGCTCTAAAGCGCCCGTTACCTCAGGTCGATACAGACACAGACACGGACACTGACTCCAGTGTCGACGGTGAGGAAACAAACGTATTTTCCAGTAGGGCCACACGTTACATGATCACGGCAATGAAGGAGGTTTTGAACATTTCTGATACTACAAGTACCACAAAAAAGGGTATTATGTGGGGTGTGAAAAAACTACCCGTAGTTTTTCCTGAATCAGATGAATTAAATGAGGTGTGTGATGAAGCGTGGGTTTCCCCGATAAAAAACTGCTAATTTCTAAAAAATTATTGGCATTATACCCTTTCCCGCCAGAGGTTAGGGCACGTTGGGAAACACCCCCTAGGGTAGATAAGGCGCTCACACGCTTATCAAAACAAGTGGCGTTACCGTCTCCTGAAACGGCCGCCCTCAAGGAAACAGCTGATAGGAAGCTGGAAAATATCCTAAAAAGTATATACACACATACTGGTATTATACTGCGACCAGAAATCGCCTCAGCCTGGATGTGCAGTGCTGGGGTGGCTTGGTCGGATTCCCTGACTGAAAATATTGATACCCTGGACAGGGACAATATATTATTGACTATAGAGCATTTAAAGGATGCATTTCTATATATGCGAGATGCACAGAGGGATATTTGCACTCTGGCATCAAGAGTAAGTGCGATGTCCATTTCTGCCAGAAGAGGATTATGGACGCGACAGTGGTCAGGGGATGCGGATTCCAAACGGCATATGGAAGTATTGCCGTATAAAGGGGAGGACTTATTTGGGGTCGGTCTATCGGACCTGGTGGCCACGGCAACGGCTGGGAAATCCACCTTTTTACCCCAAGTCACCTCGCAGCAGAAAAAGATACCGTCTTTTCAGGCTCAGTCCTTTCGTCCCCATAAGGGCAAGCGGGCAAAAGGCCACTCATATCTGCCCCGGGGCAGAGGAAGGGGAAAAAGACTGCAGCAGACAGCCTCTTCCCACGAACAGAAGCCCTCCCCCGCTTCTGCCAAGTCCTCAGCATGACGCTGGGGCCTTACAAGCGGACTCAGACACGGTGGGGGCCCGTCTCAAAAATTTCAGAGCGCAGTGGGCTCACTCGCAAGTGGACCCCTGGATCCTGCAGGTAGTATCTCAGGAGTACAAATTGGAATTCGAGACGTCTCCCCCTCGCCGGTTCCTGAAGTCTGCTTTACCAACGTCTCCCCCCGACAGGGAGGCGGTATTGGAAGCCATTCACAAGCTGTATTCCCAGCAGGTGATAATCAAGGTACCCCTCCTACAACAGGGAAAGGGGTATTATTCCACGCTGTTTGTGGTACCGAAGCCGGACGGCTCGGTGAGACCCATTTTAAATCTGAAATCCTTGAACACTTACATAAAAAGGTTCAAGTTCAAGATGGAGTCACTCAGAGCAGTGATAGCGAACCTGGAAGAAGGGGACTCTATGGTGTCTGTGGACATCAAGGATGCTTACCTCCATGTCCCAATTTGCCCTTCTCACCAAGGGTACCTCAGGTTTGTGGTACAGAACTGTCACTATCAGTTTCAGACGCTGCCGTTTGGATTGTCCACGGCACCCCGGGTCTTTACCAAGGTAATGGCCGAAATGATGATTCTTCTTCGAAGAAAAGGCGTCTTAATTATCCCTTACTTGGACGATCTCCTGATAAGGGCAAGGTCCAGAGAACAGTTAGAGGTCGGAGTAGCACTATCTCAAGTAGTACTACGACAGCACGGATGGATTCTAAATATTCCAAAATCGCAGCTGATTCCGACGACACGTCTGCTGTTCCTAGGGATGATTCTGGACACAGTACAGAAAAAGGTGTTTCTCCCGGAAGAGAAAGCCAGGGAGTTATCCGACCTAGTCAGGAACCTCCTAAGACCAGGAAAAGTGTCAGTGCATCAATGCACAAGGGTCCTGGGAAAGATGGTGGCTTCTTACGAAGCGATTCCATTCGGCAGATTCCACGCAAGAACTTTTCAGTGGGATCTGCTGGACAAATGGTCCGGATCGCATCTTCAAATGCATCAGCGGATAACCCTGTCTCCAAGGACAAGGGTGTCTCTCCTGTGGTGGTTACAGAGTGCTCATCTCCTAGAGGGCCGCAGATTCGGTATTCAGGATTGGGTCCTGGTGACCACGGATGCCAGCCTGAGAGGCTGGGGAGCAGTCACACAGGGAAGAAATTTCCAGGGCTTGTGGTCAAGCATGGAAACATCACTTCACATAAATATCCAGGAACTAAGGGCCATTTACAATGCCCTAAGTCAGGCAAGGCCTCTGCTTCAGGGTCAGCCGGTGTTGATCCAGTCGGACAACATCACGGCAGTCGCCCACGTAAACAGACAGGGCGGCACAAGAAGCAGGAGGGCAATGACGGAAGTGGCAAGGATTCTTCGCTGGGCGGAAAATCATGTGATAGCACTGTCAGCAGTGTTCATTCCGGGAGTGGACAACTGGGAAGCAGACTTCCTCAGCAGACACGATCTTCACCCGGGGGAGTGGGGACTTCACCCAGAAGTCTTCCACATGATTGTGAACCGTTGGGAAAACCCAAAGGTGGACATGATGGCGTCCCGCCTCAACAAAAAACTGAACAGATATTGCGCCAGGTCAAGGGACCCTCAGGCAATAGCTGTGGACGCTCTGGTAACACTGTGGGTGTACCAGTCAGTGTATGTGTTCCCTCCTCTTCCTCTCATACCAAAAGTACTGAGAATCATAAGAAGGAGAGGAGTAAAGACTATACTCGTGGCTCCGGATTGGCCAAGAAGGACTTGGTACCCGGAAATTCAAGAGATGCTCACGGAAGACCCGTGGCCTCTACCTCTAAGAAAGGACCTGCTCCAGCAGGGACCATGTCTGTTCCAAGACTTACCGCGGCTGCGTTTGACGGCATGGCGGTTGAACGCCGGATCCTGAAGGAAAAAGGCATTCCGGATGAAGTCATCCCTACCCTGATCAAAGCCAGGAAGGATGTAACCGTACAACATTATCACCGTATTTGGCGTAAATATGTTGCGTGGTGCGAGGCCAGGAAGGCCCCTACAGAGGAATTTCAACTGGGCCGATTCCTGCATTTCCTGCAAACAGGACTGTCTATGGGCCTCAAATTAGGGTCCATTAAGGTTCAAATTTTCGGCCCTGTCAATATTCTTCCAAAAAGAACTAGCTTCTGTTCCTGAAGTTCAGACGTTTGTCAAGGGAGTACTGCATATACAGCCTCCTTTTGTGCCTCCAGTGGCACCTTGGGATCTCAATGTAGTTTTGGGATTCCTAAAATCACATTGGTTTGAACCACTCACCACTGTGGACTTAAAATATCTCACATGGAAAGTGGTAATGCTGTTAGCCCTGGCTTCAGCCAGGCGTGTATCAGAGTTGGCGGCTTTATCCTATAAAAGTCCTTACCTAATTTTTCATACGGACAGGGCAGAATTGAGGACTCGTCCTCAATTTCTCCCTAAGGTGGTTTCAGCATTTCACTTTAACCAGCCTATTGTGGTGCCTGCGGCTACTAGGGACTTGGAGGATTCCAAGTTGCTGGACGTAGTCAGGGCCCTGAAAATATATGTTTCCAGGACGGCTGGAGTCAGAAAATCTGACTCGCTGTTTATCCTGTATGCACCCAACAAGCTGGGTGCTCCTGCTTCTAAGCAGACGATTGCTCGTTGGATTTGTAGTACAATTCAGCTTGCACATTCTGTGGCAGGCCTGCCACAGACAAAATCTGTAAAAGCCCATTCCACACGGAAAGTGGGCTCATCTTGGGCGGCTGCCCGAGGGGTCTCGGCGTTACAACTTTGCCGAGCAGCTACTTGGTCAGGGGCAAACACGTTTGCTAAATTCTACAAATTTGATACCCTGGCTGAGGAGGACCTGGAGTTCTCTCATTCGATGCTGCAGAGTCATCCGCACTCTCCCGCCCGTTTGGGAGCTTTGGTATAATCCCCATGGTCCTTTCGGAGTCCCCAGCATCCACTAGGACGTTAGAGAAAATAAGAATTTACTTACCGATAATTCTATTTCTCATAGTCCGTAGTGGATGCTGGGCGCCCATCCCAAGTGCGGATTGTCTGCATTACTTGTACATAGTTATTGTTACAAAAATCGGGTTATTGTTGTTGTGAGCCATCTTTTCAGAGGCTCCTTCTGTTATCATGCTGTTAACTGGGTTCAGATCACAAGTTGTACGGTGTGATTGGTGTGGCTGGTATGAGTCTTACCCGGGATTCAAAATCCTTCCTTATTGTGTACGCTCGTCCGGGCACAGTATCCTAACTGAGGCTTGGAGGAGGGTCATAGGGGGAGGAGCCAGTGCACACCAGGTAGTCCTAAAGCTTTTTACTTTTGTGCCCAGTCTCCTGCGGAGCCGCTTTTCCCCATGGTCCTTTCGGAGTCCCCAGCATCCACTACGGATTATGAGAAATAGAATTATCGGTAAGTAAATTCTTTTTTTTTTTTCTGACAGAGGCAGCAGCTCTCCGCCGCTTATGGGTGATTGGACCAGCGGATCCAGCACTGGATCCGCTGTCCAATCACATCTGCCTCGCTGACAGGGGCGGGTTCCCCTGTTAACGAGGCACTTGCAGAAGTGCCGCTTTCCCCTTTGGTTTTAATGGGCTTTTACAGCCCAGTGCTTTGCCCCGCCCACCCGCTTTAGCCTTTTCCAATTGTAAATGGGAGGCACTGCTATCAGTGCCTCCCAAAGTACTTTTAAGCTCTGAAATGTATAGCATAATATAAAGAAATTACTTATGACACAGAATATGTGTCATAAGTATTTTCTTTATATTATTTTAATCATTGAAGACAGGGGAGGCACTGCCTCCCCTGACTGCACGTCCCTGCTTTATACAGCCTTGTCGGCTGGACCTCTGGGACCTGCAGGGCCCTAAGCAGTCACTTTGGTTGCCTTGATATCCACTGATATCATATGAGATATAAAAGATACAGTAGACAAGTTTCCCAAAGTGAAGAGCCACACAGCTCACATCTGCTATAAGGGGTTGAGCGCTGCATCAGTTTTTGTTTATTCACTCAGGATAACAGACAACCCCTCCAGAGGAGCACAGAGAATATAGACAAGAATATGGTCACCACACCAGGATCCCAAAAAATAGAGACAGAGGTGAGTTGCAGTACACTGCAGCTTTGATCAGCAGGGTAGGCAAAGCAGAAATAGCTGTGGAGCCATAGGGTACTGTGGGTATTCCTGTTGCAGCTCTACCACGCTACAGTATATATGCCGTTGGATGAGGAGTACCTAGTTACAATAATGGACACACATACACACTAGGCTTCACTTTTTTACAGAAACCAATTAACCTACCAGTATGGTTTTGGAGTGTGGAAGGAAACCAGAGCAACGACATACATTGTGTAAATATTAATAACAATATTATATATATATATATATATATATATATATATATATATACACACATATATATACACACACATATATATATAACAAGCAAAACTCCGGCACAAGGCACTGTCCCTGCATCGGGGCTGACTTGCTCAGGTGCCTTCCCCTGGGGATGAATCCCTTGTTGATACTCAGTGGAAAGATGAGGCGCCACTGAGACTTGAAATCACAGCAAACTTGTATTCGTGAAAATCAACGTTTCGGGGTCTCCCCCTTCGTCAGGATTAGACAAAGTAACTTACCCTCCTGGAAGAACATCCCCTCCTGCGTGTGCCGCTGGCCGCGCCGCCCCGGCCTCCAGTCTGACGTTTTAGCTGTATAGATGTAGTCATTTGTAATGTTTGCACAGTCTTTTAAGAGAGCTGCTATGTTACCAAGCGCAGTGAATATATTTTTCTTTATGCCAGTGGACTGCTGACACAGATTCTAGGAAAGGTATGGAAGGCCTACCCTTCACAGGAGAGGCCTTATTTGGAGATGAACTAGACAAATGGATCTCCGAAGCTACTGTGGGTAAGTCCACATATATTCCTTCTGCAGCTCTCCCAGCCAGGAAGACAAACTCAGGACCTAATCTACAGTCCTTTCGGACTGACAAGTTTAAGGGCAATATCAGAGGTTCTTCTACAGCCACCAGAGGCGCTAGAGGTAAACTCCGCAAACCAGCAACTGATGGTTCACAGGAACAGAGCTCCAGCTCTGCTTCCTCACAGCCTTCAGCATGATGGTGGACCATGATGCCTGGAGGACTGGCAGGTGGGAGCCCGACTGAAATTTTTCAGTCACATCTGGACAGGTTCGTGCCAGAATCCCTGGGTCATAGATTTTGTTTCCCAGGGCTACAGACTTGAGTTTCGGGAGCTCCTACCTCACAGATTCTTCAAATCATGCTTACCAGTTTTACAAGAGGCAAGTATAACCTTGCAGGATGCCATTCAAAAACTGGTACAGACTCAGGTCATTGTTCCAGTTCCACCTCATCTGCAAAACAAGGGATATTATTCCAGCTTGTTTGTAGTACCGAAACTGGATGGGTCGGTAAGACCGATTTTGAACATCAAGTCATTGTACCCATACTTACGAGTGTTCAAACTCAAGATAGAGTCTCTGAGAGCGGTGATCTCAAGTCTGGAGGAGGGGGAATTCCTAGTGTCCCTGGATATCAAGGATGCGTACCATCACATTCCGATCTGGCCGCCTCATCAGGCTTATCTACGGTTTGCAAGAGTGTTCACCAAGGTGATGTCATAAATGATGTGTCTACTCCGCAAAGAGGGAGAGAACATAATTCCATACCTGGATGATCTTCTGATAAAGGCACCGTCCAGGGAGCGCCAGTCGATGGCTCGGGCTGTCCTGAAACCAACCAGGATTTCGGTGCATCTGTGTGTTCGTCAGAGGATCTGTCTGTTGCAAAGAGCCAGAATCTCCCTTCTGTGGTTGCTACAGACATCTCACCTCGTCGACAGTCGGAGGTTCGGGATTCAGAATTGAATTCTGTTAACCACAGATGCAAACCTCAGAGGTTGAGGAGCAGTCTCCCACCAGGTGCAGTTTCAAGGAAGATGGTCAAGTAGGGAAGTTGTCCTTCCAATAAACATCCTGGAATTAAGGGCTATCTACAACGCCCTTCTGCAGACCTCATCTCTACTTCGGAATCAGGCCATTCAAGTCCAGTCGGACAATGTAACGGCGTAACGTACATAAAACGACAGGGTGGAACAAAAAGCAGAGTAGCAATGTCAGAGGTGTCAAGAATTCTCCACTGGGTGGTCTTCATTCTGGTAGTAGACAACTGGGAAGCAGACTTCCTCAGCAGACACAACCTGCACCCGGGGGAGTGGGGCCTTCACCCGGAGGTGTTCCTGTGGTTGACGCGCCGGTGGGGATATCCACAGATCGGCATGATGGCCTCTCGACTCAACAAGAAGCTCAATTGGTATTGTTCCAGGTCAATGGACCCACAAGCAGTGGCGGAAGATGCTCTGACAACTCCGTGGGTCTACCAGCTGGTGTACGTGTTTCCGCCACTTCCTCTGATCACAGGAATTCTAAAGAGAATAAAAAGGGAAAAGGTTCAAGCAATACTCATTGCTCCTGACTGGCCGAGAAGGGCCTGATACGCGAATCTTCTCGAGATGCTGATCGAAGATCCGTGGGATCTACCTCTTCACAAGGATCTTCTGCAACAGGGCCCGTTCGTCTATCAAGACTTACCGTGGCTACGTTTAACGACATGGAAGTTGATTGGCTGATTCTAGCCAGGAGAGGGATTCCTGACAAAGTAATCTCGACTATGATCCAAGCCAGGAAGGGGGTAATGTCAAAACATTACCACCGTATATGGAAGAAGTATGTCTCTTGGTGTGAGAGCAGACAATATTTTGCAGTGGAATTTCATCTGGGACGTTTCCTTTATTTTCTGCAGTCGGGTGTGGATGTGGGCCAATGCGTAGGCTCCATTAAACTCCAGATTTCGGCTTTGTCTATTTTCTTTCAGAAACAATTGGGTTCTCTCCCTGAGGCCCAGACGTTCTTGAAAGGTGTTCTGCACATCCAGCCTCCCTTTGTGCCTCCCACAGCACCTTGGGATCTCAATTTGGTGCTGCAGTTCCTCCAATCGGACTGGTTTGAACTGTTACAGGAGGTTGATGTAAAGTACCTTACGTGGAAGACCGTCACACTGTTGGCCTTGACCTCAGCAAGACATGTGTTGGAGCTAGGGGCGTTGTCTCACAAGAGCCCCTATTTAATTTTCCATGAGGACAGAGCTGAACGCAGAACTCGTTAGCAATTTCTTCCTAAGGTGGTGTCCGTTTTTCACATCAACCAACCTATTTTGGTTCCAGCTGTGACGGACACCTCTGCTACTTCAAAGTCTTTGGATGTTGTGAGGCCTTTGAAGGTGTATGTAAAGGGAACAGCTCATCATTCTCTATGATAAAATAATAATAATCCCAATAAAATTGGGTGTCCTGCTTCAAAGCAGTCTATTGTACGCTGGATCAGGCTCACTATCCAGCATGCTTATTCCACAGCAGGCTTGCCGGTTCCAAGATCTGTACAAGCCCACTGTACTAGGTCGGTGGGTTCTTCTTGGGCGGCTGCCAAGGGTGTCTCAGCTTTACAGCTCTGCTGATCAGCTACTTGGTCAGGTTCGAACACATTTGCAAAGTTTTACAAGTTTGATACTTTGGCCTCTGAGGACCTTCAGTTTGGTCAGTCAATTCCGCAGGAACCTCATCATTCTCCCACCCGGTTTTGGAGCTTTGTACTTTCCCATGGTACTAAATGGATTCCCAGTATCCTCTAGGACAATTGTTCTCAACTTCGGTCCTCAAGTACCACCAACAGTTCATGTTTTCCAGGTCTCCTCACAGGATTGCAAGTGAAATAATTTGCTCCACCTGTGGGTCTTTTATAGTGTGTCAGTGAGTAATGAATGCACCTGTTCAACTGCTAGGTGACATGGAAAACATGAACTGTTGGGGGTACATGAGGACCAAGGTTGAGAACCACTGCTCTAGGACGTAAGAGAAAATAAGATTTTAATTACCTACCGGTAAATCCTTTTCTCGTAGTCCTTGAGCAGAGGTTCCCAAACTGTGTGCCGTGGCTCCCTGGGGTGCCCCGGGACACTTGCAGGGGTGCCCTGGGTTGTTGGTCCAGGACCAATTCAAATTATTCATGGTCAATATAATAGGCAAAACCAGTGCTGGTGGCTGCCAGTCATAAAATATGTGGCCAAACAGAAGCAAATCTTGTCCCTCACCACACAACTGACCCTAAGGATGACATATAAACGCGATCTACTTAATGTAATATTTCTTTCTAAATTTCTCAATAAGAAATTTTTGGCCTAGGGGTGCCGTGAAAAAATTCGGATATTCTAGGGCGCCGTGATTCAAAAAAGTTTGGAAACCACTGTCCTAGAGTATACTGGGCGCCCGCCCGGTTCTTTGTTCTTCTTGCACTGCTACTTGGTTAAGTATTCTGGTTTGTTCAGCGGTTGCAGTTCATGTTTCAAGTTTGGTTAGCATGGCTTTCCTATTGTTCTGTGTGCTGGTTTATTATCTCACCACTTTCCTTATCTATCCTTCTCTCAAAGTATGTCTGCCTCCTCAGGCACAGTTTCCTAGACTGAGTCTGGTAGGAGGAGCATAGAGGGACGAGCCAGCGACACTATCAAATTCTTAAAGTGCCCAAGGCTCCTAGTGGACCCGCCTATACCCCATGGTACTAAATGGATTCCCAGTATTCTCTATGGACCACGAGAAAAGGATTTACCGGTAGATAATTAAAATCCTATTTTTTCTTTTTAAAAACATGAATGTAGAATAGAGAAGTAATGCACTGTATGTTTGGCTGAAGCAGGCTTATGTATAATCTTTTAGGTTGTGAATTTGCTCATTTCGGCATAGCATACAGTACTTCACACAGCATATTTTTCTTATTTAGAATGTCCATAAAGGTTTTCTATTATATAAATAAGGAAAGTTGCATAGCAGAGCTACAGTTAAGTGCATTTGGGGATCCAGTAGTAGAAGGACAGCCCTCATGTCATCAGACAGTTAATCAGAGTTGTCCATTCAGTTGCAAGCATGAGAGATGTTTGTTTTAGAGATGAGCGGGTTCGGTTTCTCTGAATCCGAACCCGCCAGAACTTCATGTTTTTTTTCACGAGTCCGAGCGACTTCGGATCTTCCCGCCTTGCTCGGTTAACCCGAGCGCGCCCGAACGTCATCATGACGCTGTCGGATTCTCGCGAGGCTCGGATTCTATCGCGAGACTCGGATTCTATATAAGGAGCCGCGCGTCGCCGCCATTTTCACACGTGCATTGAGATTGATAGGGAGAGGACGTGGCTGGCGTCCTCTCCGTTTAGACACTTGATTTACTAATTTTGGGGAGCATTAGGAGTACTCAGTAGTGTACAGTGCAGAGTTTTGCTGATAGTGACCAGTGACCACCACTTTTATTTATAATCCGTTCTCTGCCTGAAAAAAGCGATACACAGCACACAGTGACTCAGTCACATACATACCATATCTGTGTGCACTGCTCAGGCTCAGGCCAGTGTGCTGCATCATCTATATATATTATATATCTGTCTGACTGCTCAGCTCACACAGCTTATAATTGTGGGGGAGACTGGGGAGCACTACTGCAGTGCCAGTTATAGGTTATAGCAGGAGCCAGGAGTACATAATATTATATTAAAATTAAACAGTGCACACTTTTGCTGCAGGAGTGCCACTGCCAGTGTGACTAGTGACCAGTGACCTGACCACCAGTATATAATATTAGTAGTATACTATCTCTTTATCAACCAGTCTATATTAGCAGCAGACACAGTACAGTGCGGTAGTTCACGGCTGTGGCTACCTCTGTGTCGGCACTCGGCAGCCCGTCCATAATTGTATATACCAGTGACCTAACCGTGGTTTTTTTTTCTTTCTTTATACATACATACTAGTTACGAGTATACTATCTCTTTATCAACCAGTCTATATATTAGCAGCAGACACAGTACAGTGCGGTAGTTCACGGCTGTGGCTACCTCTGTGTCGGCACTCGGCAGCCCGTCCATAATTGTATATACCAGTGACCTAACCGTGGTTTTTTTTTCTTTCTTTATACATACATACTAGTTACGAGTATACTATCTCTTTATCAACCAGTCTATATATTAGCAGCAGACACAGTACAGTGCGGTAGTTCACGGCTGTGGCTACCTCTGTGTCGGCACTCCGCAGCCCGTCCATAATTGTATATACCAGTGACCTAACCGTGGTTTTTTTTTCTTTCTTTATACATACATACTAGTTACGAGTATACTATCTCTTTATCAACCAGTCTATATATTAGCAGCAGACACAGTACAGTGCGGTAGTTCACGGCTGTGTCTACCTCTGTGTCGGCACTCGGCAGCCCGTCCATAATTGTATATACCAGTGACCTAACCGTGGTTTTTTTTTCTTTCTTTATACATACATACTAGTTACGAGTATACTATCTCTTTATCAACCAGTCTATATATTAGCAGCAGACACAGTACAGTGCGGTAGTTCACGGCTGTGGCTACCTCTGTGTCGGCACTCGGCAGCCCGTCCATAATTGTATATACCAGTGACCTAACCGTGGTTTTTTTTTCTTTCTTTATACATACATACTAGTTACGAGTATACTATCTCTTTATCAACCAGTCTATATATTAGCAGCAGACACAGTACAGTGCGGTAGTTCACGGCTGTGGCTACCTCTGTGTCGGCACTCGGCAGCCCGTCCATAATTGTATATACCAGTGACCTAACCGTGGTTTTTTTTTCTTTCTTTATACATACATACTAGTTACGAGTATACTATCTCTTTATCAACCAGTCTATATATTAGCAGCAGACACAGTACAGTGCGGTAGTTCACGGCTGTGGCTACCTCTGTGTCGGCACTCGGCAGCCCGTCCATAATTGTATATACCAGTGACCTAACCGTGGTTTTTTTTTCTTTCTTTATACATACATACTAGTTACGAGTATACTATCTCTTTATCAACCAGTCTATATATTAGCAGCAGACACAGTACAGTGCGGTAGTTCACGGCTGTGGCTACCTCTGTGTCGGCACTCGGCAGCCCGTCCATAATTGTATACTAGTATCCAATCCATCCATCTCCATTGTTTACCTGAGGTGCCTTTTAGTTGTGCCTATTAAAATATGGAGAACAAAAATGTTGAGGTTCCAAAATTAGGGAAAGATCAAGATCCACTTCCACCTCGTGCTGAAGCTGCTGCCACTAGTCATGGCCGAGACGATGAAATGCCAGCAACGTCGTCTGCCAAGGCCGATGCCCAATGGCATAGTACAGAGCATGTCAAAACCAAAACACCAAATATCAGTAAAAAAAGGACTCCAAAACCTAAAATAAAATTGTCGGAGGAGAAGCGTAAACTTGCCAATATGCCATTTACCACACGGAGTGGCAAGGAACGGCTGAGGCCCTGGCCTATGTTCATGGCTAGTGGTTCAGCTTCACATGAGGATGGAAGCACTCAGCCTCTCGCTAGAAAACTGAAAAGACTCAAGCTGGCAAAAGCACCGCAAAGAACTGTGCGTTCTTTGAAATCCCAAATCCACAAGGAGAGTCCAATTGTGTCAGTTGCGATGCCTGACCTTCCCAACACTGGACGTGAAGAGCATGCGCCTTCCACCATTTGCACGCCCCCTGCAAGTGCTGGAAGGAGCACCCGCAGTCCAGTTCCTGATAGTCAGATTGAAGATGTCAGTGTTGAAGTACACCAGGATGAGGAGGATATGGGTGTTGCTGGCGCTGGGGAGGAAATTGACCAGGAGGATTCTGATGGTGAGGTGGTTTGTTTAAGTCAGGCACCCGGGGAGACACCTGTTGTCCGTGGGAGGAATATGGCCGTTGACATGCCAGGTGAAAATACCAAAAAAATCAGCTCTTCGGTGTGGAGGTATTTCACCAGAAATGCGGACAACAGGTGTCAAGCCGTGTGTTCCCTTTGTCAAGCTGTAATAAGTAGGGGTAAGGACGTTAACCACCTCGGAACATCCTCCCTTATACGTCACCTGCAGCGCATTCATAATAAGTCAGTGACAAGTTCAAAAACTTTGGGTGACAGCGGAAGCAGTCCACTGACCAGTAAATCCCTTCCTCTTGTAACCAAGCTCACGCAAACCACCCCACCAACTCCCTCAGTGTCAATTTCCTCCTTCCCCAGGAATGCCAATAGTCCTGCAGGCCATGTCACTGGCAAGTCTGACGAGTCCTCTACTGCCTGGGATTCCTCCGATGCATCCTTGCGTGTAACGCCTACTGCTGCTGGCGCTGCTGTTGTTGCCGCTGGGAGTCGATGGTCATCCCAGAGGGGAAGTCGTAAGCCCACTTGTACTACTTCCAGTAAGCAATTGACTGTTCAACAGTCCTTTGCGAGGAAGATGAAATATCACAGCAGTCATCCTACTGCAAAGCGGATAACTGAGGCCTTGGCATCCTGGGTGGTGAGAAACGTGGTTCCGGTATCCATCATTACTGCAGAGCCAACTAGAGACTTGTTGGAGGTACTGTGTCCCCGGTACCAAATACCATCTAGGTTCCATTTCTCTAGGCAGGCGATACCGAAAATGTACACAGACCTCAGAAAAAGAGTCACCAGTGTCCTAAAAAATGCAGCTGTACCCAATGTCCACTTAACCACGGACATGTGGACAAGTGGAGCAGGGCAGGGTCAGGACTATATGACTGTGACAGCCCACTGGGTAGATGTATGGACTCCCGCCGCAAGAACAGCAGCGGCGGCACCAGTAGCAGCATCTCGCAAACGCCAACTCTTTCCTAGGCAGGCTACGCTTTGTATCACCGCTTTCCAGAATACGCACACAGCTGAAAACCTCTTACGGCAACTGAGGAAGATCATCGCGGAATGGCTTACCCCAATTGGACTCTCCTGTGGATTTGTGGCATCGGACAACGCCAGCAATATTGTGTGTGCATTAAATCTGGGCCAATTCCAGCACGTCCCATGTTTTGCACATACCTTGAATTTGGTGGTGCAGAATTTTTTTAAAAACGACAGGGGCGTGCAAGAGATGCTGTCGGTGGCCAGAAGAATTGCGGGACACTTTCGGCGTACAGGCACCACGTACAGAAAACTGGAGCACCACCAAAAACTACTGAACCTGCCCTGCCATCATCTGAAGCAAGAAGTGGTAACGAGGTGGAATTCAACCCTCTATATGCTTCAGAGGTTGGAGGAGCAGCAAAAGGCCATTCAAGCCTATACAATTGAGCACGATATAGTAGGTGGAATGCACCTGTCTCAAGTGCAGTGGAGAATGATTTCAACGTTGTGCAAGGTTCTGATGCCCTTTGAACTTGCCACAAGTGAAGTCAGTTCAGACACTGCCAGCCTGAGTCAGGTCATTCCCCTCATCAGGCTTTTGCAGAAGAAGCTGGAGGCATTGAAGGAGGAGCTAACACGGAGCGATTCCGCTAGGCATGTGGGACTTGTGGATGCAGCCCTTAATTCGCTTAACAAGGATTCACGGGTGGTCAATCTGTTGAAATCAGAGCACTACATTTTGGCCACCGTGCTCGATCCTAGATTTAAAGCCTACCTTGGATCTCTCTTTCCGGCAGACACAGGTCTGCTGGGGTTGAAAGACCTGCTGGTGACAAAATTGTCAAGTCAAGCGGAACGCGACCTGTCAACATCTCCTCCTTCACATTCTCCCGCAACTGGGGGTGCGAGGAAAAGGCTCAGAATTCCGAGCCCACCCGCTGGCGGTGATGCAGGGCAGTCTGGAGCGACTGCTGATGCTGACATCTGGTCCGGACTGAAGGACCTGACAACGATTACGGACATGTCGTCTACTGTCACTGCATATGATTCTCTCAACATTGATAGAATGGTGGAGGATTATATGAGTGACCGCATCCAAGTAGGCACGTCACACAGTCCGTACTTATACTGGCAGGAAAAAGAGGCAATTTGGAGGCCCTTGCACAAACTGGCTTTATTCTACCTAAGTTGCCCTCCCACAAGTGTGTACTCCGAAAGAGTGTTTAGTGCCGCCGCTCACCTTGTCAGCAATCGGCGTACGAGGTTACATCCAGAAAATGTGGAGAAGATGATGTTCATTAAAATGAATTATAATCAATTCCTCCGCGGAGACATTGACCAGCAGCAATTGCCTCCACAAAGTACACAGGGAGCTGAGATGGTGGATTCCAGTGGGGACGAATTGATAATCTGTGAGGAGGGGGATGTACACGGTGATATATCGGAGGGTGAAGATGAGGTGGACATCTTGCCTCTGTAGAGCCAGTTTGTGCAAGGAGAGATTAATTGCTTCTTTTTTGGGGGTGGTCCAAACCAACCCGTCATATCAGTCACAGTCGTGTGGCAGACCCTGTCACTGAAATGATGGGTTGGTTAAAGTGTGCATGTCCTGTTTTGTTTATACAACATAAGGGTGGGTGGGAGGGCCCAAGGATAATTCCATCTTGCACCTCTTTTTTCTTTTCTTTTTCTTTGCATCATGTGCTGATTGGGGAGGGTTTTTTGGAAGGGACATCCTGCGTGACACTGCAGTGCCACTCCTAGATGGGCCCGGTGTTTGTGTCGGCCACTAGGGTCGCTAATCTTACTCACACAGCTACCTCATTGCGCCTCTTTTTTTCTTTGCGTCATGTGCTGTTTGGGGAGGGTTTTTTGGAAGGGACATCCTGTGTGACACTGCAGTGCCACTCCTAGATGTGCCCGGTGTTTGTGTCGGCCACTAGGGTCGCTAATCTTACTCACACAGCTACCTCATTGCGCCTCTTTTTTTCTTTGCGTCATGTGCTGTTTGGGGAGGGTTTTTTGGAAGGGACATCCTGCGTGACACTGCAGTGCCACTCCTAGATGGGCCCGGTGTTTGTGTCGGCCACTAGGGTCGCTAATCTTACTCACACAGTCAGCTACCTCATTGCGCCTCTTTTTTTCTTTGCGTCATGTGCTGTTTGGGGAGGGTTTTTTGGAAGGGCCATCCTGCGTGACACTGCAGTGCCACTCCTAGATGGGCCCGGTGTTTGTGTCGGCCACTAGGGTCGCTAATCTTACTCACACAGCTACCTCATTGCGCCTCTTTTTTTCTTTGCGTCATGTGCTGTTTGGGGAGGGTTTTTTGGAAGGGCCATCCTGCGTGACACTGCAGTGCCACTCCTAGATGGGCCCGGTGTTTGTGTCGGCCACTAGGGTCGCTAATCTTACTCATACAGCTACCTCATTGCGCCTCTTTTTTTTATTTGCGTCATGTGCTGTTTGGGGAGGGTTTTTTGGAAGGGACATCCTGCGTGACACTGCAGTGACACTCCTAGATGGGCCCGGTGTTTGTGTCGGCCACTAGGGTCGCTTATCTTACTCACACAGCGACCTCGGTGCAAATTTTAGGACTAAAAATAATATTGTGAGGTGTGAGGTATTCAGAATAGACTGAAAATGAGTGTAAATTATGGTTTTTGAGGTTAATAATACTTTGGGATCAAAATGACCCCCAAATTCTATGATTTAAGCTGTTTTTTAGTGTTTTTGGAAAAAAACACCCGAATCCAAAACACACCCGAATCCGACAAAAATAATTCGGTGAGGTTTTGCCAAAACGCGTTCGAACCCAAAACACGGCCGCGGAACCGAACCCAAAACCAAAACACAAAACCCGAAAAATTTCAGGCGCTCATCTCTAGTTTGTTTCACAAAATCCAAAGCTTCTCGTCATCATTGGTTTCATGGACAAAAGGCTGTCTACAGAAACAGCAATATACACCAGGAGCTCCGCTCCAAGTATTCAGTCCCACAGCTGGAGAAGACCTGTAGCGACCTTGAGTGGAGACAGCTGAAGCTCCAGTTGAGGCTCTTCTGGAAGATTTACCAGCATAAGTATGCAAATAAATGTGTTTTTTTAACCTTTGACACTAGTTTGCCTCATTAACAATCAGAGGTGTAACTAAGGGGGGTCGTTCAGGGCATGTGCCCCGGGTGCCTTGGCACGCCTAGCACAGGGGGGCGCCACTGACGACCAGGGCATCATGCCCACTCACCCCTGCTACTATTGCTATGCCCCCGGGCCATCCTCCATCCCGCTGCTATGTGAGGGGAGGAAAGTGCAGCGCCTCTCCTGCCCCTCAATGTGCTCAGTGTCTGGTCTCCAGCGGCGGCGGCAAGAGTCTTAAGGGTTTCTGATGTCCATCCCGTATCTAATGTAATCTCTCTTGCACACACATACCAGGGGCGGATTGGTGCAGCGGGATACCAGTTAAGTTCCTGGCTGGCCGGTCACAGTCATACCTTGGCCGGACAGGTAAACCCTGCCTACGGCCGGCTATATCCATGCATCAGCTGGTGGGCGTTGAATGTCCGGGATTTGCGTTCCCCCACTATGGAACGTAAACCGGAAAATGTGGTCCTCCAGGCTATTGCTTCCAGTATTCTGCAGCCTGGCAATGAGCGCCGGTGTAACGGGACTGTGGCAGCCGAGGAGAACAGGTCACAGCATCACCATGACCCAGGTACGCTGCTGCTGTGCTCTCCGCTTGGTGTCTGGCTCTGGTGTGAGGATTGTTTCAATCTCCGGTTTGGGGACCCCAGGCTCTCTTCCCCTTGCTCACATTACAACCGCGGTCACACAGTACATTGAGTCGCCATGGAGACACTCCCCCCACCAGCCCACACGCAATTCGGTGCAGAACGTCAAGGGAGAGATCAGGTGGCAGCGTGGTCGGTGTGCATGTGTGGTACAGAGCTGGTAGTGTGAGGAGAGGGGCAGTATGATGAGTGCAATACAGGGCTGGCAGTGTGAGGGGTAATAGGGAGGAGCAGCAGTGTGGTGTGTGCAATACAGGGCTGGCAGTGTGAGGGGTAATAGTGAGGAGAGGGGCAGTATGATGAATGCAATACAGGGCTGGCAGTTTGAGGGGTAACAGTGAGGAGCAGCAGTGTGGTGTGTGCAATACAGGGCTGGCAGTGTGAGGGGTAATAGTGAGAAGGGGCAGTGTGGTTTGCAATACAGGGCTGGCAGTGTGAGGGGTAATAGTGTGAAGGGGCAGTGTGGTGTGCAATACAGGGCTAGCAGTGTGAGGGGTAATAAAGTGAGGAGAGGGGCAGTATGATATGTGCAATACAGGGCTGGCAGTGTGAGGGGTAATAGTGAGAAGGGGCACTGTGGTTTGCAATACAGGGCTGGCAGTGTGAGGGGTAATAGTGAGGAGAGGGCCAGTGTGATGTGTGCAATACATGGCTGGCAGTGTGAGGGGTAATAGTGAAAAGGGACGGTGTGATGTGTGCAATACAGGGCTGGTAGTGTGAGGGGTAATAGTGAGAAGGGGCAGTGTGGTGTGCAATACAGGGCTGGCAGTGTACTGGGTAATAGTGAGTAGAGGGACAGTGTGTGTGTGTGTGTGTGCGTGCGTGCGTGCGTGCGTGCGTGTGTGTGTGTGTGTGTGTGTATAGTATAGGGCTGATAGTTAGAGGAATGAGATTGAGAGGGACAGTATGCTGTGTGTGTATATATAGTATAGGACTGATTGGGACACATGGTAAATTCCCGCTCGACCAGTTCCATTTGTCCCTTGGCCAGTTGGCTCACCCTGCCTGCCGGCCTGGCCTGATTTATATGTGCCTGCTGCCAGATGCTGACCTTCTGGGATTTGCATTCCACCGCTGTGAAACACAACCAGAAAATGTGATCCTGCAGGCTAGCGAGCACTTCCGGTAATCCGCAGCATGAAAGTGGCTGGAGCGGGTGAGCCAATAAGAGCTTGGCACAGCATTGCCATGACCCTGGGCGCCCTCCAGCAGGCAGCCGCACACAGGAGACACACCAAGGGCATGCTACACTGAGGCACAGGGACCAAGCCGGTGAGGAACATGAGCAACATAGTGGATGATGGCTGTGACTCCCAGGTGCCCCTGTACAATGAGGAAGCTTTCCAGCATGATATCCACTTCCAGGTGAAGGTGAACCGGGGTGCTGGCTGTTTTTCCGCTGTCTATTACCTGTCTTCTGACTATCTCTGCTGCTGCTCTCTTACGGTCTGTTGCTGCTCTCTTGCTATCTGTGTCTGCTACTCTATTGTTGTCTGTCTCTGTCTGCTTCTATGGTGTTGTGTCTGCTGCTCTCTTGCTGTTTGTCTCTCTCTACTGCCCTATTGCTGTTGTTGCTGCTCTCGCTGTAAAGCACAATGGAATTTGCTGCACTATATAATAAACTGATAATAATAATAATAATAATAATAATAATAATAACAGCATAAGACTGGTGAAAGTTGGTGTTGTCGCCGATGGTCGACGCCTCATCCCTTGCATATTTGGATGCATGGATGTACACCAGGGAGGTGCTTTGAAGCAGTATTACCATAAAGTTGTAACAACAACTGTAGCAAAAGTCGCAAGGAAGCTGCAAGTTCGTCAAGCTCAGAATCAGGCCCTATGGGGAGGGATCCCGCCCATCCCGCCCCCCTCAACAGATCCTGCCCCCATTAGGGCTGCTTTCATTAATTTCCCAGGCTGGTTTTCCAACCTAATCCGCCCCTGTACCCACCACACACACACATACTATGTATCTGGCACTGTGGGGCTATGTGTATCTGGCACTGTGGGGCTATGTGTATCTGGTACTGTGGGGCAGTGTGTATCTGGTACTGTGGGGCAGTGTGTATCTGGCACTGTGGGGCAGTGTGTATCTGGCACTGTGGGGCAGTGTGTATCTGGCACTGTGGGGCAATGTGTATGTGGCACTTTGAGGCAATGTGTATCTGGCACTTTGGGGCAGTGCGTATCTGGCACTTTGGGGCAATGTGTATGGCACTGTGAGGTAATATGTATCTGGCACTGTGGGGTAATATGTATCTGGCACTGTGGGGCATTTATGTATCTGGCACTGTTGGGCAATGTATATCTGGCACTTTGGGGCAATGTGTATGGCACTGTGAGGTAATATGTATCTGGCACTGTGGGGTGATATGTATCTGGCACTGTGGGGCATTTATGTTTCTGGCACTGTGGGGCAATGTGTATCTGGCACTGTGGGGCATTTGTGTATCTGGCACTGTGGGGCATTTGTGTATCTGGCACTGTGGGGCATTTGTGTATCTGGCACTGTGTGTACTGTGTAAAAAGGGGACTCTGCCTGCGTACTGTGTAAAAAGGGGACTCTGTCTGCGTACTGTGTAAATTGGGAACTCTACTGCCACAATGTTCAAAAATGGAATGAAGGTGTGCTGAGAGACGACACAAGGGGTAGGTGATAGTGTGCTGAGAGACTACGCAGTGGGTGGTGATAGTGTGCTGAGAGGCGACACAGGGGGTAGGTGATAGTCATGTTGGCACACCCCATTTTCAGTGGCCATGCCCCTTCTGGTATGTGATCACGTCCATTCTGGTGCATGGCCACGCGCTTTTTTTGGTGTACGCAAACACATACTATTTTATGGGGGGGGGGGGGGTACATTTCTCTGGAGCTCCAGAGAGTTTCCTTTATTTTTTTATTTTAGGTAGTTATTTTCAGGTAGCTCTGGTTGGCAACCAGGCTACCTGCTTCGTGGGACTTAGCGGGGGGGGACCAAACCAACCTCCTGAGGGTTAATGGTTCGTAATCCTAGCTGACAGGACAATGAGCTCCTGAGGTGCTGATCACACATCGTTAGCATGTGTGCCCATGCTGGCAGCTTGCCGCCACCCTCTAACAGATGCCGAAGTTCAAGGTGTGGTGAGTGTTACACCGGGGTCCCGGTTAGCGGGTCCCCGATGCAGTTGGCAGCAGGTCGTGCGGCGATCACGGGCCACGAGCTGAGGTGGCCGCCACGGACATAGGCCCTCATTCCGAGTTGTTCGCTCGCTGGCTGCTTTTAGCAGCATTGCACACGCTAGGCTGCCGCCCTCTGGGAGTGTATCTTAGCTTAGCAGAATAGCGAACGAAAGATTAGCAGAACTGCTAATAAATAATTCTTTGAGTTTCTGAGTAGCTCCAGACCTACTCACAGATTGCGATCAGCTCAGTCCATTTAGTTCCTGGTTTGACATCACAAACACGCCCTGCGTTCGGCCAGCCACTCCCCCGTTTCTCCAGACACTCCCGCCTTTTTCCCTGACACGCCTGCGTTTTTTAGCACACTCCCGAAAAACGCTCAGTTACCTCCCAGAAACGCCCCTTTCCTGTCAATCATTTACCGATCAGCAGAGCGACTGAAAAGCATCGCAGAATCCACAGCAAAACTGCAAAGTTTTTAGTTAAATAACTAAGCGCATGCGCCCTGCGTGCCTTGCGCATGCGCAGTTAGCAACAAATCACAGCATAGCGAAAATCGGTAACGAGCGAACAACACAGAATGACCCCCATAACTAGCTCTTCTCAGCAGTGCTCACTGTCAGGAAAGGCTTTGTGTGCGCTGTCAGATTTTTACTATGTATAACGGAGCCAGTATAAATAATTCATATCACAGGGACCGCGCGCCATTGCAAGGGGCGGGATCAGAGGCGGGAAGGCACCATTTCCTGCTGCTGCGGATCAAGGCTGCATGTACACCGCTCCTCCGAAGACCCACGCGGTTACAGACTTCTGTCCTGGTACCAGGGGGTCATAGCAGGGGGGGGGAGCTCTCCAGCGGCAGCGCCGCTACACTTATATTAGATATACACTTACATTCACACATTGGGGCTGTGTTTGTGTGCTGGTCTCCGTTTCCTCAGCGTCACTCCAGGGGCTCTTAAGGGTCTGTGTGGAGGCGTTTTCAGTGAGCTGCGCTGTATTTTCACTTGTGTCAATATATCAGCGGGGTCCCTCATGTGTGAACTATGCTTCTTATCTCCTCAGGGGCACAGTTCACAGGCACCTGACTGGTTAGACAATTTTAAAAGCATGATTCAGAATGTCAATTCAGAATTAGCTGCAGCTAAAAAGGAGAGACAGGTGTTGAAGCAGTCTATTGATTCTATGGCCAAAGCAGCGGATACTAGAAAGGCTTCTCAGCCCCCTCTGTTGGTTTCATATAAACGCTCACTGCCACAGGTGTTCTAGTCTAATTCTGATCAGCCTGATGTAGATGATGATGATATGAATGAGGACAGCTCTCTGTCCCCAGGGGTGGAGGCCCTCATTTTTTCTGTTAGAGAGGTTCTTCACATCCTGGATCAGGTGTCAGAACCGGCTGAGGAGTTGTACTTTAATGTTAGACCAAAGACCCCAGCAACTTTTCCTGTGTCTAAAGAATTAAACTCCCTGGCCAGGGAAGCATGGTTAAACAAGGATAAAAAATTTAAAATTCCACAGAGGTTTTTGACTACCTTTCCCCTCCTCGCTGAGGACAGTAAGGTCTGAGAAAAACCCCCGTCGGTTGATACGTCTGTGTCCAGACTGTCTAAGAAATTGGTAATGCCAGTACCATGGGCTATATCCCTAAAAGAATAAGCTGACCATAAAGTTGAGAAGACTCTCAAGGCAATTTATACGACGGCGGGTGTGGCACAGCGCCCCACAATAGTTTGTGGGTGGATTTCCAGGGCAATGGAAAAGTGGTCTGATTCTGTTATTGATGGTTTAGACACTCTGCCCCAGGATGAGGTCCTTACTCTGCTACAACACATACAGGATGCTGCTAATTTTCTGAGCGAAGCTATAAAGGAATTATGTAAGATAAATGGCCGCACTACTGCTATGGCTGTTTCGGCACGCAGAGCTTTATGGTTACGTCAATGGTCAGCGGACACTGATTCCAAAAAGGGTGTAGAAAATCTTCCCTTTACAGGCGATGCCTTGTTTGGGGATGAATTAAATAAATGGATCTAACAGGCAACAGCGGGTAAGTCTACTTATCTGCCGTCGGCTGCACCACCTGGTAGACGTTCTTACACAGGACCCTCCTTGCAGTCCTTTCAAAGGCAGGGGCCGGGGCATCGCCACCACTCCGAGAGGATCTCATTGTAAGTCCCGTAAACCTGCAGCAGCTGCCTCCCTGGACCAGACCACCGGATCACCTGCTGCTAATCCTTTCGCGTGACGGTTGGCCCCAGCAGCAAGGCGATTTTCAGGTAGGTGCTCACCTTCAACACTTAGCCCACGCGTGGGCGAAGTCCTGCCGGGATCCTTGGGTGAGGGACCTCATTTCCCAAGGATTCCGACTGGAATTTCAATCACTTCCTCCTCACAGATTTTTCAAGTCGGGCTTACCAGTTTTGCCCGCAGTAAAAGTTACCTTGCGAGAGGCCATTTAAAAACTTTTGCGGACAGGGGTGGTAGTTCCTGTACCTCCTCCATTACACAACAGGGGTTTTTACTCCAGTCTTTTTGTCGTTCCAAAACCAGATGGTTCGGTGCGACCCATCTTAACCCTGAAGTCTCTAAACCCATATCTGCGGGTGTTCAAATTCAAGATGGAATCCCTGTGGGCAGTGGTGTCCGGTCTGGAAGAGGGGGAATTCCTGGTATCCCTAGATGTCAACATTCCCATGTGGCCCCCCACGCTTACCTCAGGTTACATAAACCAACAAGGGGGAACAAGAAGCAGAGCGGCGATGCGAGAAGTGTAAAAAATCCTCCTCTGGGCGAGGGCCAATGCAAGGGCCATCTCAGCCATATTCATTCCAGGATTTGACAACTGGGAAGCAGACTTCCTCAGCAGACACGGCCTCCATCCGGGGGAATGGGGCCTACAACCCCAGGTGTTTCAGCAGCTGATTCACTGGTAGGGCTGTCCGCAGATAGATCTGATGGCTTCTCGTCTCAACAAGAAGCTATGCCGTTACTGTTCCAGAACGAGGGATCCGTAGGCTGTAGCAGTGGATGCGCTGACGACACCATGGATGTACCAGTTTGTGTACCTGTTCCCTCTACCACTAATCCCAAGGGTTCTAAAAAGACTAAGAAGGTAAAGCGTTCAAGCAATTCTAATTGCCCAGGATTGGACTTGACGGACGTGGTACTCAGACCTCCTAACCATGGCTCTAGAGGCGCCCTGGCTTCTACCGCTCCAAAAGAATCTTCTTCAACAAGGTCCGTTCGTCTATCCAGACGTACAGTGGCTATGTTTGACGGCTTGGAAGTTGAGAGGGAGATTCTAGCAAGAAAGGGTATTCCCTCCCGGGTTATTTCCACCATGGTCCAAGCCAGGAAGATGGTGACGTCAAAACATTATCATCGTATCTGGAAGAAGTATGTTTCCAGGTGTGAAAGTAGAAAGGTGTCTCCCGTGGAATTTAGAATTGGTCGTTTCTACTTTTCCTCCAAGCGGGAGTGGATTTAGGCTCCATCAAAGTCCAGATTATGACGCTCTCTCTTTTCTTCCAGAAACAACTTGCCATGTTGCCAGAAGTACAAACTTTTCTAAAAGGAGTTCTTCATATGCAACCGCCCTTCGTACCTCCCACGGAGTGGTTTTGTCCTTTCTTCAATCGAACTGATTTGAACCCTTACATAGGGTGGAGTTTAAATTTCTCACCTGGAAAACAGTGATGTTATTTGCATTGGAGTATGCAAGACGTGTCTCTGAATTGGGGGCCTTGTCCTGTAAGAGCCCTTATCTGATTTTTCATGAAGACAGGGCGGAACTCAGGACCCATCCTCAGTTTTCACCAAGAGTAGTTTCAGCTTTTCATGTATATCAACCCATTGTGGTTGACGATTCCATTAGGTCAGACTCCTTAGATGAGGTGAGTGCTCTGAAGAATTATGTAAAGAGGACGGCTCGTCATTGGAAATCTGATTCGCTGTTTGTCCTTTATGATGCCACCAAGATTGGTCGTCCGGCTTCCAAGCAATCCATTGCTCATTGGCTTAGATTGACCATTCAACAGGCATTTACTTTGGCGGATCTGCCTTTGCCGACGTCTATTCAGGCCCACTCGACGAGGTCTGTGGGCTCTTCCTGGGCTGCCTGGGATGTCTCGGCCTTATAGTTGTGCCGAGCTGCTACTTGGTCTGGTTCGAACACTTTTGTGAAATGTTATCGGTTCGACACCTTGGCCAAGGAGGACCTACAGTTTGTTCAGGCGGTGTTACAGGGGTCTCAGTACTCTCCGACCTGTTTGGGAGCTTTGGGACTTCCCCATGGTACTACAGTACAGAACCCCAGTATCCACTAGGACGTTAAAGAAAATAGGAATTTGATACCTACCGGTAATTCCTTTTCTCGTAGTTCGTAGTGGATACTGGGCACCCACCTCAGTGCTTCGATTCCTGCTTACCTGAGTAAGAATTTGGTTGGCTGTGGTTGCGGTCCCATTATGTTGTTGGGATAGCTGTGCTATCCTGGTTGGTTTGGTGTTGCTATCCTCTGTTCTGGTTACCACCCTCCTTTTTGTTATGGTTATGTGTTGGCTTGTTGCCTCACTGCTGTTGTTTTTATTCCTTCTCTCATGGTATGTCCGTCTCCTTGGGCATAATTTTCCTAGACTGAGTCTGCTAGGAGGGGCATAGAGGGGAGGAGCCAGCACACACATACACAAACTAAAGGTTTTAAAGTGACAGGCTCCAGTGTTCCCGATCTATACCCCATGGTACTAAAGTACAGAACCCCAGTATCCACTACGGACTACGAGAAAAGGAATTACCGGTAGGTATCAAATTCCTATTTTATGCATCAAAGGTCTACTCCCAAACACATCCTATGTTTTGTCATATACGAGTTTTAAATGTGTGATCCACTACTAAATTCTAAAGAGGAAATTCAATTAGCCACAGGTTTTGCCACGCAGCCTTTTCTCCCAGGTGTCAGGTTAATGGGTTTGGATGTTCTAGATTCTAGGGCATCAGGAATCGGCAGAAGATTCTAGCGCATCTTAGCAGTGCACTGGTGTGTTTTTTGGGGGGAGGTCAGCTGGTCGGGTTCCCGATGTCCACAGGTGGTGGCACTGTACCCCATCTTCCTCTGGAGTGCACTCCACCGGCTTCCCGCCATCCGTGCTCTGTGGATGTCGCCATGACACTTGTGATGAGCTGATCACCGATTCTCTGGCCACAAGCTCAGCAGTGGTCACCTGACTCTATACATCTATCTGCTGCAGGGGTGGCACTCGATATACCGGCTGTCGGGATCCCAGCGCTCAGCATACTGGTGCCAGGATCCCGACCGTCGGTATACCGACAACTATTCTCCCTCTTGGGGTGTCCACGACACCCCTGGAGGGAGAATACGCGCGCCACCGTACCAGCAGTGTGGCGAGTGCAGCAAGCCCACAAGGGGCTATTTTGCGCTCACCCCGCTGCCGGCATTCAGGCTGTCAGGACCCCGACAGCAGGCAATTTATAGTACACCCCTGCTGCAGTACTCTGTCTGCCTAATCCCTGGACTAGCAATGGTCATCTTACCTGATTCTCCAATTACCGCTCTACAGGGGGGTGTAAGGACTGCACAGACAAGTTACCAGTGCCTTGAACAACACCGCTTCACCACTTCTGGGCTCCAGACTTCTGGCGGGATTAGTACGCATTACCGCCGGACGGAATCCCGGCGGTCGGAATACCGACACGGGGATCTTGACCGGCACAATTCCGACAGGGGGGCGAGCGCAACGCAGCCCCTTGCGGGTTCGCTACGCTCGCCACGCTGCGGGCACGGTGCCTCGCTACGCTCGGCACACTAATTTATTTTCCCACTATGGGTGTCGTGGACACCCACAGAGGGAGAATATGTCGGGATTGTGCCGGTCGGGATCCCGGTGTCAGTATTCTGACCGCCGGGATTCCATCTGGCGGGATCTTGACCGCATCCCCTTCTAGCTTCTGTTCCTGCAGTATTGTCCTTATTCTGCGTTCTCCTAATTCCAGCCATCAATGGGCTACTAGTATATATGCTGCTATCATCTTAGCCAGAAGCCTCATCGGTTCAAGTCCGATATCCTAACCATCTGTTCCAGTCCAAAATCCCAACCATCGGTTCCAGTCTGATATCCAAACAATCGTTTCCAGCCCGATAATCTAACCATCGGTCCCGGCTCGATAACCTAATCATCAATTTCAGCCCGATAACCTGATCATCAGTTCCAGTCTAGTAAATCTGCATCTTCAGTTTCATCTCCTCCATCTAGAACCAGCTACTACCATGTTATCAGTAGTTCACAGGCTTGTCGGGTGCAGCGAAACCCAAAGCCACTGGAGAAGACCAGTGGCGGGTTAGATTTTGGGCCTCTGCTCTGGGTATTCGCAAATTCTCAAGTATTCATCAGTAACCTCATCAGAACCTCCAGTACTCAGTATACTTTACTCAATCAGTAGTTCTTCCTCCTACTCATGTGCAAGATTTACCTGAAGCCTCCCAGGTTTCACTTCTCTGTGTCCACCACTGGCCCACTGAGGTCACAGCCAGGAATACAAGATAATACAGACCTGACATATTTTTCAAGGCCGATAGATTTGGAGAGCGACCAGAATGTGGGGCCAGCGGCTCTTCAGGCTTTTGTCTCTCGGATGGAGAGTCAAGAGACTACCCAACAGCAAGTGATACACTTCCTGCAGGAGGTTTCCTTTTGCCTTGATATATTGCAGCAATTTCTAGTTTCTACCACTCCTGCTGCTACACCAGCTGCTTGTGCGACTCCTGTTCAACCAGCATAAGCCTCTCGGTTACATCTGCCGATAGCCAGAAAGTATGACGGCAACCCAAAAACATGCTGCTGGTTTCTTGACCAGTGTGAGATACGCTTTGAGCTACTACCACATAATTTCCTACATAGTCTCTTTGCTGTCTGGGTCAGCTCTAAATTGTGTCTCTCCGCTCTGGGAGAAAGTGGATCCACTTCTATAAGATTACACAGAGTTTGTGGCTGCCTGTCTTAGGATCTTTGATGAGCCATAAAGATCCTCGTCTACATCTTTTGAAATTCTTTGCATCAAGCAAGGATCTCGGCCTATGGACCAGTTTGTAGTTCAATTCCAAACATTGACTTCAGCGTTGAATTGGAATAATGAGGCTTTAGCTGCAGCCTTCTGGGCAGACTTTTCTGAGCATATCAAGGACAAGCTGGCGACTTGTGATTTACCCAATCAATTAGAGGAACTGATCTCTTTATGTGTGAAAATAGACTTGCTTCTTCGTGAGAGAAGCGTGGAGAAGTCCCAAAGTGCTACTCCTAGATCTTGACCTCCACCTCAACCTTGTTCATCTTCTCCTGTGACGGATGAGCCAGTGCAAATAGGAACAATTTGTCGCAACAAGAATGCTCCCAGAGGCAGAAGAATAAGTTGTGTCTCTATTGTGCTGAACATAGTCACTTCATTGGCTCCTGTCCCATATGATCGGTAAAAATCAAAGTCCTTACCTGTAATGGAGAAGTCAGGTAAGGTCATCTTGTGAAATATTCTCCTGCTTCAGATTTAGTTTTGCCTCCTTCTCTTGAGACCAAGGATGGTCCTCAGCACATCTCTTTTCTAGCTGATTCAGGGGTGGCAGAAAATTTTATAACTTCTACCCTAGTTAAAAAAAAATTGTATTCTGGTTAAACCCCTTTCCCATCAAGTATACTTGACTGCTGTGGAAGGAAGCAAGATTCCGGAGCGCGCTATGTACCAAACAGTTCCCGTGTCCCTATGTGTGGTCGTCCTCCATCACGAATACATAGAACACTTTGTAATCTTTAAGTCAACGTACAACATAGTCTTGGGTATGCCCTGGCTGGATTTTCATAGCCCTTAAATCAATTGGCCTTTGCTTAAAGTTGTGGCATGGGATTTTCACTGTCATCACTGTTATCACTGTCTGTCCTCAGTGTCATCACTCATGTCTTCTAATGTTCAACCCCAGCTTGAGTTGCCAGATGCCTATAGAGACTTCTCAGATGTCTTCAGTGAGCAGACCGCAGATAAGTTACCTCCCCACCAAGACTGGGATTGTCCAATCGATCTCCTGCATGGGAAATCTCTATCTAGGAGACGTACCTATCCCTTATCAGTTCCAAAAACACAGGCCATGTTTGAATATATTAAGGAAAATTTAAGGAAGAACTTAATTCGCCCTTCCTCTTCACCTGCTGGTGCAAGTTTATTTTTTGTATAGAAGAAAGATTGTGGATTGAGGCCATGTATTGATTATAGAGGCCTCAATGACATCACTGTTAAGAACAGCTGTTCACTTCCGCTCATCACAGAAGGGAGCGACTATCTTTCCAAAATTGGGGAGCTTACAACTTAATCAGGATCTGAGAGGGGGACAAGTGAAAAACAGCTTTTAATACCAGGAATGGGCATTACATTTACCTGGTGATGCCCTTCGGCTTGTGTAATGCCCCAGTCAACTAAATATTCAGAGATATCCTGTATAAGTTTGTGGCGGTTTATTTGGATAATATTTTAAGATTTTCATGGGACCTGTCTACTCACCAGCAACAAGTGAGAGAAGTGTTGTCACGCTTATGAAGGAATCTCCTGTATGGTAAACTTTCCAAGTGTACCCTTCCTAGTCTCTAAATTAGGCATGGATCCTGAGAAACTAGGGGCAATTAGCAGATGGATTTTACCAAAATCCCTTAAGGAAGTATGTTTCATTGGCTTTACAAATTTCTACAGGAAGTTTATTCGTGGATTATCCACTCACCCATTACAGCTCTTACATGCAAAGGCAAAAACCCTGCCATGTGGTTAGAAGAGGCCCTTTCTGCTTTTCATCGTCTAAACCAAGCTCTTATTTCAGCACCTATTCTTCTGCAACCTGATGTCAACAGACCATTCTTCCTAGAAGTAGACACCTTTACAGTTGGAGTTGGAGCAGGTGTCTCTCAGCCCTCTGAGAATGGTAAACAATATCCTTGCAGGTACTTCTCCCGCAAGTTCCTGCCGGCCGAGAAGAACTATTCTGTTGGTGATTAAAAATTGCTGGCCATTAATCTCGCTCTGGAAGAGTGTATATATCTATTAGAGTGAGCTAAATTTCTGGTTACTATCTACACGGATCATAAAATTTTACTTTACCTCAAATCCTCGTCAAGGTCAATGGTCCCTGTTCTTCTCTAGATTCAATTTTAAGATAATGATTCATCCTGGCTCCCAACATATTAAAGCTGATGCTTTAGCTCACTCCATGACTGCAGAAGAAGAGTCTGCGGCATTTGAAGTACAGATCCTGAGCAGCCAGCCAGAAGCTGATGGCCAACACTGCCCTAGTAAGCAGCACTGCAGCCAGGGACATGCAGGCGATGGCCAGAAGGTTATAGTTCCCTCAGTGCACTGCACCCACAGCATTGACTGGCTCCCCCTTGCCCCCGTTCCACTGTCTTTGCACACTGTGTTGCTGCACTTGAATAAAATAAAATAAAAATGTTCCTAAATGACAGGGGGCTTGTGCTCAGTGGCGCAGAGAGAGGTGGGGGGTGGGTACAAATTATCTGGGCCTAGTTCTGATTGACCCCCCCCCCCCCCCCCCCCTTGCCTGGAAGCAGCAGCTGTAGCTTTTCTTTGCTGCAATATGGCCAGGGAAGAGCTTAAAATAAAAAAAAATTCTGTATAAGGGTGCATGGCGTCGCCTCCTGTGATTGGACCATGCCCCCTGAAAAGTACCTGGGCCCAGCCAGGCTCTCTACTGCCCTGAGTGGGAGGTATGCCATGCTCCTGTGAGAGGGTGTTTCTCATGTGCTAGAAATGCCCCAAAAGTGGTGTGGCCATGCCCCCAGCATACTGTGGTCACACCACATCCTGGGGCCCAGGAAGTTGTTTTACCGGGGCCCAGGATTTCTCTTGACAGCCCTGCTTGTGTTTGGTGCCCCCCACCCTTGAATCCGCCTATTGCAGCTTGAATTTAAGCATTTACAATTTCACGTTAGGATATGTTTTGGAATGACATTAAACAAATCACAAGGCAAGTCCATTATTGTCATCGGTGGGAAATTGCATAGCGAGCTCTTCCCACATGTTGGTCTCTCTCGTATCAGTAATGCCACCAATCAAATCATACTCAATACTGATGACAGTAATAACGTAATGTGGTTTACAGCGAGGAATTTACAGACTGAAGAAATAGGAAAACAATAAGAAAATAAAAATTAGTTTTTTTTCTGTAGAGATCCGTGTTACAGTGGTATTTATTGAGTAATGAGCTTAATTAAGAAATCTCCCCATTTTCTGGGAGTGCCAAGGCAAGGGTCTGTGTCTTCCAACACAGATTTCCTAGCCCCAGCTGAGCAGTTCTAGTGGTCATTCTGAGTAAGTTTTGGCTTACTCAGATGATTGATGCTCCCAACATCACAGTGGTGTTCTGATGTTGCATCTTCGGGTGCAGCACTCGGATCACAGATGCTGGCAGGAGGCATCTTTTTCCTACAGGCCCCTCCTGCTGCATTAACATTTTTATACATTGTTGCCGCGTCCAAAGACGCAGCAGCGTTGTGTTCTGCGTCCATCTCTGAATAAGGCTAATTTTTACTATATTTTTATACTGACTCATTTTACTTTGTCTGAATATGACGTAAGCATTAGAAAACATAGAAAGCATACCCAGGCCATACTGTTTATGCCGCATATTGCTGTATAGCGCCACATATTGGAGATTGGAGTCTGAGCACCTGTTATAAATTGCACACACAACTTTTATTACATTATATTTTTTTTACCATAAATGTTATTAATGTTAGTAATTTGTTTGTTTTGTTTTTTAAACTTTAAAGCAAAGGAGGAGCAACACATTTCTAAAAGGCCACCTTAAGCGGATTTTGGAAAATGCTGAGAAACTTGGTCTCGTAAGTAGGCAAACACAGTCTTCACTCTATTCTTATCTTGCCTATTGAAGTCATTCCTCTATTTCTCCACATTTGTAACTTGTTTATTCTATGGTATATTTTTTATAAACAATGAACTTAAATATCCTTTATCTTAAACTTTCAAAATTGTATAACTGGTTAATAAATGACACAACATACAGTATAGACAAAGCAGGAGAAAAGAAATCTCTTTTGTGGGTGCACTCTTGAAATTAGGAATAGTTAATAGAAATAGAGAATGATGAAAGAGAATGTAAAATTCAGTTTTATTAATATCGCATTAAAATATATCAGTAGTTGGGTATGTTGGATAATACAAAAAAAGGAAGCAATAACAATAATGACAATAATTGGTAGGAATTTACACATGCCTGCTGTCTGAGAGATGTTTTAAATCAAAAATGAAAAAGTATCCTACTAAAGGAATACAATAGTTTCACTAATTGGTCTCAACCATGTGCTAATGTCTATCTTTAACAAAGTTGATAATGAAAGGTCGCCTCTATGCCTAATGCAATGATTTTAACTCTGTATCTTTGTCAACACATGACATTAGCCGCCGAAAAGATAATGAGAGGTAAATGGAGAAAAATAGGAAAAGGTGAATCTGTTGTCAGTGTGGAGCACTGAGCATGGGGATCATGAGAATACTCTACTATACTGGGTCTTCCTCAGGATTCTCCCAGCCGAGTACAGACTCAGCCCGACACTGATTAGCTTCCAAGATCGGATGGTTTCGGGCGTTTCCAGTGTGGTATGGTAGTAGAGTTGGTTTGTATATGATCGTTGTCGCTCTAGGATCACTGATGAGAGTTCACGAACTCATAAGAGAAGAATAAAAAATGAAAGTAATGATAAAGAGATAATAGGAGAAAAATGGATAAGTGGATCTGCTGCCAACGTTAGACAGAGTGAAAACTCTGAATCGCTGGTGAGAGTCCCGAAAGATAGTAGAAACAGAAGAGGAGAAATCAATATAAATGCTTATATAAGTTCCCAGTGGTTGTACATATACAGAGATAAATCAACTTCTGGTCTAAGAGTTTGTACAGGGAAAAGATGTTGAGTATACTGAATGTATCAATGTAATCAGAGAGTAAGGAAAGAAACAATATTGTTGCTAAATGCAACCAAGTATCATTCAGGGCTGCAGTTACATGCTATGGTACCCTGACTATAAACAAGTATACAGTTTGTAAATAAACTGAAATGCTAGTAATTGTCACATTAGTGAAAATAAATGATGGTATTGTTCCTAAATGAAAAAAAATGTATATCATTAATTCAGGGCTGCAATAAATTGCTATAATATCCTGACTGTGAACAAGCTGAGAATACAAAGATGTCCCTAATAATTGGAAAAATGGTAGAAATAATTCATAATATTACAGAGATGTTGTGATCGATATAGAGCAGGATTTAAGTGCTGTTTGATAGGTCACATAGGTCCAAAAAGCTGCTAATAGAGTAATTCTCATCTGAGAAGGCAATTGCTGTGTACTAATATTCTGTAGCGGTGATCTGTTCGTGATGGATAGGGTGAAATAGATATTACCCGTGCTCAGTAGTCAAAGGTGGAGCAGGGACAGAGCGCTGTATGGATCCTCATTGCTGGAGAGTCTGACAGTTCCGGGTGGCAGGGGAGAGTGCGTGGCTTGAATAGGCGAGGGAGACCAGTCCGTGATCTCAGGCAGCCGGACGGACTGAGCGGACGGAAGATGCGTTTCGCCCTTACGCCAGGCTTGGTCACTTCCTGTCCAAGAGTGTGTTTGGTCTGGCTTTAACTGCTGTCAGTGCAGGCTCGTGTCCAATCAAAAATGGGGGGGTGTTGCTAATGTTGAAATTACCGAGCAGCCCGAATCATTCTTTGTCTGATCACTGTTGATTGATATCATGTTATATTCCGGTTCAATTGACAGCTACAAAATCTTTTAATTTCAATTGGGACTTGTCAGTGTCAAAGTCGAAAAATATCCTCTTACACATGCCTTGTACTAACCCCATGCACATGCCCGCTGCGCGTGCACACGCTCTGCCGTGCGTACGCATATTCGCACTTTGCGTAATGGAGCTTCTACGGCCGTGCGCTTTGGCGCGTGGTATGCGCATTTACGGTAGAGTTTGTGAGCGTCTAGCGGGCGACTCGATCGCCACATATTTAACCCATATAGTGTGTTTTATAGATAATATACCCCTAAACAATGTCAGCAAGTATGTTTGGTGTAAATGGTTCCTGGAACAGAGAGATTCCTCTTTACATGATAGGAAGGGTCATATAAAGGTTGAAAGGTGGTGTCTAGTATTCAGCTGTAGGGTATTTTAAGGGTAATATTCCTATGATAGTTAGGAAAGATTCGCATATTCCTGCGCATAGTTATGCGCAGAAGTAGAAAATAGATATAAAATTGTATTTAAAATATATTACAAATGGGGAGATGATGAGAATGGAATTCACACATAAATTTCCCACAGACTGAGATACAATGGCCTTATTTACACTAAGCTTTGAGATTCTATGAAGAGGGCCTACACCTTTGTTTATGAATAGGGCCAGGTTTCTCTCCAGAATAATGAGTGCTGTGTTGCCATTGTCTCAACTGAAAGAGACATAAACAAGCGTGAACAATATCTAGGAACAGAGTTTGTTTGGAAGATCCAAAACAATAGCTTTCCACAATATAACCAGACAGAGAGGAATTTAGAATACTAACAAGTCCTAGCCATCGCCCACTTCTTGAACTAACCAATGATCCCCGGTGCAGTACATGTCCCACCCCCTAACCAATGGAAAGAGAGCACACAGTGTCTATTGTATTATGTCTTGAGCTAGTGAATAAATATAGCTTGCAACAGGCTTTGACACACAAGACTCTCTCCAAAAGGCTTTTGTCAGGAATCGACTCACCACGGTGACATCTGTCCGCCGCTGCGGACTCCGTCCTGGGTCCCTGCGTTCGTCTGTCATCCGCGTCTCTGCCATCGGACGCCATCCTGGGCCTGGGAGCGCTCCTGTGATAGCGGGCGTGTAGCACGCCGCGTTCCCGCTAGGCCGCGGCATGGGCGCCGCCATGACAGCCTCCAGCAGTCAGCATACGGCGGCCAATCCGGTGCTTGGCCGCACCCACTTTTCCTCACTCCACCAATGACTGTGTAACAAGGGGTATATACGAAGCTGCAGGATCAGTCTGCAGGCATCCTGAACTTTGTGTCACTCCTGCGACTCATGTGTAAGGATCTGGTTCCTGTTTCCTCCGTGTACCTGGATACCTACCTGCTGTTCCGTGTTCCTGGCTATCTACCTAAGACTCTGTACTCCTGGTTACTTCTCACAGCTCCGTGGAACTACAAGCCTCAGCAATACCTGCTTCCATCTACAGGCTTCACACTCACCACCATCTCTGTGTGCTTCAGCCTAGCAGTAGAGACTGACTCCAGGTGTGTTCCATCTCTCCACCTGTGATACAGCTTGCTTGCTGCCAGTGCCTCATCACCTGCACTGTGGACATTGTCAGACTCCTGCCTCTGCTACCAGGTTTGCCATACAACACCATCTCTGCAGGTTCCATGTTTTAATCTGCTCTGGTTCCCATACCAGAATATTCTCTGCCAAGTTATCACTCATCTGTTATCATCACCACCGGTTATCATTTCATCAGTCACCATTCATTCTGTTACCATAGACTTTCAGCTGCCACGCTGTACAATTGACATTTGCATTTCCTACTGTTATTTTCTGCTGCCGTTTTGTGAACCATCTGTCTAATAAATATCATTGCGCTCATGTGCAGAAACATAATCCAGCCTCCTCGTTTTCTCCCATCCACCTCCACTGACCCACTAGCGCCCCCTCCGGGGACACAGACAAAACCAAGTCTGACAGTAAGTTCAGGATCGATGGACTCGGACGGTGGACGGAGTGTGGGGTCAGAGGCCTTGCAAAATCTGGTCTCCCGTTTGGATGGTCAAGAGGCTGCGCAGCAGCAGATGTTCCAGTTCCTGCAAGGGATGTCCTCCCGGATAGATACACTACAGCAATCCCTGCCTAGTGTACACACTCCTACAGTTCCTGTTACTCCAGCACCTGCCAGTACTGTGAGTCCTTCTATGCCGGCTGCATCAGCTCCAGTGTCACGTCTGCACCTGCCCGTGCCAAGCAAGTATGATGGCAGCCCAAAGTTATGTCGCGGGTTTCTCAACCAATGTGAAATCCAGTTTGAATTGTTGTCACATAATTTCCCCACGTCAAGATCCAAGGTTGCCTACATCATCTCTCTACTTTCTGGATCTGCTTTGAGTTGGGTGTCTCCTCTGTGGGAACGTGCCGACCCTCTGATTAACAACTATGCAGAATTCGTGTCAACCTTCAGACGGATCTTTGACGAGCCTGGTCGTGCAACATCAGCTTCTGCCGACCTAATCCAACTTCGTCAAGGTACCCGTAGTATGGGACAATATGTCATCCAGTTCCAGACGTTGGCCGCAGAGATTCAGTGGAACAATCAAGCCCTGGTAGCAGCTTTCTGGCATGGACTCTCTGATCGGATCAAGGACGAACTGGCAACCCGCGATCTTCCTGTACAATTGTCCGATTTAATTTCCTTGTGCATCAAGTTGGACTCTCGCATCCGCGAACGCAACAATGAACGTGCTCGGAGTGAGCCACGCAGATCAAGGATGATACCTTCCGTACAGTTCCAGTCTCCACCTTCTGATGAGCCTATGCAAATAAATAGGTCCCGCCTAACTCCTGAGGAGCGGTCAAGAAGACTTCGTGAGAGACTATGTCTTTATTGTGCGGCTGCAGGTCACCAGATTAATTCCTGCACAGTGCGTTCGGGAAACGCCAGATCCTGACTTGTAAAGGAGGAGTCAAGTTGGGATCTTCTAGACAAGCTCCTTCTAATCAAGACCTTATCCTTCCTGTGACTTTAGAGACTTCAGTTGGGCTTCAGTCTGCATCAGCATTAGTGGACTGTGGAGCCGCAGGAAATTTCATCACCCAAGCTGCGGTAAATAAATTTTGCTTGCCTGTATGTGAACTTTCTTACCCAGTCTACATTACCGCCGTGGATGGTAGCCGAATCTCCAAGGGGAATATTTCTCACCAAACTGCACCAGTGGTTTTGGGAGTTGGGTTCCTACACTCAGAATTAATAAAGTTCTTAGTCATTCCTCAAGCCACCCAGGAGATCGTTTTGGGCATGCCCTGGCTCCAGCTACACAATCCACAGTTTGACTGGTCAACGTTACAACTTACTTCATGGGGTTCACATTGCCATCAGTCCTGTTTAGCCCAAGTTTGTCCAATCAAGTCTACTGAAGTAAAAACCCAGTCAAGTCTTCCTGCGGCTTATCAAGATTTCTCTGATGTCTTCAGTGAAAAAGCCGCGGATGTCCTGCCGCCCCATAGAGAATGGGATTGTCCCATCGATCTCCTTCCTGGCAAGAAGCCACCTAGGGGGCGTACCTACCCGTTATCTGTTCCCGAAACTGAAGCGATGAGCGACTACATCAGGGAGAATTTACAGAAGGGATTCATTCGTCCTTCATCATCACCCGCTGGTGCAGGCTTCTTCTTTGTTAAAAAGAAGGATGGAGGACTGCGTCCATGCATTGACTACCGGGGTCTCAATGACATTACCATTAAAAATAGTTATCCATTACCACTCATTACCGAATTATTTGACAGAGTTAAAGGAGCCCGCATCTTCACCAAGCTAGATCTCCGCGGTGCCTACAACCTCATCAGAATCCGGAGTGGTGACGAATGGAAGACAGCTTTTAACACTCGAGATGGTCATTACGAGTACCTGGTAATGCCATTCGGGTTGAGTAATGCCCCAGCAGTGTTCCAACACTTTGTGAACGAAATCTTCCGTGACGTTCTGTATAAATACCTCGTTGTTTATCTGGATGATATCCTCATCTTCTCCCAAGATCTTCCCTCTCATCGTCTACAAGTCCGTGAAGTCCTCCGACGTCTTCGTGAGAACCGGCTCTACGGTAAACTATCCAAGTGTACCTTTGAAGTTTCCTCTATACCCTTCCTGGGATATATAATTTCCGGATCGGATCTCCAGATGGACCCGACAAAGTTGGAAGCCATTGCCAATTGGTCCATTCCAAATTCTCTCAAGTCTATTCAGCGGTTCCTGGGATTTGCCAACTACTATAGGAAATTTATTCGGGGATTCTCCACTCTCATCGCTCCTATTACCAACTTAACTCGGAAAGGGGCAGACCATTCCAACTGGTCAGAAGAGGCTTTAGCGGCCTTCCAGAAAATCAAGCTGGCCTTTATGTCTGCTCCAGTTCTGTCCCAGCCAGATGTAAACAGACCGTTCGAGTTGGAGGTGGATGCCTCTACAGTTGGAGTTGGAGCTGTTTTCTCCCAGAAGGGAACTGATGGGAAAATCCACCCCTGTGGATTTTATTCTCGTAAATTCCTCCCTGCAGAAGCTAACTATTCCGTTGGAGATCAAGAACTACTGGCGATTAAGCTGGCCCTCGAGGAATGGAGGTATCTCCTGGAAGGGGCCAAACATCCGTTCAACATCTACACGGATCATAAAAATCTGCTATATTTAAAGGCAGCCCAGTGCCTTAATCCTCGCCAGTCCAGGTGGGCTATGTTTTTCTCACGTTTTAACTTTAAGCTTCATTTCCGCCCAGGTTCGCAGAATGTTAAAGCTGACGCCTTATCCCGACCTATGGAATCCGTAGAGGAAACGTCTGACTCAGTTCCACATTCCATCCTGAGTCCAGTGGTATTTGCTGCATCTCAAGTCTCCCCAGCTCCTCCTCCTGGTAAGACTTTTGTTTCCCCAGAACTCCGTCCCAAGTTGCTGTCTTGGGCCCATCAATCCAAGTTCACTGGTCATCCCGGTGTTCTGAAAACCTTCAAGTTCCTCTCTGAGACATACTGGTGGCCAAAGATGAAAGCTGACATCAAGGATTTCGTGGCATCCTGTCCTAAGTGTGTGCAGCACAAGACTCCTCGTCAGTCTCCAGCAGGTCAGTTACAACCATTGTCTGTTCCTAGTCGCCCTTGGTCACACCTGTCCATGGACTTTATCTCCGACCTTCCTCCTTCTCAAGGATACAATACCATCTGGGTTGTAGTGGACAGATTTACCAAGATGGCCCATTTTGTTCCTCTCCAGGGTCTCCCTTCTGCCCCAAAACTCGCCCAAATCTTCCTACGGGAGATTTTCCGCTTACATGGTCTACCCTCAGAAATAATATCCGACCGAGGTGTACAGTTTGTAGCGAGGTTTTGGAGGGCTCTCTGTTCTGCCATGCAGGTTAAACTGAAGTTCTCGTCATCTTACCACCCTCAGACGAATGGGCAGACAGAGAGGGTAAATCAAGAACTAGAGACATTTTTAAGGTTGTATGTTTCATCTTCTCAGGATGACTGGTTTGATCTGCTCCCATGGGCCGAGTTTGCCCACAACTTCCGCTACCACACTGCTACTGAGACAACTCCATTCTTCGCAGTGTATGGGCAACATCCTCGTGTTCCAGATTTCCAAGAACTCCCTCACATGGATGTTCCTGCTGCCACTACTGCCCTGAGTCAGTTTTCTTCAATTTGGAGGAAGATTCACACTTCTCTCAAAAAGGCCTCCAGCCGGTATAAATACTTTGCTGATCGCAAAAGATGTGCAGTTCCTAGCCTGAAACCTGGGGACAAGGTTTGGCTGTCTACCCGGAACCTCCGTCTTAGGGTCCCATCTATGAAATTTGCACCACGTTTCATTGGTCCCTTTCCTGTCGAAAGAGTCATCAACCCTGTGGCCTACAAGCTGAAGTTACCACCTTCTCTGCGAATACCTAATGCTTTTCATGTTTCTCTCCTCAGACCTTTAGTCCTGAATCGTTTCCAAAGAGCTCTTCCAGTTGGTCCCAAAGTTCGAACTCAGCGGGGCGTGGAGTTCGAGATTGGCAAGATTCTGGATTCCCGTTGCCGGTATGGACGTCTTCAATACCTTGTCGATTGGTCCGGTTATGGCCCAGAGGAGAGAAGTTGGGTAAATTCGTTGGATGTCCATGCTCCAAGGTTGGTCCGTGTCTTCCATAACACTCATCCTTCCAAGCCACGTGGGTGTTCGGTGCCCACCCTTAAAGGAGGGGGTACTGTCAGGAATCGACTCACCACGGTGACATCTGTCCGCCGCTGCGGACTCCGTCCTGGGTCCCTGCGTTCGTCTGTCATCCGCGTCTCTGCCATCGGACGCCATCCTGGGCCTGGGAGCGCTCCTGTGATAGCGGGCGTGTAGCACGCCGCGTTCCCGCTAGGCCGCGGCATGGGCGCCGCCATGACAGCCTCCAGCAGTCAGCATACGGCGGCCAATCCGGTGCTTGGCCGCACCCACTTTTCCTCACTCCACCAATGACTGTGTAACAAGGGGTATATACGAAGCTGCAGGATCAGTCTGCAGGCATCCTGAACTTTGTGTCACTCCTGCGACTCATGTGTAAGGATCTGGTTCCTGTTTCCTCCGTGTACCTGGATACCTACCTGCTGTTCCGTGTTCCTGGCTATCTACCTAAGACTCTGTACTCTTGGTTACTTCTCACAGCTCCATGGAACTACAAGCCTCAGCAATACCTGCTTCCATCTACAGGCTTCACACTCACCACCATCTCTGTGTGCTTCAGCCTAGCAGTAGAGACTGACTCCAGGTGTGTTCCATCTCTCCACCTGTGATACAGCTTGCTTGCTGCCAGTGCCTCATCACCTGCACTGTGGACATTGTCAGACTCCTGCCTCTGCTACCAGGTTTGCCATACAACACCATCTCTGCAGGTTCCATGTTTTAATCTGCTCTGGTTCCCATACCAGAATATTCTCTGCCAAGTTATCACTCATCTGTTATCATCACCACCGGTTATCATTTCATCAGTCACCATTCATTCTGTTACCATAGACTTTCAGCTGCCACGCTGTACAATTGCATTTCCTACTGTTATTTTCTGCTGCCGTTTTGTGAACCATCTGTCTAATAAATATCATTGCGCTCATGCGCAGAAACATAATCCAGCCTCCTCGTTTTCTCCCATCCACCTCCACTGACCCACTAGCGCCCCCTCCGGGGACACAGACAAAACCAAGTCTGACAGCTTTCTTTTTGAATGCTGAGGGCTGGATCCAGGATGCGCTTGCGAATCATTCCCACGTGTGTAAGTTTCTCTGTAGCCATTTTGTTATCCTTTCTGTTTGCCATTTGTTCTCATTGTGTACTCATTCTGTTTTCTTGTGTTTGTGATCATTCGCTATTGTTCATATTTTTCTCGTTATTCTGTTTAGATTTTATGTTAGTTTTGTAGTGTATAAGCTGTACTGTTTTTCCCCTTTTTACTCAAATAGAATTATCCACTGGGTGTTAGAGCCTAAGTGGTTTTTGTATCCTAACCAGGTCTTGTGTTTTCAATAGTTACTGTAAAGGGTTTACTGAGCGTCTCAATCGCTCAAACAGCTTCTCATATAATCAAGGTTAATAAGCATTACATCGTTATAGTATTTCATTGCCAAGGTTTAAAGTGTAAAGCATACCCTTAAGGTGTGTGGTTACTAAGGGTTACTATGTACCATTCTGTGAGCGTGCGTGTCGCTCGTGCGTCGCGCCCACGGCCTAGCGTCCGCTACGCTAGGTGCGTACCCTTACGGTACTCAGTGCACCAATAGCGTACTTAGTCCAACATAGAACATAGCTTAATGTTTTTAGGTAATAACTGACTTTATCAATTGGGGGACTCATCCGGGCCTCCTCATATCCGCAACCTAGCGGAACCAGGCAGACTTTGTCCATCAGCAAAGGGCGGGAAGGTGGTATCCCCTGTTAGCCGTTTGATGGTTGAGGATACAGTAGTGCTGATCAGATAAGCGTCTGCTCCGCTTGGTTTGTAGGGATGCTGGTGGGATCCGGAAACGAAAGGTAAGAACGTTAAGCTATTGTCTTTTAAATCTGTTTTAATTTCTGTTTGGTGCCAACTGCGCACGCAACACATGTAACACACGCACACACCTGTACTCTGCATATCTGACCATATTGTTGCAAAACAAGGTTCAAATTAGTCATATTGTGTTTGATTCAGATTGGATTGCTTATCTGTTTAAGTAGGTTTAAAAGTATATTTAAAAGTTGCTGCAAAAGCCTTGATATAGTGTTGTTGTTTTTTTTAACTCAGGCCTAAAATAATTTCAGGGGCTTGCATGGTGATTTTTTTTTGTGACAAAGGAAGCCGCATGGTCTGTCCTCCATTTTGTGTAACCCTCATGGATGTGGAAGGGGGAGGAGCAGCGGCCATTTTGGGAAGGTCAATTCTTTTCTAAATAGCTGATTTTCAGTCTGCTCAGGAATAATCAGCCGGCCTTGGTCAAAAAGAAATCACCATTTATGAGTTACCAATGCATTTGTATTTTGTGTATTTTCGCATATCTACCCTCTTGCTTGCCATTAGCATTGATCACGTGCTGAGAAAATTTGTTGCTATTTTAGTTAAAAGTAAACCTAATACTTAAGGGAGTAATTGTAAAACACGCACGCAGCCTGACCCAGTTATAAAGGTTATACAGGAGATACTGTGTGGTGCTTGGTAAACGATTATAGTTAAATATCGTTTGCATTTATAGAAGCGTGTTATTTGTGTTACTGCGGACGTATCCGGCCTGTGTACACGTGTCTCTGACCGAGTGCGAGACAGCGTACGCAACGCAAAGGCCCACACACGTGGAGTATATCACGCAATGTGCGTACGGATACACCCACTAAATACAAATCACACAATAGCATTGTTTTAGTAGTAGATACGGAAGCCACGAGATAATAGCACAAATTTGTTCAGTTTCCAAAATTTAGTTTAAAAAGATCCTCCTCTCGTTGCATTACCTCTGGGATTAGCCTGTGTTACCTGAATGAAAGAAATTTTCTGTACAGAAAAATCAAAGTATATATGAAGTGAAAGAGCGTGTGTATGCAAGTAAAGTTTTCTTTGGTGTGAACCCCGGAATTCGAGATCTCGTAGAAGGATACCCGTGAAGTGAACACGTGGTGGCGTGGGAGAAGGGCATCTCACGTTTAAAGTCCATAAGGTAAGAAGAGCAATTAGTGTTACAGCAGACCAGGAGGTCCGCGAAAGTCAGAAATCCGTTAAAAGTACATATATGAAGTTCTGAAAACCCTGACTTAAGAAAGGTCAGAGGTAGAGAGCGCAGCCCTGGGGGTTGGCGCAATACCCATATAGGCCCATTTTGAGAATACGCTCCGGCTGAAGGTTTCGCAGCCTAAACAACCGATTCCGCTGGTCGTTCTGCGGATAAGTAATAGTTACTTATACGCATTGCAACTGTACCGCATGTAAATGTGTGCATTAGTTGGTTACCTTGATACACATTACGCAATTTGCGTACGCTTTGCGGGATCATAAACACTATTTGTACATTCTAACGTGATTTGTGTAGGTTTTTTTTATTTTAAGGGAGGTTCGCTGTTCACTCAGGAATTCTCCAGCAACTGATACTTACTGGGGAGGGTAGCATACTCCCACACGCCCCAGTAAGTAGAGGTCACATAGGGGCCCTGGGTTGAGTACGCCAGCGCTGAAGCAGTGTGTGGGCATATTGGTCGACGTGGGCGAGAGTGGGTGAAGGCACTCGTTGGACTTTCACCGTCGCCTTACCTCTGGGAACGTGGTTTTTGTAGGAATTAGCTGAGAAGGCAATACCTGCAAAGAATGGGGGCCAGTTGCTCAAGTAAGGGACGATCAACCAAGGTTCAGGTTGATATTATTCCGCGGCCAGTCGGGTCGGCGAGGTACGTAATGTGTGAGAAATATGGATCAAACGCAGAGGTTTTATGCAATGAGTGGGAACATATGACTGTGAACGGTGGGGAGAAGTTTCCCAGGGTAGGCAGTTTTAATCCTGAGGTTTTGCAAAATTTAAGGAGAAGGATATGTCTGATAAAATCTCAAAAACAGAGGATCAGACACACAATCTGTTTACATTTATGGCAACAGGAAGGGGAGATACAAAGGGAATTAGCTCAAGCAGCTAGTTCCCATCTTAGCAGGAAACTGATGGCAACGGGAGAATCAATGGCTACAGAGAATGGCATACTGGTATATGATAATAGTGCACTTAATAAATGTATTAATGATGATAATAGTAAGCGTAATAAATGTAATAATGATAGAAGTAAAACTGATAAATGTACAAATTCTAACCCGTGCAAGTTGCACCCCATGTTAAACTTCCCCCAGGATCACAAGCAAGAAAGTGAGCCCAGCACGATGTCGGCACTTTTTCCAGCAGCCATCATACGAGACACCCAAGTGGGCACGGCCCAATCGGTAAAGGCAGTAGTCAAGCCCCCTTACGGAGGGTCAGGTGAGGTCGTGTCCACAGGAAAGTATGGTATTGTATGTTATGCACAGACAATTGCACCTCACATTGTAGAGTATAGGGAAGTAGCGGTTTCTGTATTAATGGATGGTTTAAAGGAAGTGTTGAGAACAAAGGTACAGACCACTCAACCTAATTGGAAAGGTATGTCGATGGCTGCTTTGAGAGAGACCGCTATTGAGCATGATCGGAACATCGTAAGACACAGGGAGTCACAGGGCGGTAAGCAAATGACAATAAGTAGACAGGCCCTGACAACGAAGCCACATCAGCTTAAGCCCCAGACCCCTGTGGGTAAGTCAAATGTGATAAAATGTTATAACTGCCAGAGGGAAGGGCATTATGCACGGAATTGTATGTTTAACGACCCATATAAGGTAAATAAACCCCCTAGACGACATAACGCACGTAATTGTAATCAGGGATCATATAGGAAAAATTTTGGGCCGCACCTGTAATTTGCAACCAGTGAAGTTGATTATTAGCCTTGATAGTAAGCCTGAGGTTACAGTCGATGTAATTGGTAGGTCATTCCTTGTAGACACAAGACATCTCTGACGTTCACAAGCAGAACTACAGCTCAAACGTCACATGTCTACTTGGTCTTTTCAGAGGTCTACCCAACCCCCAGTATATCTTACCAGCATCGTTGTGTCTGGCCAAACACAAAGGGTGAAGAGTGGAAAAACTGGTGGGGGAGACTGTGCAGAGATACCGATGGACATGTTGGTGTGACAGCCTGATGGTGAACGGAAATCTGACAATGTTTCTTTTCTATTGTTCTCTCTCTTTGTTCTTTCATGTTTTACGGATGGTATGTCACACAACAGTTAGACAAATGGTAATGCAAGATTTATGCTCCTTACAGAAAGATCGCTGAGTCGGAAAGAATATCGTATCACTGGAGTGTTCGTTTTGGGAAGACTGAGAGACAGCACTGTTGAGACGACATCTGAGCAAGAAGAACAACAAGACTATAGGACAAATATCGTAACATTTTTCTTTCCCTTCAATTATTTTCGGTACCCCCATTACAACTTTCTCTATCTCCTCCTGTAAGATGGACTCGCCCCAAGAGACTGCAGTCCGTGTTTTCCTGTTGACCCTGTTGTTGACCAGAGCAGTCTGTTTCGGTGAGAGTACCAGTGAGGTCGAGAAAGGATCTGGAATGGGTTCTGATGACCAGGATGGATTCGTAGAATTCCAAGAGCAACACAATCACCGAGCAAAGGCGAGTATCAGAAAAAGATCTGGTAGCCATGACACTAGTAGACATTGTGAAGGATTGTTAGCTGAAGAGAACTGTATCTGTAGGAATTGTGAAAACATAGTTGAGGACGGGTGCTCCAGAGATGTCAGTCCAGCATTAATATCGATATGGACCGTCATCCATTGAGTGACTATCACTCATTAGTGGGGAAGGTTTTAAACCAAACAGAATGCTGGGTGTGCTCACAAGTACCTCAAGGTCATAGAAAGTCAGGACTAGTGCCATACTCTTTAACGATAGATGAGGTACTTGAGTTAAGAGGTGGGAGACCGGTGGACAAGAAATTTAATATTTCTACGCCTCCTAGTTTGAAGCTCCACCAATACCATGTGGATAGGTCCCTAATATGTTTTAACATTTCCAATCCCCGAAAGCCGGGAAATTGGGAGGTGACATGGAACAACCAAACCATGACATTCTCACACAGAGCCGATAGAATGCCCGTAGACTCAGAGCTTATACGCCAAATAGCCAACAGTGGAAGATATTTCCAATATAGGTACACATTAGGAAGTAGGCCCATGCGGGTTGGAGAAGTATCACCAGGATACTGTGCACATATCATACAACCTGATACGTGTACTAGTCAGATGAGAGAATTAGGGGTAGGATTTTTCACCTGGAAGGTTTGTAATATGGTGATGTCATATTCTGTCCCATATGTCCTCCCCGATGATGCATATTTCATATGTGGGAGGAAGGCGTATAAGTGGCTTGCCCCAAACTCAGAGGGATTGTGTTACATTGGAAGAGTGTTACCGGAAGTAATGACCATTACCCATGATAGAATGAAAGACGTTCACCGCAATGCTCAAGCTCCTTACACTCACACCCATTACGAACACATTGTAAAGAGACACCTTATAGATAGGACAGAGCATGCAGCCTCTGATTTGATCCACGAATCCACCGGGATTCAACTCCTGCTCGCGCTAGATATCACCCGTACCGCCAGAGGAGTTATAAATTTTAGGTATATTACCGCGCTAGCGAACCTGATAGACAATATCACCGAGATGTATGATGACACCTTCAAGTATACTGGGAGAGAATTGCAAGCTTACAAAACGGAACTGATCCAGCACAGGATGGTTCTCAATTACATCACAGCAGTGACAGGAGGGTATTGTGTCACCCTAGCAACTCAGTATGGAGTGAAGTGTTGTACGTATATCACAAACAGCACTGAGGACCCAACCAAGGTCATAGATCAAAAGATGGACGATATCTTGCAATTGAAGTGGGAGTTCCGAAGGAGACACAACCTTACCCTTGCTTCTGTGGGTAATGAACTGACCGGCTGGGTATCATGGTTGAACCCACGCAATTGGTTCTCAGGTTTAGGAGAATGGGCTCAAAATGTTATCGTTGCTGTAGGGAAATTCTTCTTATGTATCCTAGGAGTTGTCATAATGATTGATTTGATATTCAGATGTGTTCGAATTTTAATGAATTGCAAGCGTAGTACCAAATTGATGAGTTTGAGGAGCGAGGGCATTGTAACAACAACTAGTTTAATTTATGACCCAGCAATCGAGACGATGTTGTGATAAAACGAGATTCCACGGTCCGTTTCTTTCACCCGTTTCTCCTTTGTTTTTCTCCAAGGTAAAAAGACACCGACTCGGAAGAAGATTTTGATGACCCATTATACAGACCATTGATGAACTTTGTCACAGCCATTTGATGAACTGTTAGAGACTTTAATTTTTATGGACACTTGAAGAGCTTTGCTTGCCACTCAGCAAAGATATAGCAATCCGGACAAGACTTCAACAAGACATCAACAAGACTCCAACAGACGCCCAAGGACGACCACATATATATATTCATACGAATGCATTTATAACGCATGTTTCTTATCTTCATCTCTTCTATCTTCAGGTAGTGGCACACATAGTCGACAGGTAATATAGACACATATATTAGCACTCACATATTTTCCCCCTTCATGTATCATCAACTAATGTGCACCCCATTTGTTGGAACTAAAAGCCGAAAAGAGCTCGGTAGAGTTTGTTAGCCCACTTACAGAAACTTAATACGGGATAAGAAGGATTCAATGTATACTTCGCAATACCTTGAAGCTTATTTTTAGAACATGTACGGCACGATGATACATGACCCCTCAGACATGGATTTCATACATACATGCTTTTTACTATCTCACTAGGTCATACATTTCCCACCTCCTCCTCTTCTCCCTACTCCCAATCATAATAAGGTATTTCATGGTAATATATTTTTCTGCTTAATTGTTTAGATAGTGGCAGTTATTGTTGACTGCCAAAGGGTGGACTGTCAAAGTCGAAAAATATCCTCTTACACATGCCTGTACTAACCCCATGCACATGCCCGCTGCGCGTGCACATGCTCTGCCGTGCGTATGCATATTCGCACTTTGCGTAATGGAGCTTCTACGGCCATGCGCTTTGGCGCGTGGTATGCGCATTTACGGTAGAGTTTGTGAGCGTCTAGCGGGCGACTCGATCGCAACATATTTAACCCATATAGTGTGTTTTATAGATAATATTCCCCTAAACAATGTCAGCAAGTATGTTTGGTGTAAATGGTTCCTGGAACAGAGAGATTCCTCTTTACATGATAGGAAGGGTCAGATAAAGGTTGAAAGGTGGTGTCTAGTATCCAGCTGTAGGGTATTTTAAGGGTAATATTCCTATGATAGTTAGGAAAGATTCGCATATTCCTGCGCATAGTTATGCGCAGAAGTAGAAAAAATATATAAAATTGTATTTAAAATATATTACAAATGGGGAGATGAGAATGGAATTCACACATAAATTTCCCACAGACTGAGATACAGTGGCCTTATTTACACTAAGCTTTGAGATTCTATGAAGAGGGCCTACACCTTTGTTTATGAATAGGGCCAGGTTTCTCTCCAGAATAATGAGTGCTGAGTTGCCATTGTCTCAACTGAAAGACATAAACAAGCGTGAACAATATCTAGGAACAGAGTTTGTTTGGAAGATCCAAAACAATAGCTTTCCACAATATAACCAGACAGAGAGGAATTTAGAATACTAACAAGTCCTAGCCATCGCCCACTTCTTGAACTAACCAATGATCCCCGGTGCAGTACATGTCCCACCCCCTAACCAATGGAAAGAGAGCACACAGTGTCTATTGTATTATGTCTTGAGCTAGTGCATAAATATAGCTTGCAACAAGCTTTGACACACAAGACTCTCTCCAAAAGGCTTTCTTTTTGAATGCTGAGGGCTAGATCCAGGACGCGCTTGCGAATCATTCCCACGTGTGTAAGTTTCTCTGTAGCCATTTTGTTATCCTTTCTGTTTGCCATTTGTTCTCATTGTGTACTCATTCTGTTTTCTTGTGTTTGTGATCATTCGCTATTGTTCATATTTTTCTCGTTATTCTGTTTAGATTTTATGTTAGTTTTGTAGTGTATAAGCTGTACTGTTTTTCCCCTTTTTACTCAAATAGAATTATCCACTGGGTGTTAGAGCCTAAGTGGTTTTTGTATCCTAACCAGGTCTTGTGTTTTCAATAGTTACTGTAAAGGGTTTACTGAGCGTCTCAATCGCTCAAACAGCTACTCATATAATGAAGGTTAATAAGCATTACATCGTTATAGTATTTCATTGCCAAGGTTTAAAGTGTAAAGCATACCCTTAAGGTGTGTGGTTACTAAGGGTTACTGTGTAACATTCTGTGAGCGTGCGTGTCGCTCGTGCGTCGCGCCCACGGCCTAGCGTCCGCTACGCTAGGTGCGTACCCTTACGGTACTCAGTGCGCCAATAGCGTACTTAGTCCAACATAGAATATAGCTTAATGTTTTTAGGTAATAACTGACTTTATCATTAGTATGTGGTATCATATAGGAAAAGAAAAGAGTCAGTACATTAAAAACAAATAAAAAATACTAAATAAATTGCATCGTGTGTTTCATTAGGTAGAAACCTATTAATTCATTATTTACAGGTATTGCAGAAAGAAACACATACACAGGGACAGAATGGTGAGTATAATTTGGAAATCTATAATTTGGATCAAAGCTGGATAATACCCAAACGACATAAGAGCAGAAAAGAATAGTTACTGATCGATACTGGTTTATATTTATAATATATTGCCTCTAGATCAGGCATGTCCAAACTGCGGCCCTCCAGCTGTTGAGAAACTACACATCCCAGCATGCCCTGACACAGCTTTATCATTCTCTTACAGTAAAACTGTGTCAGGGCATGCTGGGATATGTAGTTTCACAACAGCTGGAGGGCCGCAGTTTGGATGGGATCAGTACTAAATGCCGCCGGCCGGAATCCCGGCGGTCGAAATACCGACGCCGGAATCCCGACAGGGGTGGCGAGCGGAACGCAGCCCCTTGCACAGCGCTGAGAGGAAGCTCCCCGGACTCTCCCCTGCTTACACGGTGAAAGAGGGTTTTGAAGAAGGGGGGCACATAATTTGGCGCAAAATACTAGAGATGAGCGCCTGAAATTTTTCGGGTTTGGTGTTTTGGTTTTGGGTTCGGTTCCGCGGCCGTGTTTTGGGTTCGACCGCGTTTTGGCAAAACCTCACCGATTTTTTTTTGTCGGATTCGGGTGTGTTTTGGATTCGGGTGTTTTTTTCAAAAAACACTAAAAAACAGCTTAAATCATAGAATTTGGGGGTCATTTTGATCCCAAAGTATTATTAACCTCAAAAACCATAATTTACACTCATTTTCAGTCTATTCTGAATACCTCACACCTCACAATATTATTTTTAGTCCTAAAATTTGCACCGAGGTCGCTGTGTGAGTAAGATAAGCGACCCTAGTGGCCGACACAAACACCGGGCCCATCTAGGAGTGGCACTGCAGTGTCACGCAGGATGTCCCTTCCAAAAAACCCTCCCCAAACAGCACATGACGCAAAGAAAAAAAGAGGCGCAATGAGGTAGCTGTGTGAGTAAGATTAGCGACCCTAGTGGCCGACACAAACACCGGGCCCATCTAGGAGTGGCACTGCAGTGTCACGCAGGATGGCCCTTCCAAAAAACCCTCCCCAAACAGCACATGACGCAAAGAAAAAAAGAGGCGCAATGAGGTAGCTGACTGTGTGAGTAAGATTAGCGACCCTAGTGGCCGACACAAACACCGGGCCCATCTAGGAGTGGCACTGCAGTGTCACGCAGGATGTCCCTTCCAAAAAAAACCTCCCCAATCAGCACATGATGCAAAGAAAAAGAAAAGAAAAAAGAGGTGCAAGATGGAATTGTCCTTGGGCCCTCCCACCCACCCTTATGTTGTATAAACAAAACAGGACATGCACACTTTAACCAACCCATCATTTCAGTGACAGGGTCTGCCACACGACTGTGACTGATATGACGGGTTGGTTTGGACCCCCCCCCAAAAAAGAAGCAATTAATCTCTCCTTGCACAAACTGGCTCTACAGAGGCAAGATGTCCACCTCATCTTCACCCTCCGATATATCACCGTGTACATCCCCCTCCTCACAGATTATCAATTCGTCCCCACTGGAATCCACCATCTCAGCTCCCTGTGTACTTTGTGGAGGCAATTGCTGCTGGTCAATGTCTCCGCGGAGGAATTGATTATAATTCATTTAATGAACATCATCTTCTCCACATTTTCTGGATGTAACCTCGTACGCCGATTGCTGACAAGGTGAGCGGCGGCACTAAACACTCTTTCGGAGTACACACTTGTGGGAGGGCAACTTAGGTAGAATAAAGCCAGTTTGTGCAAGGGCCTCCAAATTGCCTCTTTTTCCTGCCAGTATAAGTACGGACTGTGTGACGTGCCTACTTGGATGCGGTCACTCATATAATCCTCCACCATTCTATCAATGTTGAGAGAATCATATGCAGTGACAGTAGACGACATGTCCGTAATCGTTGTCAGGTCCTTCAGTCCGGACCAGATGTCAGCATCAGCAGTCGCTCCAGACTGCCCTGCATCACCGCCAGCGGGTGGGCTCGGAATTCTGAGCCTTTTCCTCGCACCCCCAGTTGCGGGAGAATGTGAAGGAGGAGATGTTGACAGGTCGCGTTCCGCTTGACTTGACAATTTTGTCACCAGCAGGTCTTTCAACCCCAGCAGACCTGTGTCTGCCGGAAAGAGAGATCCAAGGTAGGCTTTAAATCTAGGATCGAGCACGGTGGCCAAAATGTAGTGCTCTGATTTCAACAGATTGACCACCCGTGAATCCTTGTTAAGCGAATTAAGGGCTGCATCCACAAGTCCCACATGCCTAGCGGAATCGCTCCCTTTTAGCTCCTTCTTCAATGCCTCCAGCTTCTTCTGCAAAAGCCTGATGAGGGGAATGACCTGACTCAGGCTGGCAGTGTCTGAACTGACTTCACGTGTGGCAAGTTCAAAGGGCATCAGAACCTTGCACAACGTTGAAATCATTCTCCACTGCGCTTGAGACAGGTGCATTCCATCTCCTATATCGTGCTCAATTGTATAGGCTTGAATGGCCTTTTGCTGCTCCTCCAACCTCTGAAGCATATAGAGGGTTGAATTCCACCTCGTTACCACTTCTTGCTTCAGATGATGGCAGGGCAGGTTCAGTAGTTTTTGGTGGTGCTCCAGTCTTCTGTACGTGGTGCCTGTACGCCGAAAGTGTCCCGCAATTTTTCTGGCCACCGACAGCATCTCTTGCACGCCCCTGTCGTTTTTTAAAAAATTCTGCACCACCAAATTCAAGGTATGTGCAAAACATGGGACGTGCTGGAATTTGCCCATATTTAATGCACACACAATATTGCTGGCGTTGTCCGATGCCACAAATCCACAGGAGAGTCCAATTGGGGTAAGCCATTCCGCGATGATCTTCCTCAGTTGCCGTAAGAGGTTTTCAGCTGTGTGCGTATTCTGGAAAGCGGTGATACAAAGCGTAGCCTGCCTAGGAAAGAGTTGGCGTTTGCGAGATGCTGCTACTGGTGCCGCCGCTGCTGTTCTTGCGGCGGGAGTCCATACATCTACCCAGTGGGCTGTCACAGTCATATAGTCCTGACCCTGCCCTGCTCCACTTGTCCACATGTCCGTGGTTAAGTGGACATTGGGTACAACTGCATTTTTTAGGACACTGGTGAGTCTTTTTCTGACGTCCGTGTACATTCTCGGTATCGCCTGCCTACAGAAGTGGAACCTAGATGGTATTTGGTAACGGGGGCACACTGCCTCAATAAATTGTCTAGTTCCCTGTGAACTAACGGCGGATACCGGACGCACGTCTAACACCAACATAGTTGTCAAGGACTCAGTTATCCGCTTTGCAGTAGGATGACTGCTGTGATATTTCATCTTCCTCGCAAAGGACTGTTGAACAGTCAATTGCTTACTGGAAGTAGTACAAGTGGGCTTACGACTTCCCCTCTGGGATGACCATCGACTCCCAGCGGCAACAACAGCAGCGCCAGCAGCAGTAGGCGTTACACGCAAGGATGCATCGGAGGAATCCCAGGCAGGAGAGGACTCGTCAGACTTGCCAGTGACATGGCCTGCAGGACTATTGGCATTCCTGGGGAAGGAGGAAATTGACACTGAGGGAGTTGGTGGAGTGGTTTGCGTGAGCTTGGTTACAAGAGGAAGGGATTTACTGGTCAGTGGACTGCTTCCGCTGTCACCCAAAGTTTTTGAACTTGTCACTGACTTATTATGAATGCGCTGCAGGTGACGTATAAGGGAGGATGTTCCGAGGTGGTTAACGTCCTTACCCCTACTTATTACAGCTTGACAAAGGGAACACACGGCTTGACACCTGTTGTCCGCATTTCTGGTGAAATACCTCCACACCGAAGAGCTGATTTTTTTGGTATTTTCACCTGGCATGTCAACGGCCATATTCCTCCCACGGACAACAGGTGTCTCCCCGGGTGCCTGACTTAAACAAACCACCTCACCATCAGAATCCTCCTGGTCAATTTCCTCCCCAGCGCCAGCAACACCCATATCCTCCTCATCCTGGTGTACTTCAACACTGACATCTTCAATCTGACTATCAGGAACTGGACTGCGGGTGCTCCTTCCAGCACTTGCAGGGGGCGTGCAAATGGTGGAAGGCGCATGCTCTTCACGTCCAGTGTTGGGAAGGTCAGGCATCGCAACCGACACAATTGGACTCTCCTTGTGGATTTGGGATTTCAAAGAACGCACAGTTCTTTGCGGTGCTTTTGCCAGCTTGAGTCTTTTCAGTTTTCTAGCGAGAGGCTGAGTGCTTCCATCCTCATGTGAAGCTGAACCACTAGCCATGAACATAGGCCAGGGCCTCAGCCGTTCCTTGCCACTCCGTGTGGTAAATGGCATATTGGCAAGTTTACGCTTCTCCTCCGACAATTTTATTTTAGGTTTTTTACTGATATTTGGTGTTTTGGTTTTGACATGCTCTGTACTATGCCATTGGGCATCGGCCTTGGCAGACGACGTTGCTGGCATTTCATCGTCTCGGCCATGACTAGTGGCAGCAGCTTCAGCACGAGGTGGAAGTGGATCTTGATCTTTCCCTAATTTTGGAACCTCAACATTTTTGTAGGCACAACTAAAAGGCACCTCAGGTAAACAATGGAGATGGATGGATTGGATACTAGTATACAATTATGGACGGGCTGCCGAGTGCCGACACAGAGGTAGCCACAGCCGTGAACTACCGCACTGTACTGTGTCTGCTGCTAATATATAGACTGGTTGATAAAGAGATAGTATACTCGTAACTAGTATGTATGTATAAAGAAAGAAAAAAAAACCACGGTTAGGTGGTATATACAATTACGGACGGGCTGCCGAGTGCCGACACAGAAGTAGCCACAGCCGTGAACTACCGCACTGTACTGTGTCTGCTGCTAATATATAGACTGGTTGATAAAGAGATAGTATACTCGTAACTAGTATGTATGTATAAAGAAAGAAAAAAAAACCACGGTTAGGTGGTATATACAATTATGGACGGGCTGCCGAGTGCCGACACAGAGGTAGCCACAGCCGTGAACTACCGCACTGTACTGTGTCTGCTGCTAATATATAGACTGGTTGATAAAGAGATAGTATACTCGTAACTAGTATGTATGTATAAAGAAAGAAAAAAAAACCACGGTTAGGTGGTATATACAATTATGGACGGGCTGCCGAGTGCCGACACAGAGGTAGCCACAGCCGTGAACTACCGCACTGTACTGTGTCTGCTGCTAATATATAGACTGGTTGATAAAGAGATAGTATACTCGTAACTAGTATGTATGTATAAAGAAAGAAAAAAAAACCACGGTTAGGTGGTATATACAATTATGGACGGGCTGCCGAGTGCCGACACAGAGGTAGCCACAGCCGTGAACTACCGCACTGTACTGTGTCTGCTGCTAATATATAGACTGGTTGATAAAGAGATAGTATACTCGTAACTAGTATGTATGTATAAAGAAAGAAAAAAAAACCACGGTTAGGTGGTATATACAATTATGGACGGGCTGCCGAGTGCCGACACAGAGGTAGCCACAGCCGTGAACTACCGCACTGTACTGTGTCTGCTGCTAATATATAGACTGGTTGATAAAGAGATAGTATACTCGTAACTAGTATGTATGTATAAAGAAAGAAAAAAAAACCACGGTTAGGTGGTATATACAATTATGGACGGGCTGCCGAGTGCCGACACAGAGGTAGCCACAGCCGTGAACTACCGCACTGTACTGTGTCTGCTGCTAATATAGACTGGTTGATAAAGAGATAGTATACTACTAATATTATATATACTGGTGGTCAGGTCACTGGTCACTAGTCACACTGGCAGTGGCACTCCTGCAGCAAAAGTGTGCACTGTTTAATTTTAATATAATATTATGTACTCCTGGCTCCTGCTATAACCTATAACTGGCACTGCAGTAGTGCTCCCCAGTCTCCCCCACAATTATAAGCTGTGTGAGCTGAGCAGTCAGACAGATATATAATATATATAGATGATGCAGCACACTGGCCTGAGCCTGAGCAGTGCACACAGATATGGTATGTGACTGACTGAGTCACTGTGTGTATCGCTTTTTTCAGGCAGAGAACGGATATATTAAATAAACTGCACTGTGTGTCTGGTGGTCACTCACTATATAATATATTATGTACTCCTGGCTCCTGCTATAACCTATAACTGGCACTGCAGTAGTGCTCCCCAGTCTCCCCCACAATTATAAGCTGTGTGAGCTGAGCAGTCAGACAGATATATAATATTATATATAGATAATAGATGATGCAGCACACTGGCCTGAGCCTGAGCAGTGCACACAGATATGGTATGTGACTGAGTCACTGTGTGCTGTGTATCGCTTTTTTCAGGCAGAGAACGGATTATAAATAAAAGTGGTGGTCAGTCACTGGTCACTATCAGCAAAACTCTGCACTGTACACTACTGAGTACGCCTAATGCTCCCCAAAATTAGTAAATCAAGTGTCTAAACGGAGAGGACGCCAGCCACGTCCTCTCCCTATCAATCTCAATGCACGTGTGAAAATGGCGGCGACGCGCGGCTCCTTATATAGAATCCGAGTCTCGCGATAGAATCCGAGCCTCGCGAGAATCCGACAGCGTCATGATGACGTTCGGGCGCGCTCGGGTTAACCGAGCAAGGCGGGAAGATCCGAGTCGCTCGGACCCGTGAAAAAAAACATGAAGTTCTGGCGGGTTCGGATTCAGAGAAACCGAACCCGCTCATCTCTACAAAATACATGATTATAGCGATATCTGGGTAAACATATTGTGTGTTTTTCCTGGGTCTTTGGCGCTGGGTGTGTGCTGGCATACTCTCTCTCTGTCTCTCCAAAGGACCTTGTGGGGGAACTGTCTTCAGATAAGACGATTCCCAGAGTGTGTGGTGTGTCGGTACGCGTGTGTTGACATGTCTGAGGTAGAAGGCTCTCCTAGGGAGGAGGTGGAGCAAATGAATGTGGTGTCTCCGTCGACAACGTCGACACCTGATTGGATGGATATGTGGAATGTTTTAAGTGCTAATGTGAATTTCTTGCACAAAAGATTGGACAAAGCTGAGGCTAGGGAACAGGCAGGGAATCAACACCTGCCTGTCCCTATGTCGCAGGGACCTTCGGGGTCTCAAAAGCGCCCACTATCCCAAATAGTAGACACTGATACCGACACGGATTCTGACTCCAGTGTCGACTACGATGATGCAAAGTTACAGCCAAAATTGGCTAAAAGTATTCGATATATGATTATTGCAATAAAGGATGTACTGCATATCACTGATGACTCCTCTGTCCCTGACACGAGGGTACATATGTTTAAGGGAAAGAAAGCTGAGGTAACCTTTCCCCCCTCTCATGAGCTGAACGAGTTATGTGAAAAAGCATGGGAATCTCCAGACAAGAAACTGCAGATTCCCAAAAGGATTCTTATGACGTATCCTTTCCCGGTAAAGGACAGGATACGGTGGGAATCCTCCCCTAGGGTGGACAAAGCGTTGACACGCCTATCCAAAAAGGTAGCGCTGCCATCCCAGTACATTTACGCACATTCTGGTACCTTACTCAGACCGACGATAGCGTCGGCTTGGGTTTGTAGCGCTGTAATAGCGTGGACAGATACCTTATCGACGGAGATTGATACCCTGGATAAGGATACCATTTTATTGACCCAAGGACATATTAAAGATGCTGTCTTATATATGAGAGATGCTCAAAGAGACATTGGCCTACTGGGTTCTAGAGTCAACGCTATGGCGATTTCTGCTAGACGAGTCCTATGGACCCGGCAATGGACAGGTGATGCCGACTCAAAGAGGCATATGGAGGTTTTACCTTACAGGGGTGAGGAATTGTTTGGGGAAGGTCTCTCGGACCTGGTCTCCACAGCTACGGCAGGTAAATCAAATTTTTTGCCTTATATTCCCTCACAACCTAAGAAAGCGCCATATTATCAAATGCAGTCCTTTCGGTCACAGAGAAACAAGAGAGTACGAGGTGCCTCCTTTCTTGCCAGAGGAAAGGGCAGAGGAAAAAAGCTGCAAAACACAGCTAGTTCCCAGGAACAGAAGTCCTTCCCGGCCTCTACTAAATCCACCACATGACACTGGGGCTCCGCTAAGGGAGTCCGCCCCAGTGGGGGCGCGTCTTCGGGTTTTCAGCCACATCTGGGTTCACTCGCAGGTGGATACCTGGGCAATAGAAATTGTTTCGCAGGGTTACAAGCTGGAATTCGAAGAGGTGCCTCCTCGCCGATTTTTCAAATCGGCCCTACCGGCTTCTCCCCCAGAAAGGGAGATAGTGTTAAATGCAATTCACAAATTGTATCTTCAACAGGTGGTGGTCAAAGTTCCCCTACTTCAACAAGGGAGGGATATTACTCAACCCTGTTTGTAGTCCCGAAACCGGACGGTTCGGTCAGACCCATTTTAAATTTAAATTCCTGAACCTATACTTGAAAAGGTTCAAGTTCAAGATGGAATCGCTCAGAGCGGTCATCGCCAGCCTAGAAGGGGAAGATTTTATTGTATCCCTGGACATAAAGGATGCATACCTTTATGTTCCCATATATCCACCTCATCAGGCGTACCTGAGATTTGCGGTACAGGATTGTCATTACCAATTTCAGACGTTGCCGTTTGGGCTTTCCACGGCCCCGAGGATTTTCACCAAGGTAATGGCGGAAATGATGGTGCTCCTGCACAAGCAGGGTGTCACAATTATCCCGTACTTGGACGATCTCCTCATAAAAGCGAGATCACGAGAGCAGTTGCTGAACAGCGTGTCACTTTCACTGAAGGTGTTACAGCAACACGGCTGGATTCTCAATATCCCGAAGTCACAGTTGGTTCATACGACTCGTCTGACCTTTTTAGGCATGATTCTGGATACGGACCAGAAAAGGGTTTATATTCCGATAAAAAAGGCCCAGGAACTCATGACTCTGGTCAGGAACCTATTGAAGCCAAAACAAGTGTCAGTGCATCACTGCACTCGGGTCCTGGGGAAGATGGTGGCATCTTACGAGGCCATTCCCTTCGGCAGGTTCCATGCGAGAACTTTCCAATGGGACATACTAGACAAATAGTCCGGGTCACATCTACAGATTCATCAGCTGATCACCCTGTCCCCCAGGGCCAGGGTATCTCTCCTGTAGCGGTTACAGAGTGCTCACCTTCTAGAGGGTCGCAGGTTCGGCATTCAGGACTGGATTCTGGTAACCACGGACGCGAGCCTCCGAGGTTGAGGAGCAGTCACACAGGGAAGAAACTTCCAAGGTCTTTGGTCAAGTCAAGAGACTTGTCTTCACATCAACGTCCTGGAGCTGAGGGCCATATACAACGCCCTTCGTCAAGCGGAGAACTTGCTTCGCGACCTACCGGTTCTGATCCAGTCAGACAACATCACCGCAGTGGCTAATTTAAACCGCCAAGGCGGCACAAGGAGCAGAGTGGCAATGGCGGAAGCCACCAGGATTCTTCGCTGGGCGTAAAATCATGTAAGCGCACTGTCAGCAGTGTTCATTCCGGGAGTGGACAAGTGGGAAGCAGACTTCCTCAGCAGACACGACCTGCATCCAGGAGAGTGGGGACTTCATCAGGAAGTCTTTGCACAGATTGCAAGTCAGTGGGGACTGCCACAGATAGACATGATGGCGTCCCGTCTCAACAAAAAGCTACAGAGGTATTGCGCCAGGTCAAGAGACCCTCAGGCAGTGGCTGTGGACGCGCTAGTGACACCGTGGGTGTTCCAGTCGGTCTATGTGTTTCCTCATCCCAAAGGTGTTGAGAATAATAAGAAAAAGAGGAGTACAGACAATTCTCATTGTTCTAGATTGGCCGCGAAGGGCCTGGTATCCGGATCTGCAGGAGATGCTCACAGAAGATCCGTGGCCTCTTCCTCTAAGACAGGACCTGCTGCAACAGGGGCCCTGTCTGTTCCAAGACTTACAGCGGCTGCATTTGACGGCATGGCGGTTGAACGCAGGATGCTAGCGGAAAAGGGTATTCCGGATGAGGTCATTCCTACTCTGATAAAGGCTAGGAAGGACGTGACAGCTAAACATTATCACCGTATATGGAGAAAGTATGTTTCTTGGTGTGAGGCCAGGAATGCTCCTACGGAAGAATTCCATCTGGGCCGTTTCCTTCACTTCCTACAAACTGGAGTGAATTTGGGCCTAAAGTTAAGCTCCATTAAGGTTCGGATTTCGGCCTTATCCATTTTCTTTCAGAAGGAATTGGCTTCTCTCCCAGAAGTACAGACTTTTGTGAAGGGAGTGCTGCATATTCAGCCTCCTTTTGTACCTCCGGAGGCGCCTTGGGACCTTAACGTGGTGTTGAGTTTCCTTAAGTCGCACTGGTTTGAACCACTTAAAACGGTGTAGTTAAAATATCTCACTTGGACGGTGGTCATGTTGTTAGCCTTGGCTTCGGCTAGGCAAGTTTCAGAATTGGCGGATTTGTCTCATAAAAGCCCCTATCTGGTTTTCCATATGGATAGAGCGGAATTGCGGACCCGTCCTCAATTTTTGCCTAAGGTGGTGTCCTCTTTTCATATGAACCAACCTATTGTGGTGCCTGTGGCTACGCGAGATTTGGAGGATTCCGAGTCCCTTGATGTGGTCAGGGCTTTGAAAATTTACGTGGCCAGAATGGCTAGGGTCAGAAAAACAGAAGTACTGTTTGTTCTGTATGCAGCCAACAAGGTTGGCGCTCCTGCTTCAAAACAGACTATTGCTCGCTGGATCTGTAACACGATTCAGCAGGCTTATTCTGCGGCTGGATTGCCGTTACCAAAATCGGTTAAGGCCCATTCCACTAGGAAGGTGGGCTCTTCTTGGGCGGCTGCCCGAGGCCTCTCGGCATTACAACTTTGTCGAGCTGCTACTTGGTCGGGTTCAAACACCTTTGCAAAGTTCTATAAGTTTGATACCCTGGCTGAGGAGGACCTCCTGTTTGCTCAATCGGTGCTGCAGAGTCATCCGCACTCTCCCACCTGTTTGGGAGCTTTGGTATAATCCCCATGGTCCTTACGGAGTCCCCAGCATCCTCTAGGACGTAAGAGAAAATAAGATTTTAAACCTACCGGTAAATCTTTTTCTCGTAGTCCGTAGAGGATGCTGGGCGCCCGTCCCAGTGCGGACTACTTCTGCAAGACTTGTATATAGTTTTGTTTACTTAAGGGTTATGTTATAGTTTTCATCGGTCTCGAACTGATGCTGTGTTGTTTCATACTGTTAACTGGTTCGTATATAACACAAGTTATATAGTGTGAATGGTGTGGGCTGGTATGAATCTTGCCTTTGGATTAACAAAAATCCTTTCCTCGTACTGTCCGTCTCCTCTGGGCGCAGTTTCTCTAACTGAGGTCTGGAGGAGGGGCATAGAGGGAGGAGCCAGTGCACACCCATACCTAAAGTTCTTTCTTAAAGTGCCCATGTCTCCTGCGGAGCCCGTCTATCCCCATGGTCCTTACGGAGTCCCCAGCATCCTCTACGGACTACGAGAAAAAGATTTACCGGTAGGTTTAAAATCTTATTTTTCATTTGAAGCTTTAGTAAATCTACCCCCAGTCCTCATAAGCAGAGGTGGCTTAATTATTACTTCAGTCAAGTTGATGTATCCAGATATCCCTAAAGTATGGACTGAGATCGAGGTTATGAGGCCCAGGTTTGGGAAATACTGTATTAGAGGAAAAGACCTGTTTAGAAAAAGATAAATTGATGCTCAATTCATGCTGACCTGGACAGCAGATAAATCCTCATATAAGACTGGCAAAAGATAATATAGGTGCCTAGGCACTATATACAACCCCCGCCAGTATAAATATTTAAAGAAAAAGCGGGGCTGAAGCGCGCCATTAAGGGGGCGAGGCTTAGCCCTCAAAGCTCGTTTCAGCGCCATTTTCTCTTCATAGAGACGCTGGTCCTTCCACACTACTGTACAGAGTGAAAAACGAGGGGGGGGCACAGTTGGTTGGTGCAATATATGTTAAAATAAAAAAGCACAATGTATAATGAGCGCTGAAAAATGAGCTGGTTAACTCTTTCTGTGTTTCCCTGACAGAATGTGCTGACTATCCCTTATAGACAGTGTAATGTCGGTAGGTGTTGGTACACGTGTGTCGGCATATCTGAGTCTGAGTGCTCTGCCACAAACGGCTGAGGGAATGACTCTGTCGGCACCGCCGACTCCTGATGGTACTTGGTACATGTAAATAAGTGTCAGCATGTAAGTAGATGTATGTTTTTCCCAAAAGAAAACTATATGGGAGACACAGACGTGTGTGGGTGACCCTGTCGGCACCAACAATATCTGACTGGGTAAAAAAAAATAAAAAAAATTATGATACTGTGATGCATGTCAGAGAGGGCTATACCTATATGTATGTTTATATATATAGCAAGGTTACATAGATCTGTGGCACAAACACAGACGGTGTAATATTTATGAAGGGTGTCATATTCGTAGAATATATTTCCCTCAGATCCCTCTGGGTCGAAAAAACTGTTATTTTGCCCAGTTGCTACTCCCTGAGATCGACACGAATACTGTTTCTCATGTCAACCATAATGTTTCCTGTGAAGAGCCACATAATCGGCATTCGCTTCATGTTTAATACACATTAAGAACGTATTAACTTTACTAGGGACCCTGCTGTTCCTAAAACAAAACAAAAAAAAAGTATGTGTATATATATATATATATATATATATATATATGAGATGTATATATGGATATATGTGTGTATATGGGTATTTAAATATATATATATATATATATATATTTATATAAAAAAATGTATAATAAATGCTGAGGTAAAGTTATTCCTTTTCATGCTGAGCACTCTGTTGAAAAAGCTCTGGGTCAGCCGCCACATGATGGTTTCAAATCCGCAAGAGGAGTCCGGGTGTTTATTCTTTTCCCGCCGTGGATAGAATAAAGTGGGAGTCACCCCCCTGTTCTGCAGGGGGCCCTGTCACAAAGGATCGTATGCAGGAAGCTATGTGATATTCTCATTATGTGTCCATGTGTGCGTGGATTATACTTGCATTACATGCGCATGGGGGAGTAGTTGTATTCCGGAATGGTCGGTTACCTTGTCATCCGATATAATTACCCTGGGGAGAGATTGGGTACTCCTTAAGTTGAGTCATATCTAGCACATTGCAGTATACTGCCGTGCGACTACAAGGGATATAGGGCTCTTGGGTTCGCGAGCCAATTCCATGGTTGTCTCGGTTAGGAGGGCATTGTAGATTCACCAATGGAATGCTGATGCTGGCTCCGAGAAGAACTGGAGTCTCTTCCCTAGGGAGGTGAAGCCTGGTTTGGTGATGGCCTTGTTAGTTTGATCTCGGCAGAGGCCACTGGTAAGTCTACCTTCTTGCCCTGTGTTCCCTCACAACGGTTGGTGACGCATTATTGTAGAATGCAGTCAATTCGACCGTGTAGATACTGATTCCCCTTTCTTTGCAGATAGAGGAAGGTGAAAAGGTAAGAGGTCAGCAGCCTTTGCAAGTTCACAGGAGCAGAAATCATCCTCTGTTTCTGCCACATCCACCGTCTGACACTGGGTCTGTCTTACGGGAGCACACGACGGTGGGACCATGTCTGAAACTCTTCAGTCCGTCCTGGAACGGACATGGACCAGTGAGTTTTAAGAATAGTGTCCCAAGGGGGAAATACTGGAGTTTCCAGACGTTTCCCCTCACCGATTTTTTCACATCGTTTTTACCGATTCTCCTCCGGACAGGGAGGTAGTATGCGACGCAATACAAGAGTTGTGTCAGGATCAGATTGTTGTCCTGCTGTCCCGGTTAAAAAAAAAAGAGAGAGACTGTTATTCAAGTTTTTTCGTGCTCCCGAGGCCGGACGGCTCGGTCAAACCAATCCTATATCTGAAATCCCAAATTTCTACTTAAAGTAGTTAAAACCCAAGATGGAATCTCTCTTGGCTGGGATCTCCACTCTAGAAAAGGAAAAAGGCGGTCTAATTTCAGTTTCTTCCGCATTAGGCTTACCTGGGGTTGTTGCAATTCAGGATTGTCATTACCGATTCACCAGAGTGAGGGCGGTATGATGGTTTTCTTTCGCTAGTAAGGAGTCATTATTATCCTGTACTGGGACGCTCTCCTGATTATGGCGAGGTCAAGAAACCGAGTGGTTGTTTTCTTCCAGTGGATAAGACTCTGAGGATCCAGTGTCTGGACAGACCTGCTCTAGTGTCAATCCATCAATACGTTCAGTTGCTGAAAAAGATGGTTGCGGCCTACGAGGCCATTCAGTGGGCAGGTTACCTGCCAGGGTTTTTTGGCGGGACCAGTTGGACCAGTGGTCCGGTTCCCACCTCGGTTAATTCTGTTTTTCAAGACCAGAATATCACTCCTGTGGTAGCAGCGCAGCTTTCATAAATGCAGGTTCGAGTTCCAGGACTGGATCCTAGTGACCACAGATGCATGCCTCCGAGGCGGGGCAGCTGTCGCATGGGTGGATAACTTCAAAGGAAGAGGGTCAAGTTTGCATACTTGTCACCACATTAACGGTCTGGAGTTAAGGGCCGTTTATAACTGTTTTTCTACAAACGGAAAACGGAGCAGTAATGGCAGAAGCCAGATGGATTTTTTACTGAGTGACGAAACATATACGCACTCTGTCAGCGGGGTTCGTTCCCAGAGTGGACAACTGGGAAGCAGGCTTCCTCGGCAGACACGTTCTCCATCCAGGAGAAAGGAGTCTTCATCAAGAATTTTTCACAGAAGTGACAAGTTGTTGGGGAATTCCTCAAATAGACATGATGGCGTTTCGCCTCAACAAGAAACTTCAGAGATATTGTTTCAGGTCAAGGGACCCTCAAGCAATAACGGTGGAAGCCCTAGTGACACCGTGAGTGTTTCAGTCGGTCTATGTGTTCCCTCCACTTCCACTCATTCAAAGGTGATAAAGATCATAAGTAGAACAAGGGTTCAGGCGATACTCATTGTTCCAGACTGGCCAAGGAGGGCCTGGTATCCAGATCTTCAAAAATTACTCATAGAAGATCCCTGGCCTCTTCCTCTACGTGAGGACCTGTTATAGCAAGGACCGTGCGTGTATCAAGACTCACCGCGGCTGCGTTTGACGGCATGGCGGTTGAACGCCAAATCCTAGCCCGAAAGGGTATTCCCAGTGAGGTCATTCCCACACTACTTCAGGCTAGAAAAGCAGTAACAGCAAAGCATTACAACCGTATTTGGAGAAAATGTGTTTCTTGGTGTGAATCCAAGAAGGCTCCTACGGAAGAATTTCAGCTGGGGCGTTTCATCATTTTTTGCAAGCAGGTGTGGATGCAGGGCCTAAAGTTAGGCTCCCTTAAAGTACAAATTTCGGCTTTATCAATTTACTTTCAGAAAGAATTGGCCTCCCTTCCAGAAGTTCAGACCTTCGTGAAAGGCGTGCTGCACATCCAACCTCCCTTTGTGCCCCCAGTGGCACCATGAGATCTTAATGAGGTGTTGCAGTTCCTGCAATCTCATTGGTTTGAACCTTTACGTAAGGTTGAGTTGAAATTCCTTACTTGGAAAGTAGTCATGTTGTTGGCCTTGGCATCCGCAAGGCGGGTGTCTGAATTGGCGGCTTTGTCTCACAAAAGCCCTTATTTAATCTTCTATGCGGATAGAGCGGAGTTGAGAACTCGTCAGCAATTTCTGCCAAAAGTGGTTTCATCGTTTCATGTAAACCAGCCTATTGTGGTGCCAGTGGCTCCTTACGCCTTGGCGGAATCGAAGTCTCTTGCTGTGGTCAGAGCTTTGAAAATCTATGTCGCCAGAACGGCTCAGATTAGGCTCTGTTTGTCCTGTGGGCTCCCAACGAGATTGGGGCTCCTGCTTCCAAGCAGACTATTGCACGCTGGATCTGTAATACGATTCAGCAGGCTCATTCTACGGCGGGATTGCCGTTACCGAAATCGGTGAAGGCCCATTCTACCAGAAAGGTGGGCTCATCCTGGGCGGCTGCCCGAGGGGTCTCAGCATTACTGCTTTGCCGAGCTGCTAATTGGTCGGGATCAAACACCTTTGCGAAGTTTTACAAGTTTGATACCCTGGCTGAGGAGGACCTCCTGTTTGCTCAATCGGTGCTGCAGAGTCATCCGCACTCTCCCGCCCATTTGGGAGCTTTGGTATAATCTCCATGGTCCTTACGGAGTCCCCAGCATCCTCTAGGACGTAAGAGAAAATAAGATTTTAAACCTACCGGTAAATCTTTTTCTCGTAGTCCGTAGAGGATGCTGGGCGCCCGTCCCAGTGCGGGCTGTATCTGCAGTTATCGGTTATGGTTACACACATGTTGTGTTGCGTTCTGTCAGCCTGTTGCTGATGTTGTTCATGACGTTACATGCGTTATGCTGTTATTGGTTGTGTTTACACGCAGGTTGTGTTACACTTTCTGTCAGCGTATTGCTGCATATTTTTTCTTGCCATCGGCTGGTGTTCGCGAGTGCCACGTTCTGCGGCATATTTGAGGTGTGAGCTGGTAAGATGCTCACCGTGTTTTAACAATAAATTCTTTCCTCGAAATGTCCGTCTCCCTGGGCACAGTTCCTTAAACTGGAGTATGGAGGAGGGGCATAGAGGGAGGAGCCAGTTCACACCCATTCAAAGTCTTAAAGTGCCCATGTCTCCTGCAGATCCCGTCTGTACCCCATGGTTCTTGAAGCATCCCCAGCATCCTCTACAGACTAAGAAAAGGATTTACCGGTAGGTATTAAAATCCTATTATAATAGCCAGTGGCGTCACAACGGAGGTGCAGGGGGTGCGGCCCGCTCCCAGGTGTCACCGGCCGAGGGGTGACACCGAAATGCCGGCTCCTGTCACTGTGTAGGAGCCAGCACTGCAGGTACAGCACTCCCGGAAGGCAGCCCGCACCTCCCAAACCCCCCAAGTGACGAAAAATTGGTGTCGGGAAGTGAAGCCCCTTCCCGCAAAGCTCGCCCCATTTTCGGGCCTCAAGTTCCAGAAAATGGGTGATGGGGCACAAAGCCCCACCCCTTCAGACCCTCCAGTGATGCCCCACCCCTTACCATGAAGCTCCACCTCTTTTTTACCACCACACCCAGTGCCAGGAGGGTAAGTGACGCCTCTGATTATAGTCACAGGACTTTCTGCCCACACTGACAACTACTTTAAATATTTGAGGGAACAAGGGCTTTAATAGCTGAATTTTATTAATATTGGTGTGCACAATCATACCTCTACTTATGGTAGAACAATAATAGTTTAAAAAAATTTAAAAACTGCCTAACATGCACAGGTTAAATTCTGTCCCTTATCCTTATATTTGAATTAATAAACAAACTGCCATTCTTTTGCCATTTTAAATAGCCATTTTACATGGTTTTAAATTACTATGACATATATATCTACACTTCAGCCTGTTTTTTATATTGGTATGACAAATGTAATAAAACAAAAAAAAATACTTAGACCTTTGCAAATGATTAAAGTTCCCCCAAATAATATTTCATATTCATTATCATCTCCCAATTTCTGCCACCACTGAGATCTGGTTCTAATGATACCTTGAAGAAGTTTTTGGTTGCTCTCTAAATTACTTCACAATACAATCCTTTAAACCTTAATGAATCAGAGTTATGGCAAATAAAACAAACAGCTGTTTTTATTTATGAGACATTCATAGCAGCCTAATTAATCTGGCACATGAATTCATTAAGAAGACAAATATACAACATTATCAAATTGAGTTTAAGGTGAATAAGAAAGTCGCAATGTGTATTACATAAAATAATAAACACTAATAATAAAATGACATCAAGTAAAATAAGTTTACAGTTACATGAATGGACTTTATGACTTTTAAATTATATATTTTTTTCACTGGGCACAACTTACACATATTATATTACAGGTTGAGTATCCCATATGCAAAATGCTTGGGACCAGAAGTATTTTGGATATCGGAATTTTCCGTATTTTGGAATAATTGCATACCATAATGAGATATCATGGTGATAGGACCCAAGTCTAAATACAGAATGCATTTATGTTTCATATACACCTTATACACATAGCCTGAAGGTAATTTGAGCCAATTTTTTTGATAACTTTGTGCATTAAATAAAGTTTGTGTACATACACACAATTCATTTATTTTTCATATACACATTATACACACACCCTGAAGGTCATTTAATATCTTCAATTACTTTGTGTATTAAATTTATCTTTAATTACTTTGTGTATTAAACAAAGTTTGTGTACATTGAGCCATCAAAAAACAAAGGTTTCACTATCTCAGTCTTACTCAAAAAATTCTGTATTTCAGAGCATTTGGATATGGGATACTCAACCTGTATATTTAACAGGCAGGTCAGAATGTTCCACATATTTTCTTTTGAAGCATTAAATATTAGGTGCATTGTGTGGGATAATATTTTATTTTTCTACCTCATCTATGGGCTGGCATTTATGCTTGACATATTTGATGTGGCAAGTTTTTATGATTATAGGGGTTCATAGAGATCCCCAAAAGCATGATATAGTGTTGTTATGACTTTACTTTTCACAAGGTAAACACAGAAAATAGTGACATGGTATCAGAACATATACACTACATAGGGTGGAATTCAAATGTTTGAGAAGTCGGTTGGGTGTCTCTTTTTTCCTGTCTATTAGATAGGAAAAAACAGACTCCCAACTGACTTTTCAAACATTTGAATCTCCCCCATTATGTCTAACCACATCAGACATACATAGCATAAGTACCAAACAATGCCATACTAAAGACAGGGTAGAACACATGACAGGGGCAAGGGTAGGGAAATTAACAGAAAATAGCAGGAGTATACAAAGCCAAGTTGATTCAGTACTCTATTATTCTGTATCAAATGTAGGGAGTCACTGAAGGGGAGAAGGAGATGAGTGAACAGTTGAATGGTGACTAAGGAAAAACAAGAGGGTGAAGGGCCCTGCCTGTAGGAGCTTACATACTAAATAGTGGAGGGTGAACTGGGAAGGAGTTATAAGGAGGGCTGGTACGATGTAACGAAAATGCTGGTTGAGAGTCTGTTTAAGGAGTGAGTTCCAAAGGATCAGCGCATCTTGCACAAAATCTTGAAGATGAGTTTGAGCAGAGATGAACAAAGTGAAGGAGAGGTGTTGGTCAAAGGAGGAGCAGAAAGACTAGGAAGTAGCATGAAGAGAGATGAGGTTAGAGATGTTGGGTGAGGAGGAGTGGTTCAAGGCTTTGTAAGTGAGGTTCAGTGCCGTAACTATGTGTGTGCCAATGCGGAAGGAGAGGAACTGCTGCAGCGGCGCCACCACCAATTACATAGCGCTGCTGCTGCTCCCTCCTCCCCTTCCCTCCTCTACCTTCTCACCTGCCACCCGGAGCTGCCAGCACCGAGGAGCCTGACTGCCTGAGAGATGGTAAGTATATTCTATTCTATCTATCTATCTATCTATCTATCTATCTATCTATCTATCTATCTATCTATCTATCTATCTATCGGTCTGTCTGCCGAAATGTGTAAAATGAGGGACTGTCTGCCATGATGTGTAAAAAGGGGGACACTGTCTGCCGTAATGTGTAAAAACAGGATTTAAATCCTTTTCTCCTAGTCCGTAAAGGAGGCTGGGGTCCACTTCAGTACCATGGGTTATAGACGGTTCCGCAGGAGCCATGGGCACTTTAAGACTTTTCAAGGGTGTGAACTGGCTCCTCCCTCTATGCCCCTCCTTCAGACCTCAGTATAGGAACTGTGCCCAGGGAGACGGACATTTCGAGGAAAGGATTTACTTTTAAATTAAAGGTGAGATTCATACCAGCTCACACCTCAACCATGCCGCACAACATGGCATTCAACACAACACATGCCAATGGGCATGAACAATTTTTACAGCAACATGCTGGAAATAACCGTAACACAACACTTGTGTAACTACATATAACTGCAGGTAAAGTACGCACTGGGTCGGGCGCCCAGCATCCTCTACGGACTAGGAGAAAATGATTTACCGGTAGGTATTAAAATCCTGTTTTCTCATACATCATAGAGGATGCTGGGGTCCACTTCAGTACCATGGGGTTATACCAAAGCTCCAGTACGGGCGGGAGAGTGCGGATGACCCTGCAGCACCGATTGACCAAACGTGAGGTCCTCATCGGCCAAGGTGTCAAACTAGTAAAACTTTGCAAACGTGGTTTGCCCCTGACCAAGTAGCTGCTCGACAAAGTTGTAACGCCGAGACCCCCCGGGCAGCCGCCCAGGATGAGCCCACCTTTCTAGTAGAATGGGCATTTACCGACTTCGGTATCGGCAATCCAGCCGTGGAATGAGCGCGCTGAATCGTCCCTCTGATCCAGTGCGCAATGGTCTGCTTAGAAGCAGGACAACCAATCTTGTTGGGAGCATACAGGATAAACATAAATCTTCAAAGCTCTAACCACATCAAGAGACTTTGACGCAGAGAAGGTGCCAGTAGCCACTGGCACCACAATAGGCTGGTTTATATGGAAAGATGAAACCACCTTCGGAATAAATTGTTGGCGAGTTCTCAACTCCGCCCTATCTTCATGGAAGATCGGGTAAGGACTCTTTTGAGACAAGGCCCCCAACTCAGACACCCACCTTGCGGATGCCAAGGCCAAGAGCATCACCACTTTCCAAGTGAAAAACTTTAATTCTATCTCCTGCAGAGGTTCAAACCAATCTGATTGAAGGAACTGCAACACCACATTAAGGTCCCATGGTGCCACCGGGGGCACAAATGGAGGTTGGATGTGCAGCACCCCTTTCACGAACGTCTGAACTTCTGGAAAGGAGGCCAATTGTTTTTGAAAGAAAACTGACAAGGCCGAAATCTGAACCTTGATTGAACCCAATCTTAGGCCCGCATCCACACCTGCTTACAGAAAATGGAGAAAATGTCACAACTGAAACTTCTTGGATTCACACCAAGACACATATTTTCTCCAAATACAGTGGTAATGTTTAGACGTTACTCCTTTCCAGGCCTGAACAAGAGTGGGAATGACTTCCTTGGGAATCCCCTTTCGGGCTAGGATCCGGCGCTCAACAGCCATGCCGTCAAACGTAGCTGCGGTAAGTCTTGATACACGCACGGCCCCTGCTGCAGCAGGTCCTCGTGAGGAGGAAGAGGCCGAGGATCTTCCATGAGCAACTCCTGAAGATCTGGATACCAAGCCCTCCTTGGCCAGTCTGGGGCAATGAGGATTGCTCAAACCCTTGTTCTTCTTCTTATTTTGAGACCTTTTGGTATTAGTGGAAGAGGAGGGAAGACATATACCAACCGAAACACCCACTGGGTCACCAGTGCATCCACTGCTACTGCTTGAGGGTCTCTTGACCTGGAACAATATCTCTGAAGCTTCTTGTTGAGACGAGATGCCATCATGTCTACTTGAGAAACTCTCCAAAGACTTGTCACCTCTGCGAAGACTTCTTGGTGGAGGCCCCACTCTCCTGGATGGAGATCGTGTCTGCTGAGGAAGTCTGCTTCCCAGTTGTCCACTCCCGGAATGAAAATTGCCGACAGAGCTCTTGCATGTCTTTCTGCCCAGAGGAGGATCTTTGCACCTCTGCCATTGCCGCTCTGCTTTTCGTTCCACCCTGACGGTTTATGTACGCGACTGCTGTTACATTGTCCGACTGGATCTGCACTGGCTGATCTTGTAGAAGATGCACCGCT